>NC_137982.1:45456134-45809767 GCF_963924665.1 Micromys minutus | reverse complement strand
TATACTTGGGTCCTCAGAGAGAGTAGTTGTCAACGATCTGTTTAACATTTAACATTCCATACAATTATATTTACATTTAGCACATTTGTAAAGCACTAGATCAGCTACATGACTTTTACATATAAGCAGATCCACATGTGTATAAGTAACTCTTTTTCTCCAGATACATACATTAAATTTCTTAAGAAAAATGTAGAAGCTGAGGTGGGGCTCAGTGGTAGAATGGGCATGTGTAGCATACATAAAGACTCATTTTCTGGTGGATTTATGGATGGATGGATGTTAAAAATAAATCTGATTCAGATATTTGGGGCTTATCTAGATCTTAGTCACTCAGAATAATGTCAGCAAAAATGGCTTCAAATCTCTGAGGTCACTGCAGTCCCATTGTTAATTATGTTTCTATTAATTAGTGCTTTAACTAGTTGCTTTTTTTTTAAAAAAGGATACAGAGAAATATACAGGACAACCCTGCTTTAGAGAGCTTATTATAAAATGATGGCATGCATCTAATTATAGAATAATGTGCGTTCAAGTTTCATTCATTGGTGGTGGTGTGTGTGTGTTTGTGTTGGGGGTTTCACTATGAAACTCTGGCTGACCTGGAATTCCCTGTAAAGAATAGAATAGGCTGGCCTTGCACTAAAAAATTTAACTGTCTCTGCCTCTCTCTAGTGATAGGGTTAAAGGCATGCCAAACCCAGTTCAAGTTGTATCTTTATAAAGAATGTATGAATAATATCTAAAGCATCACTCTAACACTGGACTTGTCATACTATCAAAGTTCATGAGGTCTAATTCAGTTACTGGCAAAATAAAGTAGAACAGATAGATCATCCATACTTAGGGAGATGGCGTAGTGGTTAAGAGCACTTGCATCTCTTGTAGAGGACCTGGATTGGTTTCCATCAACCACATGGTGGCTCACAGCCAGCCACCTGTAACTCCATTCCTGGGGATCCAGTGCCCTCTTCTTTCCTTCATGAGTACTAGGCACACAGCATCATGTACATAGCTACTATACAGACACATAAAGTAAGTCAGTCCTAAAGGGTAGAGGGAGTGGTCTTCCTGCTAGAAAAGGGGAAGACCATAGATTTAAATTTTAAGTTCTTCAGTAAGACATATCCTAATAGTGGCCTAAAAAAATGCAACATCAGATTGCTATGATGGCTGATCTGGTAAAAGTGCTTTCAACTCTGGAATCCATAATGAAAGGTGGGAACCTGCTCCTAAAAGTTGTTTTCTGAGTGTGTGATTTGTACATGCACACACAAATAAAATATGTTTCAAAGTGGAACATGAGGTTATCCAAGTAAACATTAAAAACATGAAAGCAGAGATTAAGTAAGACCCAAGTCTGGATCTTAGAATCTTAGCAAAGCCTGATAAGAGGTGTGGGTTTAGGGTAGGAGAGAGTAGGTCAAAACATTCCTAATAGTTAACATTACATTTTTTAGTTCAACAAGTCTGGCTATGTTCAGATACCATATTTTCATTTTTTATGTCTTCTTAGAAATAAGTACAACAAAATCTAAAGTCCTACAGGTGTACCAGGTAGCACATCAGAGAAGCTTTCCAAAATCCCAGGTTGTCACATTAATGTTTATTGTAATCAAGTGAAGTAAAGTAAATGAAAGCAATGTAAAAGCCAGTATATTTATGTGTTCCTTAACAAACACTGTCTTTGGGTTAAACAAAGCATATATTGAGAGTTAGATTTGCATATAACCTAGGAACCGTTTTTAAAATGCTGTTTGCATTTCAGAGATTAAAAGCTGCTTTGACCCAGCAACACCCTCCAGTTACAAATGGTGACACTGTAAAAGGCCATGGCAGTGGCCTGGTTAGGACTCAGTCAGAAGAGTCCCGTCCACAGTCCTTGCAGCAGCCAGCCACCTCCACCACAGAAACTCCGGTATGTGTGCTGCTTTCATCATTCACCACTCTGGTCATCCTTCAAAGGAAATAGAGTACAGCTTATGGGACTTTATAGAATTGTAGTCTATAAGCATATGAATAGAGGATAAATATAGCCATCCTAATGATATTTGTTTTGTGTTGATGAATAATTTTTCAAGTTTATCCTTTGGACCATATGGTAGTAATCAGAAGTTCTCATTCCTTAGCATCATTTCCAAGAGGATTGTTTAGTTTTGTTTTGTTTTGACTTCCACACTGCTGTATTCTGTGGCACTGTTTGGGATTTGTAAGACTAGGAGGGTACCAGCATTGTCCAATGATGGCTGAAAAACACATGGATCTTTGAGTACAGTAGAATTTCTTTAGCAAGACACTAAAAAAATACACATTTTAAGGAAGACGTTCACTATATATTGTATTGAGCATTTCACTATCGCACAGTTATCTAAGAGGGATTCAGCCATAGGGTGAATTTTGTTCCAGAGTACTGATGTCACTAGGGCATACAGCATGAAGTTAGCAACCCTCCCTCTTATACTTGCCCCTATTAATTTCCTCACTACACACTCACGGGACAAACTCTCTATGCTGTCACAGGCTTCTCCAGCTCACACAACTCCACAGGCCCAAAATACAAGTGGCCGTCGAAGAAGAGCAGCTAATGAAGATCCTGATGAGAAAAGAAGAAAGTTTCTAGAACGAAATAGAGCAGCAGCTTCAAGATGTCGACAAAAACGGAAAGTATGGGTTCAGTCCTTAGAGAAGAAAGCAGAAGACTTGAGTTCACTAAATGGCCAGCTGCAGGTATGGGGAGTAAATGCACTTTACTTTCATTTATTGGTTAGAAACATCATTTTGTTTTGCTTAGTTGTTGTTTGGTTTGGTTTGGTTTGGTTGTCTGTGACTTTTCAAGTCGGGGTTTTCCTGTTTAGCCCTTAGCCCTGGCTGTCCTGTAACTCTGTAGACCAGGCCGACCTCCTGCCTAGTCAGCGAATGCTGGGATTAAAGGTATGTGCCGCTACTGTCTGGCTAGGAGCATAGTTTACCATTTCTGTCTAGATGATCCTGCAAATACTTTAGGACATGATACCTACAGCACATATGTGGACTTTGTAGTAAGCCATGGTTTCTTAAGCCTTGTGATTTCTGACCTGAAGTAATATCAAGCTTTCTGCGCTGGCACAATGAAAAAAAAAATATGTGTAACTGTTTATTTGTGTGGTACACAAATACTGTAATTATCTTGTCTGAACTTTATAAAGTTCAAATACTTTTTTTATAAATGGCTACTTTTTGTTTCTGTTTTGTTTGTTATTTTAGGTTTATATTAACCACAAAGTTGTTCCAGTGGCAGTTTTTACATTCTTTCTTTGAATTACAATTCTATTGTTCTCTCTTTCTTTCCCTCCCGCCCCCCCCCCCTTTACCTTATTTTATCTTAAGTGACTGTAGCACTTGTGAAAGGTGCCAGATTGACAAGCTTTGGAAACTGAAGGGCTCTAATTATCCGTAGAGCAGGCACTATTTGGCCAGTGGCATGACAAGTTATCTCATACTGCCCTGCCCGTGTGCCTCACAAAGATTTTAAGGCTCTTCATTCAAGTCTTTGGTAAGATTTCCAATAAAAGCATCAGGTAGCACCAAATGTGTTTCTTTCCTTCCTTCTCTCCTTCTTTCTTTCCTCCTTTCTTTATCTCTTTCATTATTTGTTTCCTGTTTTCATCATTTTGCTTTTGACATTGTGAATATTCTCCAGTGGTATCTTTTGAACTAACAATTAACTAGAAATTAATGTTAAGAATTATAGTTTATTAATATTAAGTCAAGTTTTTGTTTAACAGCAGGAATAGAAGTTAGGGCTTCAGTACTCTACCACTAGTGCCTTCTTGATTGTTTTGGAATTTTAGCATAGGGAGCTTAATTGCCCAAACTTACTTTAAACTTAAGATCCTCCAGTCTCAGCTTTCCAGGTACCTAGTATTGTGAACATATGAGTAGATCAATCTTTTGAATTATCCATTCCCAGTTTTAAGTGAATCTTCCTATATAAATACAACTTACAGTAAGAGGGACAACTTCTTTCTTAAATCTGTCTTAAAGGTCCCACAAATAAAATTGTTTAAATACTTAGAAATACTTACCCAAACTAAATTTTATAACAAATTTTCATATGCGAGACAGAGACAGACATCCTTAAAAGCCATTGTTGCCTTTTGCATGTTGATTTGGTTATTTTAGGACAAACTGTTTGTCTCTTACAAAACATATTTTTAGCCATCTAACTTGTAATTTGGAAAAAAGATTAATCATAACTTACTAAACATAAGCTCCAAATAGATACTAGAATTCAGTAAGAAATATTACCATCCTGACAAATGGAATTTACTAAAAAATGTAGTTTCTTAGAATAAGATTCATTTCTCTTTTAAGTAAAATGAAACAGCTTATACATATACTGATTTATGTGTAGGCCATGAAAACTACTTTGCCAAACCTGAAAGAATATCAATTACTATTACTTACATTATCAGATACTCATGCTAACAAGGTGATTTAAATGTATCTTTTTATTCTTAATTAATAAAACTTTAAAAAAATTTTGAAATCATAATTTATTTATGCTTCTCTCTTTCTTTTCCTCCCTCCAAAACCAGAATATATGCCTTCTCCTCTCCTTCAAATTTATGACCTCTTTCTTTGTTTCTACAAATTACTACTTCATGTGTATATATATATACATGTGTATATATATACGTATGTACATAGATGTTCCTAAATGTAACCTTTTGAGTCTGTATAACACTAACTGACTCTTTGACACCCGACAACCACCTGGTATATTCTTCCCTGGGGAACCCTGTCTCTCGCATTCCCAGCTCACCTCAGTTGCCTGTAGTTCTCCGTCGAGGTTGGGATTGGGGTCTTTCCTCTGCCCAATTTGGCATGTTCATTGGTGTCACTCTTATCCAGCTCACATTTGGTCAAAGTCATGTTGGTGAGACTATGGATGAGAGAAAGGATTAGTAAGGTACAGGTGATCTGTTTGATAGGGAAATAGAAAAGGGAGGGGGTCCTTAAGGAGAGGCTGAGAGGTTGGTAGAGAAGAAGGGGTGGAGAGAAGGGAGGTAAAGGAAAATCGCAGTATACAGGTAGTCTGGTGGGGAAGTGGAAAAGGGATGTCTTTAGGAAAGGGAGGCAGGTCAATACAAAAGGAAAGAGGTGGGTAAAAATAACATGGATGTCTGAAAAAGCCACAAAGAGTCATACTATTTTCTTACACACATTATTACACACATATATATACACACACACATATACATACATACACTTTTTAAAAAGATTTATTATATATAAATACACTGTAGCTGTCCTCAGACACACCAGAAGAGGACATCAGATCTCATTACAGATGGTTGTAAGCCACCATGTGGTTGCTGGGATTTGAACTCAGGACCTCTAGAAGAGCAGTTAGTGCTCTTAACCACTGAGCCATCTCTCCAGCCCTATACATACACTTTTAATGAACGTTTCTCATCTGGGCAGACAAAACTTCTTCCAATAGCTAAAGACCACCTAACAAAACCTCCGAAACCAGACATGAGATACTCTGTTTTTAGTTGTTGTCCAAGAGACTCACAAAACATACAGTCTATTACTGTTGCCCTTGATGAACCCCCAGAGGTAGAAGGTAAGTTTGTATTGCCAAGACCCCATGAACTTTAGAAGTGGGGCTTAGGGGCTAGAGAGATAGCTGAGTGGTTAAGAACACGGTCTGCTCTTCAGATGTTCTGAGTTCACTTCCCAGCAACACAACCATCTGTAATGGGTGCTAATGCTCTCTTCTGATGTGTCTAAAGACATACAGAGTGTGTGTGTGTGTGTGTGTGTGTGTGTGTGTGTGTGTTTCCTTAAGATCCCTCAGCTTTGACTCAACTAAATGCGTCTTCCCTGAAGATGAGCTTTCGTATCAGTAGTTGCCATGCCTCCAAAGGAAGGAGGCAGCCAACAGTCTTACCCAGCTGTGACACCTGTGGACCTTAGCATGACACAGTAGCCCTGGTGGTGCCAGTAGTGACATGCATACTTTGGTAGTAACCAGCAGCACTCAACAAGAGGGAGACCAAGAGGTACTGGAAACCTAGGTCAGTGTTAGTGTAGTCATGGTTGTTGATGAGGAATATGCAAACACACACACATATAGTGTGTATTGGTGTTTTGCCTGCATATATTGTCTATGTGAGAATTAGATCACCCTGGACTTGGAGTTACAGAGAGATGTGAGCTGCTGTGTGGGTGCTGAGAATTGAACCCTTGTCCTCTGAAAGAGCAGCAAAGTACTCTTAACTACTAAGCCATCTCTCCAGCCCTAACATCTATTCTGAAGTACAGTGGTCTAAAGATACTTTAACCTTTTACTGTTTAGGGATATGCTAGTATAAATTGTGTTCTGTGCTTTAATATGGTGTTGCTAGTGTTGTTGGGCTGTAGAAAAACTATTTGCATACACTTGATTTTTAGATTGCTTGACATTTTTTTCTCATGGTTTTGTTTTTAGGAAGGCCTAAAGACTAATCTGCTAAAAGTATTTCACATTCAGCTTTCTGGTTTCAGAGGTTGGATTTGATGCACACTGAATTATAATTTCAGCACTTGGGCCTAGGGCAGGAGGATTGCTACAATTTAGAGGCAACCCTGAGATGCACTGATACCCTGTCTCAAAAAGTGAGATGTTGGTGGATTATGTGCCTGCAATTTTATGCATGCCAGTTTATTAAATATTTTCATTAATACTTTGGGATTTATAGGTGAAACCTAAATAGTTATAGTTAATATAAATCTAAATGAGAAGAGATATCATAGTGAATTTTATTAAGTCTATAGTATTTCTTAACTCATGAGTGTTGGTAATCACTAATTTCTACTTTTAAATATGAGGCTAAACCAAAGTAATTAGGTGTATTTATTCAATTTGAAACTTTGGTGTGGAACTTAGTAAATTAATGCATCCTAAACAAAAACTAAAATAGTCATCCTATTGTAAGGAATAAAACAGAACAGCGCTGATAGAATATTTAAATTTAGATGCATGTATCACAGGGAACAAATCTATTTAACAATACATGCACTTTTATTGGTTCTGGTGCCTAGCATAGTGCTTAGCAATAAGTATAAAAATCAATAATTCTTGAATGAGTATAATTTCTTTTTTCCAAAGTAAAAACTTGCATAATTACATTTCCAGGATGAATTTTTCATTTTTAAAGGTGAATGGAATCAATGAAAATTCATTCTGATTGTTTATGTTTTTAAGTTTTCAAATAATCGAGAGAGCATATAACACATGTACAGTAAAGCCCTTCAGTGAGCAGCCTATAATGCATATGATTCCCATGGCAAATAGTGAACTAGGCTACCCAGTTATGGTGCTCCTATGATCTTAGTTTATTAAACTAAAAAGCTTACCTAAATGCTAACACATAAGCCAGTGTATACTGATTAAATTTAAAAAGCGTATGTCTCTTATTGTTCTGCCAAAGAGATCCAGTTTTCATACCTTAAGCCCTGCTTTCTTTACATAGTAAAGTCTTGCTTCTATCTGATGCTGGTGAGGCAAATGAGTTGTTTCTTCTCCAGAGCGAAGTCACCCTGCTGAGAAATGAAGTGGCACAGCTGAAACAGCTTCTCCTGGCTCACAAAGACTGCCCCGTAACCGCCATGCAGAAGCGGTCTGCCTGTCACAGTGAGTAACGCTCCGTGACCACAGCTGTGGGCTACCTTAGCGACAGACTGCAAGTGAGCAGAGTAAGAAGTGCGGTTCTAGCACTTAAGATGCAGTATCAGAATCTCTGCAAGATTATTATAGTCTGGCTTTTTCCCTAGGCATTAGTATGGATCAAAAGTTAAAGCTAAACATTGTTAATACATTGTTTGCTGTCAGGGATACAGATCTTCACAGGATGACACTTTGTGTTGGATTTACGGACACAGTCTTTCCTTTCTTGCCCCCATTTAGTACTGATGAGAATTTTTTAAATCAACTATCTTCATCCAGCTACATACTATGTGTTTATAGTATCATATCCTATTCTTTTTTAGATAATGTCAGCATTGGACAGTATTTATGTGGTTGTGAGTATTATGTGGTACTGTCCCAGTCATAAAAATGCTAAAACAGAATTGTATTGAAATGATTTGCTTATAAATCCCCTTCTAAATGTTTTTCTCTCCTAAAATGAGATTCTCCTGTTTGCAGCTTTGTAGAGGTTAATTGTGCTTTTTCATTTCTCTGATGTCCTTCTTGACAAGATGCACAGTTTTGAAACCAGCTGTTACTCCTGTGTAAATAGCCAATTTTGTCCGTCACACACAAATTCATAACAAATAACAAAGCTGGGGATGCATTAGGCAACATTCATAATACATAACCCACAGCCTTTCTTTCATTTTTTATGATTTAGTGATATTTCAGGATATTTGTAAATGTGAAGATGGTTTCAACCATATGTATCCACTTCATTTTAATTTTCCAATGTCAGTACTTCCAAAGAAGAAAACATTTTGTGTTGGATGCAAACAGTTCCTCAGGTACTTACAATAAAACGTAATGGCCACCATCTTTACTTGTAGTCTATTGTAAGCAGTTTTGTCAAAATAAGCAATATTTTTAAATTTAAACATAGATATAGCTACTCTCAATTGCATTCATATTTAGAATACTGGTTTTTGCCTGTTTTGAGCATATAAGTCTGTTATTTGCTATCTAGTCATCTTGACAGGACAGTGAAGCACACTGTGGAGTAAATGGAACTGTATGGAAATACGTTTGGGATTTGTATTCGCAGTGACTGCTGTAGGAATTAGACCACTATGTTCCCAGCTGACTTAGCTTAATTTCCTATACATGCTACTGAGCTCGACATTATGCATACATGATTTTCTTCAACAGGAAAGCTGCATTGAATTCTGATGGCTTAAAAGGAAATACATGATGATTTTGTAAAATTAGTAGAAAATTAATTCTTACATTGTATCTAATTAAAATAATATACAGTTTTTAAATCTTTTTATTACTGATTGGACAATTCTATTTTAACTATGCTGCAGGCAATATGCAAACCAATGATTAATGATTATTTTATATAATTTAAGCATATAGTGTTATATATGTATGTAAGTGTTAATGCTTGGAAGCGTGTGGTGTGTATTCACATCAGAAAAGGAGAGGGATTTAAGCTAAAAGTGCTTCTCCTGAGTGCAGCATGTGTTTTCTAGTGTTTTGACTATTTGGTCCTTTTCTTCCCTCAGCTCCAAGAACTAGACATATGTGTAGATATAACTCATTGCAAAGTTAATAGTAATTACCTAATTTATAACTAATTCTTTATACTGCCTTCTGTGAGTCTAGATGAGCACTCCTTCGCTGTTCCATTTTTAGTCATTCTCTCCTGTATTTTATATTGTCTTATATTACCAGTCAGCCTTCCTGTCTGGTGTTTTTTTGAGAGCCTAACATTCAGACAAAGATTAGATTGATGTTTTGCTAAAGAATAATAGCAAAATAAATAACAGCTCTTTAGTAGTCTCCCAATTTGAACTGTCGTTGACAGTGTTTTCTTCAAATATGACCATTACAGTGGCAGAAGAATAGAATTATAAGAATGTTACAGTATTCATTGTTGCTTAAAATGATTTTCTTTTATTCTTTTTAGGATTTTGATGAGAATTTATTTAAACTGTAGTTTGAGGTCAGATTTGATTCAGGGAAACATTTTTGCACTTAAAGCACATTATGGAGAAGATAGAATTTCATCTCACTAATGTATTTTAAAATCTGATTTTCAAAAAAATACGTGGATTTGAGGCCAACGTACAAATTCTGTAAGAACTACCATACTTTAGAAAATTCTCAAAATGAGGAATTTTATTTATACTCGTAGTTAGTTGCCAAGTATTTTTCCCTCTACAAGATACCTCTATATAACAAATCATTGAGTAATCGGTAAATTGACTGGTCTGCATCCTCATATTATTAGAAACCCTGCATACTTTTCTTTTCTTTTCTTTTCTTTTTTTTTTTTTTGGATATTCTCTGTATTTACATTTAAGATGTTATTTATCCCCTTTCCCTAACCCCCTCCCCTTGCTTCCATGAAGGTGCTCCCTCTTCCAACCACCTACTCCCACTCAGTGCCTTGGCATTCCCCTACACTGGGAAAAGAAACCTTCACTAGACCAAAGGCCTTTCCTCCCACTGATGCCAGACAATGCTATCTTCTGCAGCACATGCACCTTGCTGATGCCAAGTAGTGCTTACTGACCTGCATAACTTTCTAAACACTTAGCTAAAGCTTATTTTTAATGCCAAGTGAAACAAGTCACATAGAAAACATCCAAGTTTGCTGCGTCATGGCACACCTGTAATTCCAACACCTAGGAGGCTGAGGCAAGATGATTGGCTATGACTTTAAAGCCATCCTGTGCTACACAGTAAAACCCTGTTTTCAGACCTAAAAGAAGGGAAAAAAATTAAAAATATCTAGTATAATGGTGTTTAATGTTGTGTAGCAGCAAACAGAACTAATCTGTATCATTTAGGGATTATATACCACTTTGGTAAATCTAAAAACATAAGGATCAGAATAAAGAAATGTCTAAAGAGTAACTGCATGTGAAAAAGTGAAAAGGAAAAAAACAGTATCATTGACAGTGTTCTCAGTGGATTTGAACACTGGGACCACATTGTGTATGTTATCATGGTGCCTAGAACTTGTAGATTTAGAAAATATTTATCTCTTTTGAGTGTCAATTTTTTTTTTTACCAAATAAAATTTTAATCTACTGAAATAAAGATATAAGAAATTTGTCCTCTTTTTTTTTTTTAATAAAGGTGTGGGGGTGGGGCAAATGTGTTGTTCAGGTCTAAATATTGTAAAATGTGTTTACATAACTACTTGGCATGCCCTTTCCTGAAGGCCTCTTAAGTTTCATATCTTAAGTTTTGTATGGGTATATACTTGAATAGCTTTAACAGCTGGTGACATCTCGTCTTTGGGTATTATTCTCATGTGTGCATCATTAGACTCAGGTGTCAGTCATCTATGACTGCAGTAGATGGCAATTCAGGCAGAAACAAAATACAGTTCTGGTAAATGCAGAGGGAATAATTGAAAATATAATTTGTATATAAGAGTCATTTTGTTTATGCATATAAATGTTTTTTATATTTTAGTAAGGGTGACAGGAAGGCAAATAGACTAGCTTTATTTAATGTGTTGCTCAGTACATTCTTGAGCAACTATCTGTAAGTGGCTATATTCCAAAGGCCTACCTCACCTTCTTGTATTAAGACCTGGTCTTGTTCTATAGCTCACACTGGTCTAGAACTATATATAGCCCAGGTTGTCGTCTAACTTGGAATTTTTCTGTCTCTGCCTCTACAGGGTTCTGAGGTTGTGGATTTATTTGTACCACCACCTCACTCTGCCTCCTCTGTGTTGGTTGGTGTGTTTGGTTTTTTGGCAGGATTTCATTATATAGCCCAGATTGGCCGTGAACTCAGAGACTCTAGTTCATGAGTGCTGGGATTAAAGGCTTACGACACCACACCTGGCTCCGCCTCATTTTCTTTGGTCCAATTTAGCAAGAATGCACCCCCTGATGCATGGATGCATGCATCCCATGGTATGCAGCTGACTAAATTAGGCCTGTCTCAGACACAGTTGGCTGCTTCCTGACTGGAGCACTATTCAGTTTATTTCATTCGTCCAGCTTGTTTTGAGTAACCACTACTGTAAAACACCGTTCGGCTTTGTGTATGGATTCATCTCAATACTTGTTTTATGTCAACTTGTAATTTTCTTTTACCACTCAGCTGCTGATAAAGATGACAGTTCAGAAGACCTTTCCGTGCCAAGTAGTCCACACACAGAGGCGATCCAGCACAGCTCAGTCAGCACATCCAATGGAGTCAGCTCAACATCAAAAGCAGACGCTGTCTCCACTGCAGTCCTCGCCCAGATGGCAGACCAGAGCACGGAGCCTGCACTTCCACAGATTGTCATGGCTCCTTCCTCCCAGGCACAGCCCTCAGGAAGTTGATTAGAGACCTGCAGTGCAACAATTTTAGATACTGATTAGTGACTTCAAAGGGAAATCAAGGAAAGACCAGTTTGCATTTATGCGAAATCTGTGGTTGTGATTTTTTTTTTTTTACTTGAAGTTAAATTTGTCTCTAGAGTTGGTGTAGCAGTTGATGATCAGACTGAGTACGGTTTAGTCTCTGGAAGACTGATTGTGCTTTTTATACATATTGTTAAGATTTATTAATTTCCCTGTGCTCAGTGTGTAAATTGTATCATAATTGATTGTGGTTTATTTCATTTTGATTTAGTGGTATTTTAATAAATGGGGGTGTTACTGAGTCACTCTTCCCACTTGCATTTCTTTGCCCACCCCTCCCCCAAGCTGTGACGTAGTCTTGTTGTCATTTATACCAAAGTTCTGCAGAATCCCTCTTGTCTCTGTAATAGGAACAAAGTCGTAAGGCACTAGGGAAGAGAAAGACAGAAAGTTGTTCCTTTTAATCTTTTTGCCTTTTATTTTGCACATTATGCAAAAGGAAGAATATTAGAAACACTTTTTAAGTGAGTGAAAGTACAGTAAGACATTGAGTGCTTTGTGCACATCTGAACCTAACCAAGGCCAGTCATCACCCTGCAATGTTTTTAAGATGCGTAAACCAACATTTTGGAATCTTGAGCATTTCAAAAATGACTTGATTTTTTAAGTCTTAAATTCAGTATTTTAAACCTGTGTTCTTGAGGCTGAAAACTATGAAATTATATAATGTATGATACAGGGTTATCAGACTAGTAATTTTTTAAATTTGCTCTTGTCATTTGGGATTTGTTTTGTCTGATATTTTGTTGTGTGTGTGTGTGTGTGTTTTTTTTTTTTTATCTTTGCAGATTTCAGGTAACAAAGTGAGAAGCTTATGCATAATGAAGTGTGATGTGGTTGCCAGAAAAGCCTAAAATTATGACTTAGAAATGTTAAGACTGTTTCCCCATTGTCGTACTTGTGCTTGCGAGCTAACTTGTACTTATTCTTGTGAGAGCACTGTCATCTTTTAGTAGCCAGTTTTGATAATGTTTCTCGTGGAAAAAAATCAGTATCTATCTTTAGAACAATGTAATTAAAATGTGAGAATGGGAGTGAGAGAGTGTGTGTGTGTGTGTGTGTGTGTATCTGAGTGTGTGTGTGTGTGTGTGTGTGTGTGTGTATGTGCATCTTACACTAGTTATGCCAGCGATAGTGCTTGAATGTTTAACGATGCCTTCAGTGTGCTGCTGGCAATAGATGACTGCAGTTCCAGACGCCATTACTGTGCAGGCTTGGATAACTAACATTCCATGACGTAGCTTGTTCTGATGAGATGATTGTGGTTACACTTTGCTCATTATCCAGCCATCTGTGGAATACTGAGTTTTCTAATGTGCCATTATCTATTTTTATTCTGCAGTTATGTTAAAAATACAGTACAATATTTTAAATAGACTAAATTGTTAAACATAAAAATTTAAAAAAAAATTAGTAGATGTGTGTAAGAACTTTGTAACATAGTTATGAGTCCTACCCAGTAGCAACTTCTGGCGTTGAAGCAGGATTCCACTCTGTAAATAGCTGTAATGTGTTTATAATAAGTTGTGTAGTCTATTCTGCAGCCATACTGCATTATTGCTATGGTCTCGGTGTCATCTCTCAAAGAGACTGACATTTCCAAAGCCTGTATGGAATGCCCTTGAGAGTTCAGGGGAACACCCATCCCACCTGCCCAAGTTTCAAACTAGGAAACATGCAAATGATATAGATGCCATTTCAGGACTTTTAAGTGTGAAGATAATAGGAATTTTATTACTTGGCTCCTACTGTGTATCTATTACTTTCACCTGATCTCATACTTAATCAGTTTTAATCACAGTTGTCATAGTTATGCTAAGGAGTTGATCTCAAAGGCACAAACCATGAATTCCCCATGAAAGCTTTTTATTGTAGATGGATAAAGTTGGTCAGAGCCTCCATGTCTCACTCTCTGCACCCTCTGGACATCTTTCTTTCATCTTCTGACTTGTGCAAGCTTCGGTTCTTTGATAACAGATTCCTGCAGGTGTAAAGTAGAAGTCCATAGATGTGAGAAGTCATGTGACGGTTCATGATCTACCACGGTTGACAAAGCTCTCGTTGTAAATCAGTCTGTACTCAGCAAATAAAATCATTATTAGTTGTATAAACACACAAAAAAAAACCATTTTGAATTCCAGATGTCACACTACTGTACCTAGCATTTTGAGTCCTTATATTTGCAATGTTACACAAACTGTACTATTTCTTTTATGTACAGTTTGCATGACTAAACCATCAGAGAATAAATTCTATCTTTAAATTATGTTTATAATTTGCTTGTTTTTAATCTGCCTTTCACAGAGTAATACCTGATAATTTTTTCTCACTTCAGGGTGTTTGATTTCCTGAGGAGAGCATGAGGTTCTGTTCCTTTCTGTACACTCTACTCCCTTGGAAGGCCCTTTAACCTTCAACAGGCATTGCTTCTGTCCTCTGTTTACTTTAAGTTCCATGCACATGCGGTGAGTTTCCATCTGGGATACCACAAATTTTAGCCATGAGATCCACTGCTGCCCTAGAAAACCCTTAACCCATGTCCACCACCGTCGTTCATCAGTTGGTCACAGTTCTTCCAGCTGCTTAAGCCAGAACTGTCACCATTGATTCGTCATTCTTACACTGTGCACACCCAGCCTATCAAGAAAATGCTGTTTGCTCTCCCTAAATAATCCAAAATGCAGCCACTTGCAGACATTTACAGTTGTTCCCTGACCCACACTCGCTCTCGTGGTCCTCAGATTGCTGTTCTTTGTGTCTGTTGCCTTCTTTCCCTGCTTACCATAACCTCTCTAGTAGAGCAGCCAGAGTGGTACTCTCAAAATTTGTCACAGACAGCCTATGTCCTAGATTGGAGCCTCCTTTCACTCAGAGGCTAAGCCCTCAAAAACTGCCTTCAGGCCTTAGACTGTCTGCAGATGTGTCCTGTTACCTCACCTGACCTCTCTCTCCAAGGTTCTCAGGAAGTGAATACCTAGTGCTCCTGGTGTCCGTGTCTAAGCTTTTTTAAACTTGTCCATATCCCAAACCAAATCTCTGCCTTTCTGGAACTTGGATTTTAAAGAGGGTGCAGGAAATTATTGGGGAACAGTATATTTCTAGACTGCATTTGGAGTGGAGTTTAAGAATTTGTCTCCCTTAGCCCCTCAAGACCCTCCTCCCTACCTCCTCATCCACTCAATTCCACATCCTTTTCCATTAGAAAACAGACACCAAAAAAAAAAAAAAAAAAAAAAAAAAAAAAATTAAAAACAATCCAAAGTGTGATCAAAGAAAAAGTACAAGAAACAAACTCAGACCCATCCATCAACACAGAGAAGTCCCATAAAAACAAATGGAAACAATAATATATAAGCAAAAGACCAGTAACGTTTTGTTTTGTTTTTTCGGGATTATTTTTGGGGGAAAAAACCCAGACAAAATCTTCCCAAAAACACGTTGAGTTGGTTTTGTGTTGGCCATCCACTACTGAGCATTAGCTGTGACATTAAGTCATACTGTTTTTAATTAATATTTTTATTAATGTGCCAGAGGTTATTAGAATCAAAGAATGGGACACTTTAATGTGTGTGTTGTCTTATTAGACACAGTGCAGGTCATTGTCCAGCAGAAACAACCTTTCCATGTGAATGAGAGACCCATAACTTAAATTTTGCCGCAGTGATCTAGAAACAACCCGTGGAATCTCCACAATGTGTTCTCTAATTTTCAGCAAATAAGGGATGTTTTGAGATTTCAGATCTGCATTTTCTTGACTTACTCCTGAAGAAAGATAATTGCTAGTTCCTATTAAAAAGTAGCTTTTTGAGTCCTACATCTATCTGTAAAGTGTAATTTGATACCTGATATTTTGTGAAAATAGAGGAAAATCCCTTGTAGTCCTAGGATTTCAGCTTTGGTAAGTGGGTGCAAACACAGTACCCAGAGAACATTGTCACCTCAAACAGTGCTTTAAAGATACTCTGAAGAAATAGCTTTTAAATCTGACATTTCTGGATTACTGACACAGAGATAGACCATTTTCTGGCTGGTGGTTGTGAAAAAGCATATCTTTAAATACAAATGAACTTTCTCCGTAACTACTCCATATGCTTGTGTGTGTGCTTTTAAAGTTCAGCAGGACATTCCAGTTACCAGTGCTATAAGCTAAGATGTGGGTGTCCAGAAAGAACCTCCTGTGTGGGGAGGAAACTGGAAAATAGACTCAGTCCTAAAGAAATGCTTCCACTTGGGGTACATGCAGTATGCAAATTACATCTACTGCACAAAATGTGCACCCAGTGGAAATATTGCCAGTGGTCAGGGTGTGGTCAGGTTCTTGGCCTTTAGCAAAAGAATAAAAAAATAAGACTTGCAAAAGAAGCAAGGTGGTTTTGTTTGGAGTAAAGTAGTTCATACTAAAAGGATACACTGTCGAGATTGATAGGCCACAGCAGTTAGTACTCTTTGCAGTCTTAGGGTAGGAGAGGCTGGTTTCTAAGAGCTGTGGTTCAGATAGTTTTCTATTTTGATTGGTAGGTGAGGTTATGTAGTTTGCTGCACATAGCTCTTCCCATGATGCATCCAATTTTATTTATATATGCAACTGATTATGCGTAGGTATAATATGCTGAAATGTTACTAGAGGACGTAGTTTTGCCTTACTGTGCACGCACCAAAACCAGCTTAAGTCAGAAGGGCCCTTCTTCATATTTAGATACATGGGTAATACACTTGAAATGGTCAATTTGTTACCAGAAGTAGGGAAGTGTACGCCATTATTCAAGATGGTAGTACCTGTAGCCCCACACAGGTGTACAGTAGAGGGTGTGATGGTTTACATAGGGGTAGGTTTTTGTTTTTTGAAACCATATACAGTATGCTGGCCTCAAGTTCACAGAGGTCTGCCCTCCTCTGCTTCCTAAGTGCTGGGAATGAAGGCGTGTGCCACCATGATAAGTTGGATTTAAAGACTCCTGCCATTTGAGGTCACTCCCTGCTTGCTCTCTGTGATCTGAAGTGTGAGTTCTCAGCTGATTCTGCTGCCATGCTTTCAGGCTGGACTTGCCCTATGGAACCATAACCCCCCAAAGGCCCTTCTATACATTACTTACTCTATGGAACCATAGCCCCCCAAAGGCCCTTCTATACATTACTTACTCTATGGAACCATAGTCCCCCCAAAGCTTCTATACATTACTTCCTCTATGGAATCATAAGCCCCCAAAAGGCCCTTCTATACATTACTTACCCTATGGAACCATAGCCCCCCAAAGGCCCTTCTATACATTACTCTATGGAATCATAAGCCCCCCAAAAGGCCCTTATATACATTACTTACCCTATGGGACCACAAGCCCCCCAAAGGCCCTTCTATACATTACTTACCCTATGGAACCACAAGCCCCCAAAAGGCCCTTCTATTCATTACTTACTCTATGGAATCATAAGCCCCCCAAAAGTCCCTTCTATACATTACCCTATGGAACCACAAGCCCCCAAAAGGCCCTTCTATACATTACTTTGCTCACAGTGTTTTATCACAGCGATAGAAAGGTTCTAATAAAGAGGGATTCCAAAGTTGCCAGGTGCTTTTGTTTGGAGAGGTTGTGTGCATGAAATAGAAAGAAAGAAGCTAGGCTGGAAAGAACATTCATTACCAAAGGAGGTGGTGTGCATAACCCCAAAACCATTGGAGGTTGCAAACTAAACTGCCTGCTTCAGAGATGCTTCCAAGACTAGCTACTTGAATATTACAAACACCATGTGACACTGGAACCGACAATTAAAGGAAGAACACACGTTGCCCGACCCTGTTACAGCAGTCTAGAGCGCCATCTCAAAGGCTATTTCTTTTTAATGAAGCACATCAACAAACTGCACAGATTCTGTCGTGTAATAGGCCAAGCTTTGCATCGTGTTGCCTATAGATGTGGGTGTGGCTTTCTGAGTGTGTTGTGCTCATCTCCCTCACACCAACCTTGCCAGACCCTCAAGACCGTGCCTTACCTCTGTTTTGCATTAGATTTTACATTTAAGAATCATTCCTCAGTGAATTTTTGGAAGTTCATCTAACTCTAAATGTCATAATGATGTCAAGAGTTGGCTTATTTTATTACCTTAGCACTTGGTTTTTGTGGATTTTGCTTCCTGTGAAGAAAATACACAAATGAGAATGTTTCCCCAAATGAGCTCCTGTTAAAGGTACTTTTGCTTACTTTTTAAAAAGGCATGTTAAGGCAGCCAACAGATTGGGAAAGGATCTTTACCAATCTTACATCTGATAGAGGAATAATATCCAATATACACAAAGAAATCAAGAAGTTAGACTCCAGAGAACCAAATAATCCTATTAAAAAATGGGGTACAGAAGTACAAGAAAAAAAAAAAAAAACATTATGCTCAATCCTTACACACCAAGAAAACTTTGACTAATTCCGGGTTACATCCTGTTTTACATGTACTTTTTTTGGTCATTGTAACTAGTAAGACCTTAATGCACACTATCAAAGCTTTGAAAAAAAAAAAAAGCCAAGCACTGACAAAAATGTATTCGTATACTTTTATGCAAAAATGCTTAAAATTTGTTCATTTATCTTTGTTTCTTAAAATAAAGTTGTTCAAAAATAATTAATTAATTAATTTTAAAAATGGGGTACAGAGCCAAATAAAGAATTCTCAACTGAGGAATATTGAATGACCAAGAAGCACCTAAAAATGCTCACATCCCTAGTCATCAGGGAAATTCAAAACAACCCTGAGCTTCCACCTCACACCAGTCAGAATGTCTAAGATCAAAAAGTCAGATGACAGCAGATGCTGGCGAGGATGTAGAGAAAAAGGAACACTCCTCCACTGTTGGTGGGATTGCAAGCTGGTACAACCACTCTGGAAATCAGTCTGGTGGTTCCTCAGAAAATTGGACATAGTACTACCTGAAGACCCAGCTATTCTATTTCTGGGCATATACCCAAAAGATGCTCCAACATCTAACAAGGACACATACTCCACCATGTTAATAGCAGCCTTATTTATAATAGCCAGAAGCTGGAAAGAACAGATGTCCTTCAACATAGGAATGGATACAGAAATTGTGGTACATTTACACAGGAGATAGAAAAAATGGACTTTATGAAATTCCTAGGCAAATGGATAGAGCTAGAAACTATCATCCTGAGTGAGGTAACCCAGTCACAAAAGAACACACATGGTATGCACTCAGCAGATACTAGCCCCAAAAAGCTCTGAATAACCAAGAAACAATTCACAGATCTTATGAAGCTCGAAAAGAAGGAAGGCCAGAATGTGGATGCCTCAGTCCTTAGAAGGGAGAACAAAATACTCAAGGGAGGGAATACAGGGACAAATAGAGAAGCAGGGATTGAAGAAAAGATCATCCAGAGACTGCCTCACCTGGGGATCCATCCCATATGCAGCCACCAAACACAGTCACTATTGCTGATGCCAAGTAGTGCTTACTCTCAGGAGCCTGATATGGATGCCTCCTCAGAGGCTCTGCCAGAGCCATACTGATACAGCTGAGGATGCTTGCAGCTAACCATTAGACTGAACATGGGGACCCCAATGAAAGAACTAGAAAAAGGACTAAAGGAGCTGAAAGGATTTGCAATCCCATGGGAAGAACAACATTATTCATCAACCAAACCCTTCAAAACTCCCAGGGACTAAAACACCATTCAATGAGCACACATGAAGAGACCCATGGCTCCCGGTGCATATGCAGCAGAGGACAGCATTGTCTGGCATCAGTGGGAGAAGAGGCCTTTGGTCCAGTAAAAGTATGTTTTCCCAGTGTATGGGAATCCCAAGGTACTGAGGTGGAGAGGGTGGTTGGGAGAGGGAGCACCTTCATGGAAGCAAGTGGGGGTGGGGAGGTGGGATAGGAGTAGGGGAAAGGGGATAGCATTTGAAATGTAAATACAGAGAATAATCCGATTTAAAAGGGGTGGGGGAGACATGTTAATTACAAAGAGGTGCTCTTTTCCAAAGTCTAAAACAAACATTAAGCAATTCCTCTGTCTTTGGCCTTCTATTGCTATGATGAAACACTGAGCAAAAGCAGGTTGGGGAAGATAGTATTTATTACATCTCACAGCTTGTAATCTACCACAGGGATGCTGGAGCAGGAACTGGTGCAGAAGCCATAAAGGAGAGATGCTCACTGGCTTAGCCTTTTATCTTCTAGCACCCAGAATGACCAGCTCATGAGTGGAACCACCCACAGAGATCCCTCCCACATCATTATTAATCAAAAAAAAAAAAAAAAAAAGCACCACAGTCTTGCACACAGCCCAATCTGGTGAGGGTATTTTCTCAGTTGGGGTTCCCTCTTTCTAAATAACTCTAGCTTGTTTCAAGTTGATGTAAAATTAGCCAGTGTGTCCTTATTTGATATGGATGACTTAGCAGAGTTTAAGAGGATAGCACTGTCCTTTAGGAGTTTTCAAAATGAATAACAAATGCACTCTGTGATGTTCATGAAGAAATAAACATTGTTATTGTCTTCAAAATAAATTCTGACTGTTATCCATCAATATAGTGTGATCTTTGGTTTGGTTTCCATTCTTTAGCAATGTTTTAATTTCTGTAATTTAAATATATAGGTAGGTAGTCCATTTTGAGGAGCTACATTTGTTCCAAGTTATTACCATAGGGTCTAGCTAGCATCAATTGCAATAAAATGAGTTATGTATCACAGCATAGTTAAGTTGGACACTTAAAGATTACTTGACATATACCTCCTATCTTAACCCCAGTTGTCTAAACTTTGTTACACATCAACGGATTCAGCCAGTGCTTTTGAAGCTGACTTCTAGCATCTTGGGGCAGCATCTTGGGGCAGTCCGCTAAGCAGACAACCTGTAAAGGAGACGGACCTAAGCAAAGTGCCTCAGGCCATTTCATGGCACTGAAGTTCAATTCAAATAAAACTGGCTGCAGTTCTTTACGGAGTAAAATGTATTTCTGACAAGATGACATTTTGAAAATCAGGTGCGTTCCCGTTGTATTTATTGCTAAACGTCTTCTTGTTGAGGCTTTCTATGTGCCTTAAGAGCGACAAGCAGTCTTTGAAAATGGTATTGATCAATAAATAATTCAACAACTTAAATAAAATAGGTTTGTATGTCTGCTGTGTGGCTGTCTAGAAGTACTCTGGCCTGTAAAATTTAAATCATAATTTAAACTTTTCAGCATCTTGCTTGAAATTCCTCTTCCCCTCACACACACTAGATCTCTTAACACGTTAAAAACAAAAACAAAAAAACCTGATGTGTTTTACAGATAAAAGTGCTTATGAGTTCAGTACAGGCATGGAAAAGATGACTTTGGCTAGTAAGGACCCATTAAGTGTCTGCTTTGTGCTTAAGTGCTGAATGTTGCCAGAACTGCCCATAGATCAAGACTTACAAGCAGGTAGGGTCGATCTGAAAGACACGTCTGTTATATATCTCTCAAGAAAACATTTACATCCTAACATCTAACAGAAACAATTTGGTATTTTGAGATGATCTCTTATGACCCAGTCTGGTCTTGAACTCACTACATAGCTGAGGAGGGGACCTTGAATGCCTGGTCCTCCTGCCTCCACCTCAAAAGTAGATGGGTGTGGACCACCAGACCACCATATATGCAGCACTGGGGATCAAATGCAGCCTTGTGCATGCTAAGTGAGGACTCTACCAACATGAGCTACAGCCCCAGCCAGAAAATGGGTTTTATGAGATCAGAAAAGTAAGGGATAAACCTCATTTGAGTTGAGCCTCACTTGAAATTATAGATGGAATCAGGACACAGGAAATAAACACGGGTAAAAGTTTCAACAAACAAATGTGATGTGTTCATGCTCCAGTGGGGAGACAGGAGGAACTGTAACAAGGTAACTCCTTCAGACAACACAAGGACAATAGGAAATCTTTATTCACAGGCCCAGAGGGCTACACAAGAAACTTGCCCAAATGCAGCCATGAGTCATACCCATTGTCTTAGTTAGGGTTTTACTGTTGTGAACAGACATCATGACCAAGGCAAGTCTTATAAAGGATACATTTAACTGGGGCTGGCCCATAGGTTCAGCGGTTCAGTTCATTATTATCAAGGCAGGAACATGGTAACATCCAGGCAGGCATGGTGCAGGCGGAGCTACATCTTCATCTGAAGGCTACTAGCAGAATAATGACTTACAGGCAACTAGGATGAGGGTCTTAAAACCCACACCCACAGTGACTCACATACTCCAACAGAGCCACGCCTTCTAATAGTGCCACTCCCTTAGCTGAGCATATACAAACCATCACACAGATCTTGGCTTTTTATACACAAAAACCATATTCCAGTTGACACACTTCAATTAGCAATAAGACGAGCACCTGCAGCCCAACGGCAAGGTCAGTACCATAGGGACTCTTCCAGAACTAAGGACTATGATGGATAGGTCTTTGTTCTCATTCTGACGGGTATTGGGGTCCATGTGCTGGGCTCTTCCGTCAGATGGTGTCTTGATGCCTCTGAAGTGACACCAACCAGGCTAAGGTCTGGGACCTGTTACAAAAGAAGTTCCATAGATAAATTAGTATAATAAAATGCATAGTCTAAAATATTCTTTTTTTTCCGAATACATTTTTTAAGGTTGTAATTAAGTATTTGTGGGTATATATACATACACATATGTATATATGTAACAATAATATAGGAAAAGAGGCTATTAATTTGAGGGGATAGGAGAGAGACTAGGAGGGGCTGTAGGGAGGAAAGGGGGATGTGATACAGTTCTATTTTAATTAAAAAAATATATTCTTTTGTTGTTGTTGTTGTTGTTGAGCTTCACACAGTCTGTGAGTTGTTTCTGGGGTATTCAGAGATTTCTGGAGTTAGTATCCCATTATCAGTGACTGCATATTATGTCTGTTCTTTTGTGACTGAGTTATCTCACTCAGGATGATATTCTCTAGATGCATCCATTTCCTTAAGAATTTCGTTAAGTCATTGTTTCTGATAGCTGAGTAGTACTCCATTGTGTAAATGTACCACAATTTTTGTATCCATTCATCTACTGAAGGACATCTGGGTTCTTTCCAGCTTCTGGCTATTATAAATAGAGCTGCTATGAACACTGTGGTGCATGTATCTTTGTTGTGTATTGGAGCTTCTCTGGAGTAAATGCCCAGAAGTGGAATAGCTGGATCTTCAGGTAGCACTATGTCCATTTTTCTGAGGAACCGCCAGACTGATTTCCAGAGTGGCTGTATCAGTTAACAACCCCACCAACAGTGGAGAAGTGTTCCTCTTTCTCCACATCCTCGCCAGCATCTGTTGTCATCTGAGTTTTGGATCTTGGCCAACCTGGCTGGTGTGAGGTAGAATCTCAGGGTTGTTTTGATTTGCATTTCCCTGGTGGAGTCTAAAATATTCTAAAAGTGTCGTCATTGTTATCGGCCTTTCTTGGTCATAATATAATTCAAGAAATCGTGAAGACAACCAAGAAGCACCAAAAGTAAAATAGAAAGAAAGAAAATGAAAAATAACAGTTGAGATTGGTTATTTTGAAAATAAAGATGGTCAGGTGTGCTGATCACATGTACACATAAAGGATGTTGGGTGATTTTATGATATTGTTGATTCTGGTTTTTTCCCCGTACGCATCACATCATGGATTTCCTGAAGAGGTACAGGGTGGACTGTCACAGGGGTTCCCCTCAGACATTGTGGGAACTGGGGAGCTAGCGATTTGAACGCTGTAAGATGGAGAAATGGGAACCTCATTTGGTAGGGGAGTAAGGCAGAAGGCAATAAAGATGAGTGTAGTCTGGATGTCATGCCACAGGGACCCAGCTCTGGGCCACCCATGTCCTTGCTATGTCTCAGCCTCACAAACTTGTGAGTGTGCTCAGAAGTCATGGGGCGAAGGAGAAGGTATGGAGCTTGCGGTGGCCTGAGGTCTAACCAAGAAGGTCCAGACTCAAGAACAGCAGAAGGCGGCAGTGAAGCGGAGAGAGATTTTTTTTTTTTTCTTTTTTAAGTTTTAAGTTGCCGGAGTGATGACTCAGCAGCTAAGAGCACATGCTCTGGCAGAGGAGCCAGGTTCGATTCCCAGCACCCGCACGACAGCTCACTGTTACACGGTGTCTATTGTGTGACATGAGGAAGGGTGAAAAAACACCAGTGGGCTCGTGAAACAGCAAGACTTTTTATTTTCCTGACCACATAAGCAGAGTTGCTGATCATCAGGGCCACCAGAGAAGGACTTGGGAGCCCTTTTTCTTCCGGCAGCCCCAAGCAGGGGGCTGAAGCAGGGTTGATAAGCATAAAACCCGCAAGTATGTGAACCAGGTTACAGCTGTAATTTTTACCAATCAGAACTCAGGGATTAGGGGCTTTCCCAAGTGTCCTATCACTATCAACTGAGATGAATGTAAGCGTTTTTTCCAACCAATCAATTTTATCTGTTCTGTTGTTAGAAATAGGCATTATGTTTTGGGTAATTATTGTTTCTTAGAGAGGGGGTCGGTAACAGGTATACTTTGGGGAGTTTCTTAGAAAGAGAGTTGATTATCTTAGGTAACATGGAGTCTGAAGTCAAAATGGCAGTACTTAAGACAAGTTCCTTTTATTTGCTCCCAGTACTTACAACCATCTGTATCTCCAGTCCCAGGGAATCCACTGTCCTCTTCTGACCTCTGAGAGTCATGCTTGCATGTGACACACAGACATTCATACAGGCAACACACCCATACAGTCATTTAAAAATTAAAAACCTATAATTACATTTTGTAGCCAGACTTTTGCTATTTTGTGGGTTCTTCTTTCTTCCACCACCCTCTACCCTTTTCCACCCTTTCAACATTAGACAGAAGAGAAAAAAGGATAGCGGGAAAAGAAGGTAACATTATCGTTGGACTACTTCCTGCTGATTGAACTTCTCAACCTCCAAATTCATGAACACAAATAAATCTAGGTCCTTTATAAATCACTCAGCCTTCTGTATCCCACAGAAATGAGCTAGGACAGAAGCCGGGGTCAGGTTCAAACCCAGGTTGAATATGGAGGGGAAAGGAAGCTCTGTGTTAGAACGTAAGGTCTTATTTTGTACCAGTAATGAGACAAAACATTTATTTCCCCTAAATAGTTGCCTGATTAACTGAAAGCACTTTGTTAAGTGATTCTTAATTAGATGGCTTGGCTTTTAATGAAGGGTTTTTAGTAATGAACTCAAAGAAAGTGTGGGAATGGTAGAAACAAAGAATCATAAAAGGCTACAGAGTATCTACAGCTTGGATAAGACTCCGGAGCAGTGATATCCCAGAGCCTATTCCATGGGGAATGGACTCCACATAGCTACCCTCTGGCCTCTGCCTGGTCTCACTTGGAGCACAAACACTAAGGAATGCTGCCGCCACCAATCGTGGTAATTGTGATTCTTTTAAGGAAATTTTTTTTTCAAGATAGGATTTCTCTGTGTAACATCCCTGGCTTTACTAGAACTCACTTTGTAGACCAGACTGGCCTTGAACCCACAGAGATCTGCCTGCCTCTGCCTCCCAAGAGGGGGATTAAAGGTGTGCGCTACCACTGCCTGGCTTATTTTTGAGAAACTTGAGGCATAAAACTTTTGTTTCAAAGAAATTATAAATTCAAAATGATTTCTCAGGCAGGCAAGGAGTCACAAATTTTGTCTTATGCCTGGTCTCTCCCATCTTTGTATTTCCTTGTTCTTAAAAGAAAAAGAACTCATTTCCATCCTGTTTTGTTTAGGAACAAATTGAACAAGATGTAAAACTTAAGCAAAGCGAAATTTTCATTTAACCTGTAGCTGGTCTGGAAAATTGGTGTTAGCTGGAAAACAAATATTAGAAGCCATGTGCGACAGGCAGAGCATTTTCCTTTCAGCATATCTCTCTGAAATTGCAGTCAAAAAATTTTTCGCTTTCGAATTAGTTGAGCAAGACATCACATGGTGGTAGTTGAAAAATCTTTGAAAGTGAAAAGAACATTGGCTCTTGGTAGAAACATGGGAGTCAGTCCAATATCAATTTATTTTATTAGGTTGGGATAGTTTAGTGTCAACCTACTGAAAGGCTCAGTTCACTGGTTTGTTGTTTAAGAGACAGTTGTGATTATAATTAGCTATAGAGATGAAAATGCTAACAGTGCACTCCTTAGCATCTGTTCCTGGTCAGTGAACAGAGTTGTGTTCGTTTCTTGACTGCTCCTGTATCAAAATGCCCAACAAAAAGCATCCTAGGGGAGAATGCATCTAGAATGTTTAGCTGGCAATCCCAGGGTACAGACCATCATAGCAGGGAAGTCAAGGCAGCAAGAACTTCAAATGTAAGCTGGAGAGATGGCTCAGTGGTTAAGAGCACTGACTGCTGTTCCAGAGGTCCTGAGTTCAATTCCCAGCAACCACAGGGTGGCTCACAACCATCTGTAATGAGATCTGATACCTTCTTCTGGTGTGTCTGAAGACAGCTACAGTGTACTTATATATAATAAATAAATAACCCCTTCAAATGTCAAGTTACATCCACAACAAAGAACAAAGAGAAACAAGCACATGCTTGATAACTCACCTTCCTTTCCCCACTTTTAGGCAGGACCAGAGCCAACGCAGGGGAAAGATGCTTCCCCAGTGGACTAGGTCTTGCATCAGTAAAAATGATCCAATCTGCCCTAGGTGAGTCTACAGGTCAACCTGGTGGAGATGACCCCTCCCTGAGACACTGGTCAGGTCATGCTGGAATCTGTCAGGTTGATAATTAAAACTAACCATCACAGAAGTTAATAAGATTTCTGTGGGCTCTGTTTTGAAACCTAAAAGTAGGGTTCTGATCTTTTAGGGGTTTTAGAATTTTAGAATTAAAACATGGTTATCATTTCCTCTATTAGAAATACTGGTGTGTCCCACAGAACCTCTCTCTGAATAGCTCTAGTCAGCCTTCTGCTCTGTGTACAGACTAGCTTCCAGAAGGTGCTGGCTACCCAGAGAAAGGAGATTTCTGTTTTCTGTCTAAGCTGGAGTCTTATGTTTCCATCTGCTTGAAGCATTCTTCCTCTGAGCTCCAGGCCCTGCTACATTCTCCTTCTCTCCTACTGACTCATTTGAAACTTGTTAAACTCAAGATGTTGGGAAAAAAACGTTGTCTACGCTTGCTGTCCCCAAATCATCTTTATCTTTATTCCTTAACCCAGTGGTACCTGTGCTTTGAAAGGCTCTCTGATGGATTTGCCTTTGGCTATTTATGCCTTCCTGCTTGGCTTTCCTACCACTCACATTCTTTGAAGCTCCCTCGTCTCCCGAGACTTGTAAGCATTGGGAAGCTTTGCTCTGTACCCCTTCCTTGTATAGTCTACAAGTCACTGGGTGGTCTGAGAGTCTACAAGCTGTTAGTGCTTGTTACATAAACAATCACCTCGCTGTAGTTTCAAATAGTTAATGCGTTCTTCTGACAGCTTTTCATAGTCAACTTTGTTGCAAAGTGAATGGGGAGGGGTAAAGTCTTCCAAACCAAGAATTTAGTGCTACATATTGGATTTAACCCTCTATGGGAATTACTTGGTAATCTTTATCACAAATGTGGGAATCAGATCTTAATTTAGCATCTGAGGAAACAGAAACCCTCCAGAGGTCACAGTGTTAGAAAGTAACAATGTGGGAATTCTGTAATGGTAAATTGGCAGCTTGTGGGCACCAACTGTTAACATTTTCCAGGGCATGACTTACGGAAGAACACAAACAGGCTAAAACTAAGAAGTTATCTCTCAAAGTATCAGTAAGAAGAGTTAGTTTAAAACCCATGTCAAGGAAAGTAGCAACGAGGGGCTGGAGAGATGCTCAGGTTAAGAACACTGGCTGTTCTTCCAGAGGACAGAGTTTGATTCTGAGCACTCACACAACCTTCTGTAATTCCAGTTCCAGGAGGTCCAATGCTCTCTTCTGGACTCTGCAACACTGGGCACACATGTGGCATATAGACATATATGCCACAAAACATCCCATACACACAAAAAGTAATAGTAATAACATCAATAATAAATTTAAAGTAGCAATGAGAAAGCTGGCCTTCTCTGACTCCTAACACTGAGAAATGAGTTTGGCAACTGAATCAAGGGGCAGTGAGTCACATGAGTCACTGAGAAGAGACGCTGGTTGGGAGAAAAACTTGCAGAGATTGAGAGAATTAGTAGCATATGTGTGGCCCTATTCCCCAACTCTACTTGGGGTCAACATGGCTGATGGCAGCCAGCCCACAGAGATGTAGAGATGGGCACACGACTAATTTCCTGTTTCCTGACATAAGAGGCAATGATGTTGCAAACCTCATACAAATCCCCCTGTTTGGACAGTGCCCCAACATAGAGCTCCAGGAGGTGGGGACAGAAGATGAGTGAGCCACTGAGACAGATCCATAGCCGCTCCACTGAGGCTGTGACGGTCTCCAGTGACACAGAATATTGCCAAAATGTCCTGCACTCCACTACACAGGCACAGGCATGCTGGAAGACTTAGGACCCTGCAAGAACTGTAGTTCAGGGCAGTGTGGACTCAACCTTGAGCTCACAAGCAGGTGCTCAGGTAGGAGCTGCCAAGAGCAGCCCAGGAGGCTGGGTATATTAGTCAGAGGCCAGATGGTGCCAGACCACAAGAGAGAAAGACCACAGGGGATTCTAGCAAGGGCACACAGGTTAGGATCACAACGGGGAGACTAGAACGCCCTTCCCTGCTGCCATTATGTTATTTGAGCTAAAATATTTCTTGCAAAATGAAGGTGAAACAAACCCTTTAAAAGATGGAGTGTTCATGCCATGGAAACACAGTAAGCTTATGTAGAAGTTAGGACCCATTCTTCTTCCCAGCCTCATGCTTGCGGAAATAAGACTCAGACTCAAAATATATTTGCAAATGCCTTGGCCATAAAGCTAGGCTCTTTGCTGACTAGATTATAACTTAAGTTATCCCCTTTATTTTAAAGTACGTTCTGCCATGTGGCTGATTACCTGTGTATGGAACAATGAGTCCCTCTCATCACATTTTTCCAGGTGAATCCCCAGGTGAATCTCTGGTCTTGCTCTACCCAGAATTCCTTCTGCCTCCTAGATGTCCCACCTTCTATTCTACCCTTCCCTTAGGCCATAGTTTTGTTTCTTTTTTTGATTGACAGGTGATGTATTCATACAATATACAAGATATTCTCTCTATAAGTTTAGTTTAGGAGATAAGACTGAGGTTTAAGAAACAGGAGCTTGGGAGAGAGTGAAGTAAGACTCCAGGCATGGAACAGACAAGTTTTGAGAAAGAGGCCATGGGCATGTCTTCTAGAGCACTCTGTTTTTCTGCCTTGATGTGGTACAGTAATCCTAGCAGACAACTCTCCTAGACCTGTTTGGGAAAATGCTGCTGCTACTGTTCTTTCTTTCTTTCTTTCTTTCTTTCTTTCTTTCTTTCTTTCTTTCTTCTTCTTCTTCTTCTTCTTCTTCTTCTTCTTCTTCTTCTTCTTCTTCTTCTTCTTCTTCTTCTTCTTCTTCTACTTCTTCTTCTTCCTCTTCTCCTCCTCCTCCTCCTCTTCTTCTCCTTCTCCTCTTCCCCTTCCGCTCCCTTCTCTTTCTCCTTCTCTTTCTCCTCCTTCTTTTTCTCCTCCTTTCTGAAAAAAATACCTGAAAAGAAACAACTAAAGGGAGAGGGTATTTTGGCTTATGATTTGAGGTGGTACAGGTGGCCCCAGAGGTAGGTATGCATCATCTGAGGCAGTTGGGCACACTGTATCTATAGTTGGGAAGCAGACAGACAGATGCTGTAGCTCTCAGCTCCCCTCCTTGTATACAGGTCAGGACTTTAGCCATGGGTTGGTGCTATCCACACCCAGGATGACTCTACCCTTGTCAGCTAAATCCTTCTGGAAATGCCCTCAAAGAGCTGCTCTCCTGTCAGTCCTATACCTAGTCAAGCCAACAGTGAAGGTAGAACATCACATAGTTTCTATTCCTTTTTAATTTTTATATGTATGAATGTATGCATGCATGTATGTGTGTATGTTCTTACATATTTATTTACTGATTTGTTTGTTTTTGAGAAAGATTCTCTCTACGTAGTCTGGCTGTCCTGGAATTTACTATGTAGACCACCACACTGACCTTGAACTCCCTCACACCTTGCCTCCTTATTGTTGGGAATAACGGTGTCCACCACAACACCTGGCTTAGTTTTTATTGCTAAGTTAAGCAAAAAAATTTTTAAAAAGTTTATTTCTAAGGAAGATGGTAGTAGGAAAGTAAATACTTAGGGAATAGTAAGGGATCGAGTTGGTTTTATTAAAGATTAAAAGTGAATTAATCTGATGTTGATTCTGACAGTTTGTCTTTGCTGCATTTTTTAAAAACTATAACCAAACAAAGCAGCCTGTTGGGTCTAGTCTCAGGTCTCAGCTACTGTGATTGCCACTCCAAGCCTTCCTCAAGACACACACACAGTCACAGGTTAAATTCTGTCCCCAAATATGTGAGGCAGTGGCTGCTGGAATGACATCTGTATTTGTTTTCTGGGGCTGTCATAAGAAAAGTACCATGACAGGGTGTCTGAAGCAACAGATATTTACTGTTTCAAATTTCTGGAGTCTGTGATTGGGACTGGAGAGAGAGCTCAGGCATTAAGAACACTTGCTGCTTTTTCCAAGGGACCTGGGTTCAACTCCCAGTACTCACATGGCAACTTCCAACTGCCTATCATTCTAGTTCCAGAAGACCCAACACCCTCTTCTGGTTTCTGAGGGCACTGCATGCATGATACACAGACTACAAACCCATGCACATAAAATAAAAACAAACCTTTCTTTCTTTCTTTTTTAAAGTAAAATCACAGAGTTGGCTGAGGTAGCTCCTACTGAAGGCTGGACCTGTACCTGATCAGCCCTGTTGTTCCTGTGTCTGGATTCTTCTTTATACCTCTACCTGTGCCTCCAGGTAGACAAAAGGAGTGTGCTGCCACCAGCTTCTTTGTTTATTTGTTTATCTGTTCGTTTGCTTGTTTTGTTTTGTTTTGGGCCTTCTTTTCTTTAGACAATGTCTTTTCTGTTGTCCAGGTCAGAAAAGAGACCTCCTGGTCCCCTCTGTCTCTCTCCCTCTTCCCAGCAGACCTGTAGCCCAAGCCTTTTCTCCTCCTCCCTAGGTGACAGTCCCCAAGGTCTGTAGCTCCCACTCCATTACCCAGGGATGATCCAGCATCTGGATTTCTGCTCTGGCTCCCCTTCTGTAAATCCAGACCCAGATGTGCAACTGCCTGACAAATATCTCCACCTGTCACCCAGGCCACTTAGAGTTGTTATTGCCACACGCCTCTCGTCTCATAAGAGACCGTGCAGGACTGTGGAGGAAAACTGTGAAGAACAAAAACTCCCACTGGGTATTAAGACATTGAAGACGCTCTGAGTAATGTAGGGGAAGCAGTTTATTTTACAACTTTACGAAGCCCAGGTGTCACTGGGAGCAATGGGTGCTCTCATCAAGCACAGAGAGCATTTTTGATAAAGAAGGGACCTGGAGAGATGGATGGCTCAGCAGCCAAGAGAATTGGCTAAGAGACTCACCAACACCTCGCCCCCACTCCACCCCACCCCATCCCTGCTCTCCTTGCCTCTGCCTCCTTCATTTCTCTCTGTTTATGTGAAGACTGAGCCTGGATCGCCTACATTTTACTTTCTGTTTGTTTGAAAGCTCACCAGGAACGTGGCCTTGTTTGCACACCGCACTCGGCTTTACCGGTCAGGTTGTTAAGGGCAGTCAGTGGCCCACTGTCTCGGCCGTTCCTCCAGGTCATTCTGTTCCAGGTAGCAAGTGACGTCATGCTATGCTTGGCAATAGGCAGTATAGACAGTGCTTTAAGTGAACCGCTAAATAAATCAATAAAGCAGCATCTAATAATTAGGCGTTTTTACCTTATAATACTTTAATGAGGTAAGCTACACTGTTGTAATTTTCTGCTCTAACCTTTTAGTTTGAGAGGGTGAATTTGTGGGAGAGAACTAGACAGCCAGCAGGGGTCCAGGGCTTTCTGCTTATCTGTAATTAGACACAGATTGACTCAAAGATACCTTCGTTTTATTTTATTTTATTTTATTTTATGTTAATGGGAGTGTCCTCACTAACACTGAGAAAAGCTCTGGCCAACCTTCCTGTCTCACTGAATTTTACCGTTGATATAGTTGGGACCTAACCTTGATTTCCATATCTAACAAATCATAAACCCAAATCATGTTTTTATTTTGTCCCCCTAACTGTCTCTTGAATCTTCTCATGAACAAAGGGAGTGGTTGTCCGTCATGAGACAAACATCTGGCTGCACGAATGCAGTCACCTCCTAAACGGAAGTGCCTCAGCGGCACTCCCCCGCACATCTCTCTACTCCAACATAAACACCACAACGCCTTTTTCTGCTTTGAGAAAAAGCCACATGTAGCCCAGGCTGCCTTCAAATTGACTACATAACCAAGGATGGCTTTAAACTCCTGAGCATTTTGCTTTCACTTCCCAAGTGCTGGGGTTATAAATTGCCAGCTCACCTGACTAACACAGCAATTCTTAACGCCATTATATCTCTCTGTATCTTAATGTATTATCTCTCGGCCTTCAAAGCAACCCCCTGCTTCTCGGAGAAGACTCTGGCATTCATGAGGAGGCCTCTGCCATCCCTCTCAAAATCATGCCTGTCTGTTTTTTTTCACATGCACACGCGCACACACAAATACACTCTGTCTTCACAGACACCTAAAGAGGTAATCAGATTCTGTTACCAGTGGTTGTGAGTTTATCATGTGGTTGCTGGGACTTGAACTCAGGACAGTCAGTGCTTTCAACCTCTGAGCCATCCTCTCTGATTTCAGTGGTGCATTCAGAGGTCTGAACCTCTGAACCTGTAGGCCAGCCCCAATTAAATGTTGTCATTTGTAAGACTTGTCTTAGTCATGGTATCTGTTCACAGCAGTAAAACCCTAACTAAGACAAGTGCTCAGTGTTGAAAATGTTTCACCCTCAGGCTGCATCTCCAGCTCTCTCACGCTTTTTTGACCAGGAAGAATACAGCGCCAGCACTTCCTCCACAAGGCTTCTCTTACTAGCTGGCCCACTTCCCAGGACTTTCCCTTGCCCTGTTAGTGGAATAAGCTATATGTGTTTCCATCAGATGTTGGTTACATCTCAGGCTGATGCCAACAAAGATTCAGCGTGGGGATGGGCTGGCAGTAAACTCTTCCATGAAGTTCATGTTGAGTAAAGAAGATTCTTTTCTTCATTCTGGAAAAAAAAAAAAAAAAAAAAAAAAAAAAAAACTTCCTGGTACCCAGAGGGGAAAGAGAGTAAGGCAGAGGAATAAGTATGGGTTTGTTTGTTCTGTAATTGTCTTACAAATCTTAATGCGTAATAACAAGCCAAAAGAATCGTGTTGAAAATGAGAAGAACTAATATCATTGCCTTTTAAGTCATAGATTCTCGGTGACTGTTAATCTTCACCGTCAACTTGACTTGCTTTAGAATTAACCAGAGATGGTGGGGTGCACCTCTGCATGTGTCTATGAGGGAGGACTGAGAGGCCAGACCTGCCATGAGTGTGAATGGAAAGCCAGCCAAGTGCTGGCTCCGCCCTTTTTTTGTCCCCTCGTCCAGTGTCAGGAGAGCAGCCCCCACCACACACTGAGCTGCTCCACCTGCCTTCCCAACCACGGCAGACTGAAACCCTGAGCTCCGAGTCACCATAATGCTTTCTCCCTTCTGTCCTCTTTCTGTCCTTACAGTCACTGATGTAGAATCAACCAGTACATTCGCATTTACAGATGTGGGTGGGGTTCCGGACACAAGCCGACATTCTCAAAGATTCATTTGCATGTGTCCTCGTGAGTTTATACGAACCAAGTGCATGAGGTTGCCCATGGCGTCCGAGTGGGGTCCCAGACAGTTGAGAGTTGGTTTACATGGATGCTGGGAACTGAAGCCAAGGACCTCAGAAGGAACAGTATGCCCTCTTAACAACTGAGCAGTTGCTTCATCCCTGGATCAAAATTCTTTTATTTCTGTTTTGAGAACGTAAGAACTAATTCTAGAATATCTACTTGCTACCTGGGTCAAGAAGGTGACATCAGAAAGAATATAGCTGGACTATATTGTTCAGCAGGTTACTGGATTGTTCAGAACAATCGTGAGTGGCCATGGGATTTGGATTACTTAGGAATTTCATGTCTGCACTGGGGGGATTGTTTCTGTCAATTAAAATTCTTAACACACAGTAGGAGGTAACAACAGATGAATGGATACATTTTCTATGTGGTACATTTACACAGTGGAATACTACTCAGCTATTAAAAACAATGACTTCATGAAATTCTTAGGCAAATGGGGAACTAGAAAATATCATCCTGAGTGAGGTAACCCAATCACAAAAGAACAGACATGGTATGTACTCACTGATAAGCAGATACTAGCCCCAGAAAGCTCTGAATACCCAAGAAACAATTCACAGATCTTATGAAGCTCAAAAAGAAGGAAGGCCAGAATGTGGATGTTTCAGTCCTTCTTAGAAGGGAGAACAAAACATTCATGGGAGGAAATACAAGGTCAAATAGAGGATCAGGAATTGAAGAAAAGATCATCCAGAGACTGCCTTACCTGGGAATCCACCTCATATGCAGCCACTAAACCCAGTCACTATTGCTGATGCCAAGTAGTGCTTCCTGGCAGGAGCCAGATATGGATGCCTCCTCAGAGGCTCTGCCAGGGCCTTACTGATACAGAGGAGGATAAGCTTGCAGCTAACCCTCAGACTGAACATGAGGACCCCAATGAAAGAGCTAGAGAAAGGACTGAAGGAACTGAAAGGATTTGCAACCCCATGGGAAGAACTTCATTATCAACCAAGCAAATCCCTTAGAGCTCCCAGGAACTAAAACACCAACCAATGAGCACACATGGAGAGACCCATGGCTGCAGTTGCATATGTAGCAGAGGATGGCATTGTCTGGCATCAATGGGAGGAGAGGCCTTTGGTCTGGTGAAGCTCATTTTCCCAATGTAGGGTAATGCCAAGGTGATGAGGTAGGAGTGGGTGGTAGGGAGTGGGAGCATCTTCATGGAAGCAAGTAGAGGGAGAGGGTAGATGGGAGTGGGGGGCAAAGGGGATAACATTTGAAATGTAAATACAGAGAATATTCAATAAAAAATAAAAAATTAACTAAAATAAAATTCCTAACACACAGTAGGAGATAACAATTATATTAATTGAGCAACTATCATCGTATAGTAAGAATTTACTAATGAGGTTACTGTAAAGAGACTAGAGTGTTAACTGTTTTCCAAATTAATCAACTTTTTACATTTTTTGAAGTTTTGCTGGCTTCTATATTTTTATATATTTTGTGTATTTGGGTAACAGAAGCTCTTTTTAACGCCGAGTATTGAAGACAGGATTCTTTTCAGAGCACTCAGTTTCTTTGCTTCCTAGATGGCAAACTATTTTAAACAACCCTAACCACAAACACTGGGAGCATTCCTTAACAGAAAGCAAGCGTCTTGCAAGCTGCCATTTGATGAAGTAGTTATAGAACTTAATAGTCCTGGCTCGTGCCTTAGAGATCAAAGACAGTCAGACACAGACTCGGGATCAGATCTCTGTATGCAGTTGAAGGGCACACCTGGAATTTGAAACGAAGACATTTGAGAAATACCTTCAGGTTGGGGTGTTCTAGGAAATCCCAGAGTCCAAAGAGCCTGTAGGTAAGGAGACCTGACACCACCGCCCCACGGCCAAGCCACGCTGTTGCCCTCTCCAGTCATGTCTGAGCGGTGCCCCCTCTGCATTTCTGCTTTATCGAACTGATCGTAGCAGGGTCCCAGGCACCGGGGGTGGGGCTATCCCAGGCTCCCCAGGGACAGGAAAGCTGTTCTCTGCCCCTTTGAGATTCTAGAGAGGAAAGGAGGCCTTTCTCCACCAGATCTCACCAAACAGAAAGAAGGCTGAGTAGCCAAAGAAGCCAAGCGTCTGGTCCTCCAGAAGCCAGTGAAATTAAGCTGTCACAGCATGAGCTGGCTCCCAAAGGCCCGGGACTGCTTCCCAGCCCGAAGTGGCCTGAAAGTAAACCGAAACTTCATGATCCCAATGGGATCTTACAATGTTTGTTTGCGTTGCTGGGCAGGGTGGAGCTGGAAGACACGGTGGTGTAGAGAGCTCTTAAAAGTCACACCTAACTCAGAAGGTGAGAGGAAATAGAAACCGACTGGAAGGGACCCCAAAGCTGGGGTGGAGGAGCCTCCGAGTGGCTGTGACTACGAACACAGCATGTGATAGTTTGGCCTCTGGGTCCGCCTACTGGTGCGTTTTTCTTTTCTTTCTATCTTTCTTCCTCCCCGCCCCCCACGCTGCCTCCCCGAAGTGTGGCAACTGCCACACTGCTCAGGAGGTAAAGCCGGATCCAGGGACACAGGAGATGGGCCCAGCCCTGCCCGGGAGCCTGGGTAAAGAATTTCTACAGCTCTCAGCTAGCTGCACAATTGATACCATGGTTGTCAGGACACCACTGCTTCAGGTCACGGCAGCCAGCAGGTGCCTGCTCGACCAGTGTTAGACCCATGTCCCCTGCCTTCCCCAGCCTCCCCCGCCCCCGCACCGTGTGTGTGTGTGTGTGTGTGTGTGTGTGTGTGTGTGTGTGTGTGAAGTCTACTGCCGACCTGTATCACTCTTCATAGTACAGCTGACAGCCGTCTGGACAGACCTGCTGTCATTGCTTGGACCTTTCACAGCCTCAGTGCCTAATCCTTAAACACATTGTCCAGTGAGCTCTCTTTAATCTCCAATTCCTAATTTTTTCATGCTTCCCTTCTCCAGCTTCAGGGACCAGTACTTCCTCCAATCTGCCCATTTAATTGGCATATTTGAGCTTCCTCGGGCCATAGTCACAACCTGGAGATATACAAGGGTTGATGCCGTACTTGGAAGTCACTCATTGCTAAAACCGCATGCAGTAAACCTTGAGGGTTGCTGCAAACCAATCACCTTGGCTGACAATATGTGGACTGGCCCATGATGTCGGAATCCTGGGAAGACCCCTGGGGAGACAAAAACTAGGACTGCTGTGGCTAAGGATGCTTGCTGGGCTTAATCACCTCTGTTCAGAGGGACAAAGTGAGCCCAAAACAATGTCAGAAATTCAGCTTAGCTTGGTTTTGTTCTCAAATATAGGCTTAATTAAATCCAGTAAATGCACACACACACACACACACACACACACACACTTGAAGTGCAGAGCTCTGAGGAGTCTAACACATGAGGAGACCTACATGTGTCATGCCTCCAGCTCCCGATACACTACATGTAGGTGCAGTTTGTGAAGCAGCTAAGGCCAGTCCCAACTTCAGTGTATGGAAGGATGGATTGGCGGTACCCAAGGTAGTGAGCATGACAGTCACCTGGAGGGCTTGCTAAAGCAGACCACTGTCACCAGATGATGTGAGGATGGTGGCTCCAGGACCATACTCATAATCAAGATCAGGATAACCAGGAGTTAAGCCACTCATACGAATATGGTATAAACAGGCAGGCAATTGTTGTGCTCCTGAGGTGCCGGCTACTTGAGACAGGAAGAAAGATTGCCTGAGCCCCGGAGCTTGAGACCAGACTTGGCAATATAGTGAGGCTTGACTTAGAAAGAAAAGAAATATAATCATACAAAGGAGGAAAGCTTATTAGTGGCACAATTTCAATAAAAATGAATTTAACCTATACTTAGCCAATGAACTTTTAAAAATTGGTCTTCTAACCATCTTATATTTATTTCCACGACTCTAAAATGCTCAATAACTTTCTCACAGTTACACATTGTTTTCCCACTTATATAGAAAGATTTCTAGGGTGACTGGCTCTTGATGCCTCTGGTCAGAGAAACTGAGAAGCTGCATTTGAAGAAGTTAATGCCTCACAGCGGATAAGCTGAAGAGCTAGGACTCAAACCCAGGCAGCCAGCCTCCTGAAAAAGTTTGCTTAGCCCCTGCCCTCAATGCAGCCTTTCCAGTTTTCTGTCATCTAGAGATTTGATGAAGATGTCATTTTTTTTTAAGAGGTTGGCTTTCAGCCTGGGATATAGCTACGTTGTAGTGTTTGCCTAGAATGCATGGCGCCCTGGATCCAGTCCCCAGTGCAGAAAATAGAGACTGGCCTTTGTCCAGCACTTTCTGGCTCCCAGACCTTACACTTGGCAGAGGGTAAGCAACACCCAAGACTGGGAAAATGGCTAGGCACAGGGTGCGCTCAGTTCCCAGGGCCAGCTATATGATTAAGCCACAAAGGGCTTATTGGTTCGTATGCCCAAAGTATAAGAGAAGTAGATTATGCTTCTGAGACTTCGGATCTTCAGAAAAAGATGTTGTGGCAAGGAGGTGGCATGTGATTTACCAGTAAAAGGTGAAGGGAAGTCTGCCATTTAGAAAATTCAGGGACAGGGATATGGCCCAGGGCAGACCACCTGAACAGTGTGTGTGAGGTTTTGGGTTCTCCCCCAGGCCCTGCAGTTTGAGTCGTCACCTTGTTTTAAGTTGCAACTTCCCAGGAAATGATACCACAGTGGTCCTGACAACCTTGCATGTTTCCTTCCTCATGTAGTCTGCTTAACTGTTGAGCTTTTCAGGCTTCACACATGCCAAGCACATGACCTACCACAGAGCCACCATTTCTTAGTGTTTGATGTTGCTGTTGTTTTAGTAAGTTAGCCTTTGGCTGTAGTTTGCTTTCGTTGGTTTTATCAGGCCTGCCGGAGTGCTCACGTGACCGTGGAGACCTGCGGGTTCTTTGGAAAGTTGGTTGGATGGTATTTTGCCGGGGCAAATATGTGAAGGAAGGTTTAGCTGAAGTGGACACAGGTGTGAAACCGACTCATGAGGGAACATTTAACAGACACAGGAGAGAGGATGTTTTGCTGAAGCGAGCACGTAAAAGACACGTGATGAAGGAGTCTTTGCTGACCACATGCGTGTACTGGTCCGCCTTATATTTCGAGGTTGAGCTGCATTTGTCAGGACTCATAGAGAGAGAAATGCACCAACAAACTTCTGGTGGTGTGCTACAGTTTCTCGCCGAGTCTGGGGACTCAGGTGACTGACAGAGTGACATCAGCTGAGACAGATGGTTGAGGATGTGTGATGTTTGGAGGGAGTAAATGGGACTCCATGGACAGTGACGGAGGCTGACCTAGGCTTGTTTATAGACTTAGCAATGCTTGTGGGACTCCTGACTTCCCTGATCTCTGCTTCCCTGAGAGAAGCACAGCTGAGAATTTCTCCTTCTGGGTCCCTCCTGTCGGGGCCTGGCTGTCTCTGCTAGGTGGTGACACCATTGCTGATTTGTGTCTGCTATCTGGCTCTACCAAACTGGACTGCTGGTGAATCTGTGAGGTGTTTGCGAGTGGATGGAGCTGCAGCCGCTGCCCTGTGAACTGAACTGCCGATTTCCAGACAACACAGACGGGAGTTGCTCCAGAGAGCCTTTCTAAGCAGGTCCACTCGACCTACCCTCCTGTATCCTTTAAAGGGGAAGTTAAAGTGTTTAAGAGCCATCATTAAAAATAGGTTTTGGACTGAGGCTGAGTTCGCACCAAGAAGGCGGCCCGGCTCATCACCGAGAAGTACCCCATGCACCTGGGTAATGATTCCCATACCAACAAGCGGAAAGGAACCTATCAAGTTACAGGAAGAAGAGAGGGAGGGAGGGAGGGAGGGAGAGAGGGAAGAGAGAGATAATTATGTTTCTGAGGTCTCGGCCCTAGATCAGGAGATCACTGAGGTAGTCCAGGTCACTCAGCCTGCAGCTGGGATGAATTTCAAAAACACCACGTGGAGCTGTTTAGTCTTTTATGCCATATTTTCAATAAACCCGAAAACAAACAAACAAACAAAAAAAGGTTTTGGTGTTCACTTCGGCAGCACATACACTAAACTTGGAATGATCCAGGGAGGATTAGCATGGTCCCTGAGCAAGGATGACGCACAAATTCATGAAGCAGTCCATATTTTTAATAAATCTTATTTGCAAATGAATAAAAATAGGTTTTGAAAAAGTTAAAGAGAGAGGTAGACACCAAGTCTCCTCTTAATCTCTAATTTAGCTTTTAATTTTAATTTAATTTTATTTTATGTGAGTGTGGATGTTTGTCTGTGCACCACTTCCATGCCTTCCATGCTCTTGAGGCAGGAGGAAGGCATTTATTGGACCCTCTAGAACCACTGGAGTTAATATGGTTTTGGAGTCACCACTGGGTACAGGAATCAAATACTCTGAAAGATCAGAGTGTGCTTACGATGGCCATCTCCCCAGCCAGCTACCTTAGTGTCTGAGACAGATCTTTCTGAACAATGCTTTCTAGAGCTCAACTAGACTGGCTAGCAGAGCACCAATGGTCTGCCTGCTTCTCCATCCTGATGGTCTTCCTGCTTCTCCATCCTGATGGTCTGCCTGCTTCTCCATCCTGATGGTCTGCCTGCTTCTCCTCAATGATGGTCTGCCTGCTTCTCCACCCTGATGGTTTCCTTGCTTCTCCATCCTGATGGTCTGCCTGCTTCTCCTCCCTGATGGTTTCCCTGCTTCTCCTCGATGATGGTCTGCCTGCTTCTCCATCCTGATGGTCTTCCTGCTTCTCCACCCTGATGGTCTTCTTGCTTCTCCTCCCTGATGGTTTCCCTGCTTCTCCATCCTGCTGCCCCAGAGCCCGCTGCCCAGCTCTGGGGTTATAGATCCACTCATGGTTGGGATCTGACCTCAGAGCCTTATGTGTGTGCACAGACACTTGACAGACACATCTCCTTGGTCCACTTTCATAGATTTTAAATGCCCTAAACAGTTTAATATTTGATAACAGTGTCATACAGCCCAATATATCCCTTCATGGGAGACAAGTGAGTTAGAATTTCTATGTTTACAGAGGTGTGAGAAATTAACTGGCTCAACTGTGATATTTAGTATAATTTGGTTATTTGATTCAATTTAACATTTTTTATCTTTAATTAATTTATTTTTATTCTGGGGATTGAATGTAGGACCTTGTGATTATTAGACTAAATACATGGATCATCTTTTTAAAACTATAACCAATTACTTACAAATTAGTGGACAAAGACAAAATCCATTTAAATACGTACTAGTTGGGCCACCAAGATGGCTCTGTGGGTAAATTCCTTAACTTACAAGCTGAATTATCCCAGTTTGACACCCAGAACCCAAGTAAGAAACTAATAAGAAAAGGTAAGTAAATAATATTCTAATAGAAAAATGAGCAAAGGCCTTAAATAGGCTACTTCTAGTAGAAGAAACACCATATACACAGTTATACACAGCAAACCATATATATATATATATCCATAAATATGTGTGTATATATGTATATATGTATGATATACAGACATATATGGTATATATGTGTGTTTTATATATATGTATACATATATGTATGGTATATATATCACATGTGTATATAGTGTATATCTATGTGTATGGTGTATATATATGGTTAACATTAAAAATATTAATATATACGGTTATATAAATAAATATATATTGAGTTCTTTATTTATTATGGTTCTGAGGATTGAACCTAGGGCCTTGTGGTTGTTGGACAAAGTGCTTGAATCATCTTTTATATTATATCTATCTCTCTATATCTACATATATGTATATCTCTGTACCTATATAGATAAATGTTTATCTCTCTAGGTAGATAGATAGATAGACAGAGAGAGAGAGAGAGAGAGAGAGAGAGAGAGAGAGAGAGAGAGACATGGTCAAACACATAAGTAGAATCTACTAAATCACTTCTAATTTTAGTTCCATGATAATATTTCTTAACACATTAGGCATGTTATCCTTGAAATCATATGTAGGACCTACATCACTCTCCCCAAGTCCTTCCCGTGGCTCTCCATGTTATCTGGAGCAAGCCACAGATGTCTGCCACTGTCTCACTGGCTTCTATCCCTCCTACTTGCTCTCTCCTTCTCCTCCCTGCCTCCCTAGGTAGTTGGGTACTGTATTTCTATACAGTCCAGTCCTCAGTACAAAAATGCTTCTCCTGGTACCAGAGAGGTGACTCAGCCATTAAAAACACCGGCTGCTCTTCCAGAAGACTCTGATTCAATTCCTAGCACTCACGTGGTGGCTCACAACCATCTGCCCTAGAGTTGGAGAAGATCGGAGGCCCTTTTTTTGGCTGCTGTGTTAAGATAATACTGTGTAAGTCATTAGTCATCTGTCAGTTAGGGGCACACCACTGCAGTGTGTGCTTTAGATATAACACCTAGAGAAGCTTCAGAATAATTTCACTCAAACATTATTTAATTTAACTAGAAACATTGCCATCAAAATTCTCATTTGTATCTTCTTGGCATGTTTTACGATAGGCTGATACTCTGGTTGATACTCCAGAGGATTGAAGATCGTTTGAAACAGCCCTTGATAGAGCTGCACTCTATCCTCAAGAAGAACAACAGCCTCAAAACTAGTACCCAGCTTGGGTAACCGGTCTACGAAACAACCATGGTAGGGGTAAAGTTGTACGTTACCTGTTGTAGTACCCAGCTTGGGTAACCGGTCTACGAAACAACCATGGTAGGGGTAAAGTTGTACGTTACCTGTTGTAGTACCCAGCTTGGGTAACCGGTCTACGAAACAACCATGGTAGGGGTAAAGTTGTACGTTACCTGTTGTAGTACCCAGCTTGGGTAACCGGTCTACGAAACAACCATGGTAGGGGTAAAGTTGTACGTTACCTGTTGTAGTACCCAGCTTGGGTAACCGGTCTACGAAACAACCATGGTAGGGGTAAAGTTGTACGTTACCTGTTGTAATTAATTGGATTCACAGGCAGAGAAAGGAACACATCTCTGCTTGAGTGTATTTCAGTACAGAGCCAGAGAAAGACAGCCCAAGATCATACGTGGAAATGTGAGCAGGGCCGGAGGGAATGCCTACTGCAGAGGACCAGAGTTCAGTTCCAAGTACCCACACTGGGTGGCTAACTGAGAGACAAAGACAGGTAGAGCTCGGAGATCCAGGACAGTTCCAGACAGTGGAAGCGAAAATTTCTGGGTTCTCTGAAGACTCAATTATGTCATGTGATGTTTCTCTGGAAACTGTCTAATGAGAGGCCATTTTTGCTGAAGCAGACTCGAGGGAGAATGTTTTGCTGAGAACAGACACGTGGTGTTTTTCTGGAAACTGCCTGGGACAGGGGCATGTGACATTTTGCTACAGCGGACATGTGATGTTTGAAAATGTGAGTTTAACCCTACAGACAGTGGATGACTGTGGCATTGGCTCACTTTGCCACTCTTTGCTGGTCTCTGTTGGGCTTTGCTGGCTATGTTGACTCTTGGTTCGCCTTGTCTTCTTTAATGATCATACTTTGCTGTGACTTCCTAGAGAGAAATGCACCAGAGAACTTCTGGTGGTGTTCAGGTGGCTTCTTGTGCTATACATACTCTGCCTATTGGCAGTGCCTCGAGGTTTCTTCTGGATTAAACTGATGATGATGATTCATAAATGGTGTTTGCAAGTAGATTGAGCTACCACTGCTGATTTGTGTGAACTCAACTCCTGATACACTGACAATGCAGATTGGATTCCCCACCCCCCCCAAAAAAGAAAACTATTTCTAAACAGGTCCACATCCTGCTTTGCCCTATTAATCTTTCCTTTCCACTACCTCTGGTGGGTGATGGGCTATAGAGAGGTGAAAACATTTAATACACTTATTAAAGTAGGGTTTAAAAAATATAAACCTACAGACAGTTCCATAGAAAAACCCTGCCTTGAAAAACAAACCAAACAAAAACAAATAAATAAACACTCTTAAAATAAATAAATGTTAACAGTAGTTCTTTTGGGGCAGGGAAATTAATCATAGTTTCAACATTTTCTATTCTCTCTCTTTTTCTGTAATTGTATGATGAAGAAAAATCAACAATTTTAAGTATTTTTAAATTTTTGTTTATTCATTTATTATGGTTCGAGGGAATCAAACCTGGGGCCTTGGGCATGCTAAGTACTCATTTTACCGCTAAGCCAGATATACTCTCAGCCTGCAAAGTTAGTTATAACTAAGTCTTATTGTGGTTGTTTCGGTTTTTCTTAGACTTTGACGCAGACCAGACTGTCCTTGAACTCAGAGATCTAACAAGAAATTATACTGTCTTCCAAGTGCTAGGATTAAAGGTACGCGTCTCCAGGTCTTGTAAGAAAGTTTTTAAAAAAGGAAAATGTAGGTATAATGTTGTTGGGTATAAGGTGGGGGAGGCCTGCTCTGCCACAGGGCTCAGGCTGCTGGGGGAGGCAGGACAAGAGGTTTGATCATGCTTATCCCATGCCACCTCCAGGTAGGGACACCGCTCTGGGGGTGGGGACACCGCTCCCGGGGTGGGGAAGTGGGGACAGACAACCGGAGCTCTTGGACACCCAGGCGCCATTGGATGCTGAGGAAGAGCTGAGAATGCAGTGGGAGTCCTCGGGCAGGATCTAGCCCAGGGCCGAAGGGGAAGAAGGGAGCTCCGTGGGTCCTTGTCTTGTTGGCAGTTGGCTGTAGGTTTGGGTTTAATGGCAGCTGCAGCTAGGAACATAGAGAGGCCTTCGATAGATTAGACCACGGCTCTGAAGGCGAAGGACTTCTCTACAGCTCCTGAAGGAAAGAGACAGTCCATGGTTTTAAGCCATTTACTGTCACCGTGGAAAGTGGATGAGTAAAACCGTACCCGTTCTTTTCAGGGTGGGCCTGAGATTAGATTAAATACCTTTTGCAGGGAGGAATGTCTGGCTAATTGGTTAAACCTCCAAACCTTTAGGTACTTCATTACAATGAAGATCTGTCTTGCGCCTGTGTGACCTGTGGTCACATCCTCACGTGTGGAGGAGGGGTTTGGGGTGTTGCCCTATGTGACTGATGGCCATAAATCTGTGGTAGCAGCCTGGTTCCAGGAGTTTTAGGGAAGCACCTACTGTGGGGCTTCAACCTCTCTCAATCATGGTCCCACATTATTTCTAGCTTTCATTTAAACAAAATCTGACTTGACTTTGCAAAGCTGTCCACTGACCTGCAAAATGAGCTAAACAGGAGAAAGCAGATACCCGACAGTTACAGTTAAACTTCTGTATAATGGCTCACCTTAGCTTTTTAGCATGCAACCATGTAGCTGGAGCAAACCACTAAGCAGAAATTAGCCATCCTCTTGTTATAAGATCTAGACGACTCACAGACAGCTTCAAATCAGTGTTAATATCTATACTCTATACATATGCTAGTTAATATATCTATCAGTTGATTCAGTTGCTACTTGCTGAGTTTCTATAAGCCAGGGAATATCAAGCAAACCTCAACAGTACAAGTTAAGGGTCCAGGATGGGGCAGGCAAAAGGAGGAAGAGGAAAAAAAATATTTTTGTAAATACTTTAATAATTATGACACATACAATGTAAACTGTATTAAGACCCATATTTAAAGAGTTCTCTGTGCATCTTAGATAAAGATGAAGTTCTTTGGGGTGGGGTAGCTTCTTGGTGAATCTGAATTTAGATGGATGCTTTGAGGTCTTAGCTGGACAGTGTCTGTCTGTCATCTCTCTTGTTGGCTGGACAGTGTCTATCTGTTATCTATCTTGTTTGCTTATTTTAAACAAGCATTCTCTACATTTAAACTGTTGCAGGCTGCTCAGGCAGGAAAGCGATAGAGAGCTCAATGGGAAGCATTTTCAATTACACAAACTCTAACTCCGGGTTCGGGAGAGAAGGAAGGTGCCGGGTTGACGCCCTGGAGTCTCAGGGAGTGAGACTGAAGGATGCCTGCTCACTGTATGACTAGCAGCTCCAGCACTTCCTGTACAAAAAGAGAGGCTGAAGGAATGAATTAGTCATTCCATTAGGCAACGGAATCAATGGAGTGAAAATATTTCCCTTCATAGTTGGGCTTTTTTAAAAAAAGGCTTTTTACACAAGTGGAACCCGGCTTGAATGTGCTGGGGAAATGTGACATAATGCTCTGAAGACAGAAAGGGGGGACGGAAAATCTGCCCGTGAGGACCGGGCCTGGGAAGTTTCTCTCTCTGCATGGTTTCCTCTTTGGTTGGGACTAGCCCATTATGTCATCCTGTCACTGGAGGTCACCTTTCTCCAACTGGCATTATTCCTCAGAAGAAACACAGGAAGACATCCCCGGGGACACTCGGCCTCTCTTCACAGCTCAAGCTTTATCAAGCCCTCAATAAAGCCTGGCAATTAGGTTGAGTCAGATCTGAAAGGAGGGAACAGCAGCGCGCTCTCCCCAACTAAGAACAATGGATAGGAAACAGTGCTACTCTAGGGTACAATTGCTTCTCAGTGACATGCGTTCTACCCAGCAGTTCATCTGCTGAAGGACTTACTTCCTTGATTTCTGATTGTCTTGGTGATGCTGATAGACTAATGACTGGAAGAGGCGGATAGACCCCTTTCTATTCTCTGTCTCTCTGTGTCTCTGTCTCTCTCTGTCTCTCTCTGTCTCTCTCTCTCTGTCACCATTTTCCAGAGAGTTCTTAAGACAAGAATTTCAGGTTGACCATCCCCTAGAAATGACTTATTTTGTGGGGTTGGAGCTCAAACCCAGGCCCCGTGCGTAGGCAAACACTAGTCCCCCACCCTTACGTTTTTCTCTACAGATTTCTGGATTCTTTTCATCTGGGCCATCTTTCTTACCATTTCACTTTCTAATTGAAAATAAGAACGATTTTACAGCTGTTTGGGTGCCGCACAACAGATCAGTGAGCATAGAGTGGAGCCAGGAGGCAAAGGACACAGGGGAAGAGTCGTGCTCGCTGGGCCATTTCCTAGGTCCCAGGGGTAGTAGAGAGCCATAGCTGAAGGTTAAGGGCAGCAAATAGAAAACAGAGCAAACTGCATAATAACCAGGGAGACAGGGAGGGGGGGAGCGTGGCAGGAAAAGCTACAGGGACTGGGGTCTGGGTGGGAGGGGCTTGTGGGGTTAAGTTGGCTTTGCTCTAAGTCAGCTGTAGATTATAGCAGAGCATGAGGAAGAGGGGAAGGGAGGGAGGGAGAGACAGAGAGAGACAGAGACAGCGAGTTTTGTAGTTTTCATGTGTGGTATAAATTGGAATCTCTAGAACATAAAATACCAATAAAACCTATTACTGTTTATTTTTGAGACAGGGTCTCATTGAGTAGACTAGGCTGTCTTTGCCTCTGCCTCTCAAGTGATTAAAGGACTGAAGGTATGCACAATCACACCTGCAAAACTCTATAATTTTTTACAAAACACTTTTGCTAGGTAAAACTTTTTGCAGAAATAAGCTGTTGGAGGGCTCAGAATCTATTCACTTTATGGCAAGCGCTGTAGTTACAAACCAGGTATTGGCACAATGAGCACTTGCCCATCTAGTGAAAAGGATCTAACAGTCTGATTGGCACTGTGTAGTAGACAAACACACTTGTCAAATAACTAAGCGTGATTGTTGTTCCTAGTAGGCTTGTTGTTTGCGGTGCCATCTTTATGTGTTGAGCAGGGAAGCAAATACCTGTGAGATAGAGAAGGCCTCACTGGGGCTGGAGAGATGGCTCAGTGGTTAAGTGCACTGACTGTTTTTTTTAGAGGTCCTGAGTTCAATTCCCAGCAACCATATGATGGGTCACAACCATCTGTAATGAGATCTGGCGCCCTCTTCTGGTGAGTCTGAAGACAGCTACAGTGCACTTATATATAACAAATAAATAAATGTTAAAAGAAAGAAAGGGCATCATTTACAAGGCTTTGAAAAGAAGGGGCCTGACATAAGACTGGGTTCTTTACTTCAGGGGAAAACTGGCTTTTACTGAATACTGAGGAAGATACTCGGTATCCATTTGTTTAATGTCCATTCTGGCTTTGTTTAATCCTAAGAGTAACCCAGAAGGCGTGGTCATGGTCTGCCCACCCCTGCTCTCTTCTCGGGCGTGTCCTGGCTCACTTCCACCATGCTGTCTGAGCATAACCGGTGACTGGCCCGTGTTCACTTTCTGCCTATGTGGGGGATTCATGGCTTGGCACATCACCCAACTCAGCTCAATGGCAGGGAGGGTCCAACGACGTACAAACACAGATGGGTAGCAAGAACACTTTCAAGGTAGACACTTATAATGAATTCAAATTCTTAGTCGTCTTACGTGTTTGTAGAAAGCAGGCAGCATTCATAAAACGATGTTAAGATTTATCAGCTCGGCAGCCTTGCCTACATCCCCCCAACTTCCCCCATGTCCCCATTCCTCCAAGAGTTCCTTGGCACAGCCATGTCCTGCCTGCTTTGCTCAGGATCTCCTCATTCATATTCCTCCACCCTAATCTTTGTGTCTCCAGTGCTGGCTGTTTGCTTAATTCATCATCTCTCAAGTCAGGCTTGATCCCTCAAGACGCCTTCTCCGGTCTGAATACATAATCTTGGGTTCTTTTGCCAAAACTTTGCACGAGGCCTTAGGTATCAACAGTGCGTCTTGTCGACTGGATGCATGAATTTGAATCTGTTCATTGCCACACATGTCTGGGAAAGTCCTAGACAACTGGACACAAAGGAGCTTTGTGGAAGCTCAATCACAGGAACAGATCTGTCTTGAACCAGACTGTGATTTTAATCATGGAGACTCACTATATCCCTTTTAGCTTCTACTAACTAGAAATTTAATTTTTACCCAGGGACCATGGGCATTGTGCTGATTTATAATTCCCAATGTAATCACCTTGAATAAGTCACCCTCGCTGCGGACACCCACATTAGCCAGGAAAACCATGGCCATGTTAGGGAGATTTGATTTGTAGCCAAATCCGATTATATACTCTCGAGCAAACCTGGCAGAAATCCAACTGCTCCAGCTAAATAGACATTTAGCCACACTGTGCATTAGATATGCCTGGTAACCTCAGAAAAATACACTTGAATAGCAATGTTGGCTTAACATCCTATAATATGATTGTAGGATAGAACAAAAACTTACTGGCAGCCAAATCATTGTGCTTTTATCTAACATGCATTTGAAAATACACTTGACTGTGAGTCTAAAAATCCCAGGAGATTTGTTATACGACTTACCAGAACATACGTATAAGTATTATTTTAAAAACATGTATTCAAAACCAAATTAAGAGTAGACCTTCCTCCTTCTCGTTCCCTCTCCTAACTCCTCCCACCACTGGTCATTTTGTCACAAACTACCACTCTTTAAAGAAGGACCTGTGCCCCTGAGGACACTCTAACCTCAGTTGTATAGTAATCCCCACGCCTCAATCACCCACTGAACTAATATCTCCTCTTCTTGCCGAGTAAGCAGAAACTCCTTATCCTGCATTATTCTCATTTCGAATTCCCCTTCTTGTAGCTTCCCCTCCTTACACACAGAGCTGCCCAAGTGCTGGCTGGTGTCCTCAACTTGGAAGGTCTTGGTGTCCCCTCAGTGACACACCACCAGAAGCCAGATGGCCTTTTAGCATAATTTTGTTGAGAATAAGCATTGTGTAGCAAAATCTTGGCTTCAATTCTTATGGTTTCTTACATACATTTCTCGGATGGGGTTTCAGACCATTTCTAAGGCACAATATAACACCAGTGGATACAATTTAGGCACCCTCTTGTGGTCAGTAGAATACAATCAATTCTTCTGAACACTAATTTAAATTATTTAAATGTAATGGCCGGTTTTATAGTTTGTGATGCATTTCTCAGTCTATGATCTGAATTCTTATGTTCAAGGTACGTACTTAGTTTCTTTTGCATGCATAAACCTTTGTCCTTTCAAAATACTACTTCAAACACTCACAAAATGCCACCCATATCAGGTAGTGTTTATTCAGAAAACCTGAGAAGGAACAGCCCCATCCCGATTAAGAGTTTAAGGAACACATTATCGACAACAAACCAAACTCACTTCAAACCAATTCACACAAAGGAAACAAAGCTGCCAGTTGATAACATGAACATGGGACAGAACTGCCACACACGGTCAGATGATGTTAACATTTAAGTAAATAATTCCAACCTTCGTAATTGCTGTGCTGGGGGATAGAAAAATGTTTCTATCAAATTGGCAGAAACAAAGTGCACATTTTTCCCCTTTAACAGCAAACTTCTGAGCCATGTTAGGGACTGTGCTCATATGGCTGGCATCCGGTATTTAAAGCCGTGTTGACAAGATCAAGTGCTATGATTTTAACTCGTTATTGGGAGTCAGAAGCTGCGTCATTGATTTCTGCTTCATTCAGAACTGAAGAACAGATCAGCGTTTACCAATGGGAAGGAAACTCAATACGCAGGGGGAAAAGTAAAAGAAAACCTAAAACACTCTAATAAGCTCATGATATAAAAAGGGTTTTAAAGGATTGTCTAAGTTCGGTTTACTCAACAAGACTTAGATAGGAGTGAGAAACTATTTTAGTAAATTTAAAATAAATTTCTCAGCACACATTCAATTTTAATGCTGCGGAAACGGAAAAAGATTCCTTTATGCACTGTTGTGTTGCTGCTCTAAGAAGTGTGGCTTCTTGGTTACACTGAGCACTAGGAACTTTACAGTCCTTTAAATATGTTAAAGATTCAAACATCTCCCAGTTTATCTATAATCCACTGAAAGACTTCACAGATCGCTGTGGCAGACACACGGAAATGTTAGACTTGATCTACCCCCACAGTTTCTATGAATGAGAGGGACAGAGTCAGAGGTTTGTTTCACTGAGCAGCTATTAAGTCCCACTACAGACAGACTGCCTTCTCTACTTTCCTGCTAAGCCAAAATGACATTTTTGAATGAAGCGTGTAAGCAAATTCATTCTTTGACTAGTTTATAAATGACCAAAGTCACCACCCATAATGTACACTTCTGGGTGGTTAACGCCCTTCCTCACACTGAGTCTGCAGTAGGAGGCTATTGCCTTATTTCCAGTTCATCGAGCAAAGAGGCACACTACTTCTTAATGGCTGGGGGGGGGGGGGGCATCGGAAGCACCAGCACTCTTAGATTAACTGTGGAAAGCGTCTTGTTAGAGAAGTCAGTGGGAAAACGTCACTTACAAGAGCTAGATGCTCTGAGAAGGAGCCAACACTCACCTCGTATCATTATTTCTGTGTTGAGTGTGGTTTTAGCAAGGTGTTGTACAGACAAGAAGGTCTTCACTAAAGCCCAGTCAGTGGGCCTGTCCAGAGCCTGACTGTACTATGGGTGACTCAGAGCAGAGGGTACTGAGTTTCCTCTTACTGATCCTCATGGTAACTCCTCGCCAGGTAGAGACAACTCCAGCAAACTGAACCCCAACACCCAAAGTCTCGATGCTCTCCAACCTCTCATTAAATTGAGCTAAGAAAATAGACACGTCTCTGTTCTTAACCTCCGTGAACACACAGCCCTGACGAGAGGTGCTTGTGAATAAAGACTCTGGGAAAGATGTAACCTCCTGAACTTGAAGTGGACCCACAAGTGTAAAACTGTGTGGACAAAGAACCCACCTTGCTTCTTTGCTTCTAATAGTAAACAGATTTTTCTTTTTAAATTCAAACCAAACATGCTCTAAAAGGTTGGGGGATGGGGTTTTCTGGGAGAACAACAGAAACCTAAGCTTTTCCTGTTAGTTGTCCGTAAATCTGCACACATTTTTGGGGGAATCCTTAAATTTTTCTTTTTTCTTTAAATCTGTTTAAAATTCAATGAAAGTTTTTTTTTTTTTAATTATAAAAGGCAAAACTCTTTTGAGATTAAAAAGCATAGTTAGGGGAAGACATGGGATCTCAGAATATTTTTTTCTGAAATTGTGCAAAACAATTTTTTTTAGGAGAAAGGGAATTATTTCCACTAGATTCTCACAGACACTAGCTGATGAAAAAGAGGAAGACCAGTGCTGAGACAATGGGGCTCTAGATACTGATTTATCTGGCTGAAGACAGGGTCAGCAGAGACCTTATCATGGCTGGAAGCTGTCCCACAAAGCCTTCTTGAATTTTCATTTATCTTGATGAACTGAGATTTTTTTTCCACAAGAAAAAAAAAGGGAGGGGCGCATAAAATCAAATGGAGTTTACTCACAATAAAGATATGAAATGTTGATGATTTCAAGAAATATCTCTTCCCAGTAGCTAATGAAAATCTATTTTATGTAAGACCAGGTGCCTAGACATTTGTCCACTCATGCTGATTATTTTTAATATTTCTTTCCTTTTTTTTTTTTTTTTTTTTTTTTTTTTTAGTTAACTGGCTTGAAACAAAAGGCTTGGCTCCACCTTTCAACCGGCTCTTTTTCCCTTCTTTTCTGATGCTTTAGCATGCAGTAAAACGATGATGGATTAGCTGCACTTCTATTTGAGGTAGTAATTATCTTATAGAGATTTGATTCCTGAGATATATTAAATAGAAGCTATTTCTATAACACAATAACTAGTTGGAATTTAGAGAAAAGGGGAAAAAATGACACCAGGGAACCCAAGCAGCTTTGTAAAACCCGAGGTGCACGCAGGAGAAAATGAGGACCTAAGATAAAACGAACAGTATCACACACCCAAACACTAACAAACCCTAAACAGAGAAAGTAGGAGGGAAAAGGATCACAGAACAAAGGTAGCAACGAGAAATAAAGTGAAAACGATGAAAACATCACAGTTGAGCTTTCAAAAAAAAAAAAAAATTCAAGGCTTTGGATGGTCTCTCGCTAATGAAGACGAAGACAAGGCGAGGAGAAAACACCAGAGCTAGAGATGGTGTCGGTGATTATCAGATAAAACCCAAAAGCTCGGGGGAATAATCTTTTGTGGCAGAGACTCGCCAGGCGGCGAGGAATGCTGGTCTCTTCCTCAGTCAGCATCCACAGGGTATAACGTAAAAAGGACAACAGTGGGTTTAAGCACCTGCCTCCCAACAGTTATTTTAGATAATTCCTGATGCTTTTCAATTACCCGTTCCCGGGTATACTGATCGGAAACAAGAGGGGCTCCTCCATCCCGAGGGAAGGTTAGCAGCATCCGCAGGCAGGGACCGCTTGCCGGTTAACCCTGAGGGCGCCGGCAGGAGCCCCTATCCTCAGACGAACCCTGGTCCTCAGGAGACCCCGCCTGCCCGCGAGCCCGAGCATCCTCCGCCCTGCTCTCTCATCCCATTCAAGAAAAATCCTGGGATTTGAGGAGCTGCACCCTCTTAGCCTCGGGGCCGCCGCCTCGGGGGTGTGCGTGTTGGGGTGTGGGGCTCAGCGTCCCTCTAGGCTCCCCGGATGGGGCGCGTCCCCGTGGGCCGCGCGCGCGCGCCCGCGCGCGCCTGTTGCCATGGTAACGCTCGCCGGGCCGCCCGAGGGGCCGGCGGGAATGCGGCGCGCTCTGGCAAGATGGCGTCGGCGAGGTCGCCGGGTGCGCGGTGAGCGCTGGCCGTCGTCGCTCCGCCCGGCCGGTCGCGCCTCAGGTCCGCCCGCCCGCGCGCGCCCCGCGGGCCCATGGCGGCGACAGGTGCGGGCGCGCGGCGGCTCGCCGGGCTGCCGCGGGCCGGGCGCGCCCCTCGCTAGCGCGCGCGTAACTTTTCCTCGCTGCGGCCCCCCGCGGCCTCCGCGCCACGCCCCCCGGGCCGCCGCCCCGCCGAGGTGCCGTCTGCCGGCCGCCGCGGGAGCTAGGAGCGCCGGGTGGCGCGGCTCCACCATGGCCCTGACCCTGTTCGGTGAGTGCGGTCCCCGGCTCTCCGCCGCGGGTGGGCCGCGCCCCGGAGCCGCGTGCGGGACTCGGGGGGCGCGGGGCGGGCCGGCCGCCTTGTCGGGGCTCCCGGAGCGCGGCCCCGCGCGCCGCTCCCATTGTCTCCTCTCAGGCAGGGCCAATGGGCGTGAGCTCCCGGGCCGGTCGTGGGGTCGCGGTGAACGCTCCGTGCCTGTCTCACATGCCAACTTGAGAGGGAAGTTGGCCAGTTGTTTGCAAACCAATTCTCCCCAAGTCGGTGAATAAAGATCCTGGAAAGTTTATTATTATTACTATTATTTTGAACCAGATGCGAGAGCATCCCCAGCCTCTCTAGAATTGCCCCGTCCGTGTGCCGCTTCCTGTTAGATTGTTGGGCGTTTTGGAGGGGACTCGGTTCATTGTATTGGAAACCGAGAATGATATGTGAACTTAATTTGGTATTGGTTAAAATTGAAAATGCGTGCTCTGACGAAAGAGGACAGAAGAAAGTTGGTTACTGGGAGGCAACCGATCAGCAGCGTAATTTTGAGTACTGGTTGGGAAATGTTATTTTGTGGATGTAGTTACTTACCACTATTGTTTCAGTGGCTAAGACAGTTTGCGATGACAGTGGATGGGGAGAAAGCATTGTTTTCTTTTACAAAAGCAGACCTTGGTACATCATTTCTAGTATGTCAGTATGTCAAAAGTTAGATTTGCAAAGAATTCAATTTTTTCAGAGTAGGAAGGTACGATGATGTATTAGTGACAACCACGAGCACGTTTCTCACAAGTTATTCAGCATATCCAATTTCCAGCTAGGTTTTAATTATGTCATCTGAGCAGGCGGAGTTCTGTTGTCACATACCATAAATGCTTTTTGTTGTAAATACCTCCAAGTGAGTTCAGCTGCTGGCATCAGTTACTTCTCTTTCTTCTTTCCCTGAAAAAGAATCTCTTTACTTTACTTTGTATTTAATCTGTAGGATTTAGTGGAAATGGGGACTTCTTTTGTACAAAGGTTACAAATGATACAAGGCTGTTAGTACCCTTGGCTGAAGCAGTGGCTGTAGCTGATTAGTAACTGTTGCAGCTAATGAACAGCAGTAAGATTTCCAGAGGACATCTTCAGACTATACCTGTCCTATAGTTTCTAATGAGATATTCTGTTTTTTTTTAAGGGTTTCAAAAGTAAGTTGTACTCTTCTAGTATTTCCTAGGACTCTGACATTCCTGATAACTAAGGTGGTTAAGCTGGGAAAACAATACTCTTTTAAAAGGATTCCTTTACCTAGGTGGAAAGAAGTCAAAGAGAGGGTTTGGAATTCTACCTGTAGGGAAAACTGCTCCCAGCCCTCAGAAGGGAGGGCTTGGTTTCCCTTCTGATGTGTGCTTGTGGAAAACAGAGTTCAGTTTACATAAATGCATTTTGCTACAATGTGAATGTAGCATATCTCCGAACAGAAGTAGGGGTGGGTAAGAAAAAGGGGGGTGGACTGAGAGAAACTGAGACTCTTAACGTTGTAGCCTAGGTTTGCCTAGAATCTACTCAGTAGCCCAGATGCCAGGATTATAGGGATGAGCCACCACACCCACTTGTTTTTGTAGTGGTGGAACAGCAGCTGTCTTTAACAGTGCCTGTTGCAGATCATCCCTGTCTCCTGTGTCATCTGTCTGTTTGCTAAATGTAGACGCTTTTGTCCAAGTCCAGGGTGAAAGGGATTTTAAAGGGTCACTCAGTGATTCTATTAGGTGCATATTGAAGTTGGAGAGGTATTGAATTACAGGTAAATACTAGGGGATTGGATGTAATTGGCTCGGTTCACAAAAGCATTTCTGCATATATGAAGAAGTGCCCAGGAGTTAGAGAAGGACTTCTGGTCTTCAGTCTTGGAGGAGGGAGAGGAAGTGCCGTGGCTTCTCTCATGCTACGTACGCCCTAGCCCATTTTTCTTCTGTCTTTTCAGACAGGGCCTTGAACTCCGCCATCCTCTTGCCTCAGCTTCTTGAATGCTGAGACTCCAGTTGTATCCCTTCTGGTGACCAGCTGAGAGGAGCAGTGATAAGGGTCTGTAGGAGTGTGAAGATGTGGGGATAAGAAGCGAGTTAGATGAACGTGCTGTCCGTCTCAGGGGAGACATCCCAGAATCACCACTGCTGCCCGTCTGGAGCATCTTGTACTATACGCCAAGAGTATAGTCCAGTTTTCAACTTGTGTTGTGAATTTTCATTCACACTTTTCATTGATGTATGTAATATTTGTATTGGTGATTACTAGAAGTTAATTTAGATAATTTAGAAGCTCTTATTTAGTGTTTCTGTGTACCTTTTTAAAAAAAGATTTATTTATTTATTTTGTGTGTATGAGTACACTGTAGCTGTCCTCAGACACACCAGAAGAGGGCATCAGATCCCATTGCAGATGGTTGTGAATCACTGTGTGGTTGCTGGGAATTGGACTCAGGACCTCTGGAAGAGCAGTCAGTGCTCTTAACCACTGAGCCATCTCTCCAGCCCCATGTACATCTATTTTTGAGTATGCAGTGTATGTGTGTTTGTGTGTATGTATACACATATTTGTGTATATGTGTTTGTGTGAAGGTCAGAGGTCAACCTCAGGTGTCATTCCTTGGGAACCATCCTCTGTGGTGATGTGTTTGTGCCACTGTGAATTTAAAACCTCCATGTAGTTCCTTAGATTCCTTTTACCTTTTGTTCAAGCAGGGTCTCTCTCAGGCTGGCCAGCTGCTCTAGCCGTCTGCCTATTTCTGGTTGTCCCCATGGGTTTTGAGGGTCTGAATTCAGGATAAACATGAAGATCTGACTCCTGAGAGGCAAGAGCTTTACCTAATGAGCCATGTCTCAGCTCTACCTTGTGTGTGTGTGTGTGTGTGTGTGTATGCAGTATTTGTGTTTGTATGTAATCTCCTGTTCATGCACATGTGGCAGTCAGAGGACATCTTCCTTAATCTCTTTCCAATGTATATATTGAGGCGTTCTCACTGAACCTGTTCTGTTAGAGTGACCCCTCCCCCCTCAGTTCTTCCTAGTTATGGGATTGCAGGTGTGTGTTGTTACACAGGCTTTTCATGGATGCTGGGGATCCAAACTCAGATCTTTATGCATGTCCAACAAGCACCTTAGCCACTTTCCCCAGTTCCCATCTTAGTTTTGAGACTGCCTCTCACTGGGACTCTGGGCTCGCCATGTAGACTGAAAGGCTAGCCAGAAAGCCTTAGTAACCTGCTACCCCAGTGTCACTAGTGCTGGGAATCTAGGAACTGGCCTCTATTCTTGACTTTTTGACATGGGTTTTGGAGATTGAAATCAGGTTCTGATTCTTTTGGGGCAGGCACTTTACTTACTGCCTCCAACCCTAAGGGTTTCACTTCCATTTTTTATTTGTTTGGTTTTGTGTGTTTGTTTTGGTTTTTGGTTTTTCTTTTTGAGACGGGGTATCTTTGTGTAACCTTGGCTGTCCTGGAACTAGCTCTGTAGACCAGGCTGGCTTCAAACTCAGAGATCCTTTTACCCCTGTCTCTAGTGCTAGGATTAAAGGAGTGTGCCACCATGCCCATCACTTACATTTTTAAAACTCATATATGCATTGAAAATGTTTATCTTGAAAATTCAGAGATTTGAAATGTTCTCTTCACCTTCCAAATGAATCCATGTCTCAGTATCAACCTTGATACATTTTATTTTATTTTGAAATTAAATTTGCTTACTTACAGGAGAGGAAGGCAAGAGGGGCATGTTAGGGTGCCTGTGTGGAGGTCAGAGGACACCTTTTGGAACTTGGTTCTCTTTTCAACCATGAACGAACTCCTGTCAGGAGGCTTGACAGTTAACACCTGCGGAGCCGGTGTCTTAGAGGTGCAAAGTTAGTTTTTTTTTTTTTTTTTCTTTTATACTTGGGGTTGAACCTAAGACCTCACTTGTGCTAAGCAAACATTCTTCTACTGAGTCATGTCTCTAGCTTCACACAGTTTTTAAACTCTCAAAAACAGTCAAATACGTTTCTGACAGACTCCATTTTACTGGCTTTGCTCATTTAGGTTACAAACCTATTGCTGCAGCCTGCAGGGTGTGGTGCCGTCTTTGGTACTGTCTCAGGACTCTAGTGTATAGTCACTTTGTTCTACAGTAATGTAACCTCTGGACAGTGTACCAGGTAGGGAAGTGCTTGTTTCCTGGTAATCACTGGGATAACAGGAAAGTCTGAGGTCCTGTGCTTTAGGCCTTTTTGCTGCTGTGCCTGACAGGATGTTGTGTCAGGCCACATCTGTAAGGCCATAGTTGGCAGAACTTCGTGAATTACCATGCTATCAGGTCATCCTTGGCAGGAATGTCATCATTTATAGCTTAAGGGGCTGTGGTTTCTACCAGTGATGAGTCTGGGAGCTCAATACAGTTCTCTACCCAACTGAACTTTGAACAGTGCTTGTCTCTGTGTGGATAGTTGGAGCTAGGGCTAGCTCACCTCCATTTTCATGTAGGTGCCATCATTTTAATCACAGGTCACCTGTAAAGCACTTTCTTACCATCCAAGGAGGTTTGAAGGAGACTGGTCCCCAGAGGCTCATATATTTCTAACCCTCTGAAAGTGTAATTTTAAATTCTCTCTCTCTCTCTCTCTCTCTCTCTCTCTCTTTCCTTCTCCCTCTCCCTCCCTCCCTCCCTCCCTCCCTCGCTCCCCTCTGTGTGTAGGTGTGTTTTGTTTATCCAGAGAGGGTTTCTCTGTAAAGCTCTGGATGTCCTGGAACTCACTATGTAGACCAGGCTGGCACAGAGATCCATCTGCCTCTACCTCTCAAGTGCTGGTATTAAAGGCCTGTGCCACCACCACCTGGCACACACGTTCTTTTAGAAATTGCCTTGGTCATGATGTCTTATAACATGGATAGAAAAGTCATTAAGATAGAAACTGGTACCAGGGAATGGGCTATTTCCAAGTCACTCCTGACCCTGCTCCTTATTAGAGGAATGTGGAAGGAAGACTTTGGGCTAGGAACCTGAATGAACACTGTACATGGATCGTAATGGGCTGGGAAGACAGTAGTGCTGACAACAATGTGAACTACAGAAGCCCAGCCTGAAGTTTCAGGGGAGAACATTATTATCAGCTGGGCTAGAAAACATTCTTGTGGTATTTTGGCAATGAATGTGGCTGCTTTCTGCCCTGGTCCTGAGTCTGCTAAGTTGAAAAGTATTTGGTTAATTTCCTTGCTGGGGGAAGATTTCAAGACAACGTCACGTGGTTATTAGTAATCGCTATTACGCAGGTTTGCAATAAAAATGAGCAAGCTGGGCAGAAAGAAATACAAAATGTAGTATGAGGAGAAAAATCACACCATGAAATTTATGAAATCCAAAGCTAGAAGCGATGAGAAGAAAGGTCTGATCTGAAATGGAACAGAGGGAATGGTGACCTCGGCCAGACCACAAAGAGTTAAGCTTCTAGAGGAATTTCCTGCTCCTAAAAAACAATGGAGAGAAGCTTTTGCAAATGTGATTCAGGTGAGCTGCTGGGGCCAGGGATGTGGCAGCTTGGAGGTTCAGAGAGGCTGTGACATGAAGCCCAGATTGTGTTGGAGACCCCAAGATATTGAGGATGTCAGAGCCTTGGGATCTCTTTTGAGAAGACCTTCAAAGAGGGTGTGGAACCAGCCCATGAGAAAGAAGTGTGTTTTAGTCAGTAAAGTAGAAGGACAGAGAGCCATTTGAACTCCCTGATATGAAGCTATAACGGTGGTTCTCAGTAGTAAAATTCCAGTTATGAAGTTGCAACAACAGTAATTTCATGTTTGGGAGTCACCACAACTTGAGGAACTATATTAAAGGGTGACAGCATTAGGAAGATTGAAAACCGCTGAACTATAGGATTCGCAGTTTGCCTTGCTAGTTTTTGGTCTTGCTTTGGTTCAGTATTTTCTTCCTATGCCCTGATTCCTCTGTTTTGAGATGGTAATATGTATTCTGTTCCACTGTATGTTGGAACTCCATAATTTGCTGTTTAATTTTACAGGGCCTACAAGTTAAGAGATTGCTTTTAGTTGAGAACAGGTTTTGTACTTTTAAAAATTGTTGAGGCTGAGAAAGATAATGGGGACTTTGGAGTTGGACTGAATGAGTTTTACATATGGTCTGACTTCAAGCGGGGCTCGGCTACTGAGTGTGGTGGTCTGAATGAGAGTATCTCCCACTGGCTCAGCGATTTCAGTGCTTGGTTCCAGTTGGTGGAACTGTTTTGGAAAGAATTAGGAGGAGTGGCTTTTTTGAGGAAGTGTGTCTCTGGGGATCCAGATTAAACAAATTAAAGTTGCCTTGGTCATGGTGTGTTGTCATAGTAATAGAAAAGTTACTAAAAAAAATTACTTCTCAGCCCTTCGAAACAGAAAACTTCTGTTGTCTTAGTTTGTGTAGGATTTGTCACTGTCCTGACACTGCTTATAGGCATCTCTATAGAGTCTGTGTGTGTGTGTGTGTGTGTGTGTGAGAGAGAGAGAGAGAGAGAGAGAGAGACAGAGAGACAGAGAGACAGAGAGACAGAGAGACAGAGACAGAGACAGAGAGATACTTAGTAAAATTTGTCCTGAAGTTAAAATTTAATTTCAAATGGAAAAAGCTGAGTGCTTTTGGTATGATCTTTGTGACCAAAAGCTAATTTTGAGGAAAGTTACTTACTTTAATGTCTGCTGACACTTGTTAGATGTACATGTTTTATGTGTGAGTGTTCTATCTGCGTGCATGTGTGTGCATGTCTGGTGCCTGTGGATGTCAGGAGAAGACATCGGAACTATTCCATTGGAAGTTACAGATGGTTGTGAGCTGCCTTGTAGATGATGGGAACTGAATCTGGGTTCTCCATAAGAACAACGAGTGCACTTAACTGCTAAGCTATCTCTTTCAGTTTTAAATCTTACCTTTTAATCTGGTACCATGTAAAAGTGGAAAAATCATAGTTGCTAGCTGGGCAGTGGTGGCTCATACCTTTCATCCCAGCGTCCTGCAGGCAGAGTACTCTCAATTTGAGGATACCCTGGTCAACAAGAGCTAGTTCCAGAACAGTTAGGGCTACACAGAGAAACTTTGTCTTGGAAAACTGAAAAAACATCATAGTTCATAGTTGTTATAACTGATGTTTGCTATCTGTGTGCAATATGTAAAGGAATATTGATAACCCATATCTGCCCCTTCCAGTTACCATTTTATAACTAGCCCAGCCTTTGGAGATATGTCCCAATTACAAAAAGTTAAGATTTGTTGTTAAGGAAAAAAAAATGTAAAACTCTTTTACATTGATTTTGTCAACATTTTCTGTTTTTTTTTTTTTTTAACATCAGTTCATTCTTTTTATTAAATCATACACAACTACTTGTCCTGTGGTTTGTTGAAGCCATAAGTCAGACAACACTTGCCACAGTAATGCCTGTCAAAGTGGCTGCCCATGGAAACTCCAGCACCACATTCATCAGAAGGACACTCTCGACGAAGTCAGTGATTTGTCCATTTTCATCCCCCCTATAATATTTAAGCAAGCCAACTTTACCTCCTTCCTCTAATGCTTGTTCTTCTTGAGAGTGGTATAAGACATTCTTTTTCTTAGCACCACCACAAAGTCTCAACACAAGATGGAAGGGTGGACTCCTTTTGATGTTGTAGTTAAAGTATGGCCATCTTCTAGCTGCTTGCCAGCAAAGATCAACTTCTGCTGGTCAGGAAGAATTCCTGGATCTTGGCCTTTGCATTTTCTGTAGTGTCTGAGAGCTAAACCTTGAGCGTAATGGTCTTCCTCATAAGGGTCTTCATAAAATTCCACATCGTGGGCGATGGCTTCACTCACAATGGTGGATCGGAAAGGAAGAGCCAACATTCTCTGTCTTAACATCACTCTTTCCACATAGACACTTACTTTCCCTGTTGTTCTCTGTGTGGAAATTTAGTGGCACCAGAGGCATACATCAGACTGTGCATTTCCTTAGAGTCTGCAGATCTGATTCGTGCACAAAAAGAGGAAGCCGATAGGAGTAGTGGTGCACTCTTATAATCCCAGAACATGAGAGGTCGAGGCAGGAAGACTACCACAAGCTCTAGGCTAGTCTAGATTATTTTGGTGAACTCTGTTTCAAAAAGGAAGGCCCAATTATTTGTCTCTTAATTTTGAGATCCAAGGACTACTTCTGTATTTTAGGCCGCTTTAAAGCAGTTATAAAAAGTTTGGTAGAAAAGCAGTTTTTGATCTACACATATGTGTACATGAGTGTGTAAGGTTGTAGTAATAGTGCAAAAGAGATGGCATAAGCAAAATAATTGTTGATTTCTTTAACCAGGCTGGTGTAATGTGGTATTGCTCTCTGTTCTGCTCTTGAGACATCTGAGTAGAACAGGACCTTGCTGGGGCTGTGCTGCTGTAACTTTTCTCAGTCTCTCTAAATGGTTCTCCTTGATGTGGCTACGGGATGTTGCCTTAATCTCACATGAGGGTCGGCACCCTTAGGAACTTTGTCCACCACAGTATGTAACAGAATCACTGAACTTATGTGTAAAACCATAACTTTTTTCTCCTTAGAAAATTGTTTCTGTAAGTTGCATTTCTCTCTTTCGTTCTTCCTTCCTTCCTTCCTTCCTTCCTTCCTTCCTTCCTTTTTTAATTTCTTTCTTTTTGTTTGTTTTCAAGACGGAGTTTTTTTGTGTGTAGTTCTGGTTGTCTGGGAACTCATTCTGTAGACCAGGCTAGCATTAAACTGCCTCCGGAATGTTGGGATTAAAGGTGTGTCATTTTTTTCCCCTCTGTCTGTCTGTCTGTCTGTCTTTTTGGTTGGTTGCTGTAAATCTTACATTCTTTATTTGTGTGTCTAAGTGTGTGCTTGCAAGCTTCATGTGCACACTGTCATACACATGTGTAGGTCAGAGAACAAATTGTGAGAATCAGTTCTAACCTTCTTCGTTGTGATTTTGGGGCTCAAACTCTGCTCCTCAGTCTTGGTGGCAAATGACCTTACCTGCTGAGCCATCTTGCTGGGCTAATTGTTACTCGTAAAGGAAAGAAAGATATGAAGAAAGTAACAGGACAGGGTGCCCATATTAAACATTGAAAACCATGTTTATTAAACTATGCCTGATAAAGTTGTAATTTACATACCTCCTTTGACTTTTTGTTAAAAAAAAGGCAATTACTTTATGACAACATTAAAAACACACTGTAGCAAGGGATGAGTGTTAAATAGGATGTGAAGTAGATTTCACTGAAGTACCATCTGAATTTAAAAACATAAGCTGAAATGAAAGAAAAAGTTATACTCCTCCCCCAGCAGTCTTCTGTAGCTCAGGCCCATCTCAAACCATGCGGTCAGCTCGCAGGTGTCCGGCCTCTGTCCCTCCAGTGGGATTACAGGTGTGTGATCAGATCTGCAGCTGATCTCAGAGGCGCTCCTTCCTCTTTCTCCTGACATCACCTTGCACTTTTAGATCGCAAATATCTCTTGAGAGGCAGGACTGCAGAGGATGCAGCCCATGAACCATCGTTACTAGAATAGATTTTTCTGACCACAGACTTGACATTTGGAAAACTCAATGGGTCCCTTAGGCTCTGAAAGCAGCTACACGCCTTCCTGTTTCTCACATCAGCACTCAACCTTCAGTCTGTACCACATGCCCATGTGCCTTCTGTTCCTCTTTGATGTAGATCTTGTCTCCAGCTCCATAATGACTGAAACTGATTTAGTGGAGGTGACTTAGGATTTTAGTGACTTAGTTAGATGGGAAAGACAACAGGTGAGTGCTGTAAATGTCTAATGGTTATGCTTGGCTGAGTGTTTCTTCTTTTTGGCAAAAGACTGGTATGATAGTGAAGTTTCGTGTGACATTTGGATCCACCTGTGGAGAATACCATGCTAATTTGGCATGTAGCCTGAAATACTTTGATTTCTAGTCTGAAGATCTTGACGGGGTAAGAGAATACAGGCCAAAGTATTTGATGAAGGAATTGCACTGTAAGAGGAAAGAAAGCAGTTTTATTAAGAGGGCAAGGCATTACTGAGAAGGGTTTCTGGAATGTGATATAAGAAATAAAACCATACTAAAAAATCACAGAGCCTATGAGGTTGGGGAAGGATAGATTGTATATTGAGATAAGGAAGCCAACATATGATTTTGATTTTGAGTAGCTCCAGGGCTGTGGGTGTGTATTTCTGTTCTTCAATTTGTTTGCTTATCTATTTGATGAATATTTATAGGAGGCCTGATATGTGCCAGGCAGGTCTTAGATTCTGCCTTATTTCTTGTTCATATTTACAGCAGGGGAAACAGCTAACAAAAAATGTATATAATATGCCAAGTGTTGGCTGTGGGAAGAGTCAGCGGGTTGGCTGCGCTGCCTCAGCCCTCAGAGAAGGCTGCAGATGGCAGACAGGCAGCCAACCAGGTATCCACAACCAGGACATGTTTCTGAATCATTTGGCATATTTAGAAAATTATGCTTACTTCATCTTAGCAGTACAAAGGAATTTCACACAAATTAACTTGTTTGTTCATATTTTACCTCCACAGTAGGGAGCATGTTCAAGTTGAATGGGAATTCCTTATCAAAATGGCTGACTCCCCCTTTCCTTCCTACAGCCCCTCCCAGTTTCTCTCCTATCCCCTCAAATTAATAACCTCTTTTCCTATATTATTGTTACATATATACATATGTGTATGTATATGTACCCACAAATACTTAATTACAACCTCATAAAAAATGTATTCGTATACTTTTCTGCAAAAATGCTTAAAAATCTGTACATTTATCTTTTTTTTTTTTTTAAATAAAGTTAAAAAACTGGCTGACTCAAGTTTTCAGGGCTCTGGACGTAAAGAATACAATCTTTTGTCATAGTAAATACTTGGGCTACATGCCTGCTAGTTATATGTCTTTTAGCATTTGTGTTTAAACATTTATATGTCATGTGTCTTTACCAGGAAGAATTTGAGGTGACTGATAGACGTGTAGGAAGTGAGGATGTCTGTGGAGTCCTCCTGTGCGTGGTGTCCTCAGTCTCTTTCCCCCCTGCACTGGTTTCCTCCTACTTTACGATTATGCTCTGCTTGCCGTGCAGTAAAGGCTCCCCTGAATTCTGTACTCTTGCAGTGGTCACAAGTTTTCAACATCCCCCCATTACTGTTTCAGGGGCACAAAGAAATTGAAGGCAGTTGAAAGAGTGAGGCAGGTAGTGGAAATTTGGACACATGAAAAGAATAGGAGCCCCTTATTTTGGGTTTGGTTGAAGTCTCTCGCTAAGGATCAAGAACTTACCGCAGTTCACGGCATTTGCAAAGGCTGCTGGCATAAAGACACTGTCCCTTTCATAGAGACGTATTTGAGTAAGAATATTGACACCCTCCATTCCAGCCCTTGGCCTTCGGTTCTCTAGGACTTACACCAGAAACCCCATTAACAGCTGAAGACATGTGTCAATCTTGTGTAACCATTGTGACCTATCATTTATCTGTAATCTCGAGTCACCCTATAATTTCATTTATCATAAAAGAGAGAAAAGGAAAAAATTCTAATAACCCTTTGAGATGTAATTTGAGAACCACCAAAATTATATGTACAGATATTGCTAACACACTTAATCATGACTCTCCTGGGAGAAGTCACACCCTTACTCTTTGGTGTGTGTGTGTGTGTTTCCTTTTCCTGAGTGACTTTCTTCTAACCTTCATGCTTAATTCTGTTTTTTTGTTTTTGTTTTTGTTTTTTTTTAATCTCATTTTGGGGCTGGAGAGATGGCTCAGCAGTTAAGAGAACTGGCTGCTCTTCTGGAAGGCCAGAGTTCAATTCCTAGCAACCCATCATGTGACCCACAACCATCAGGTGTACATTTCTCGATTATTGGGGGGGGGGGCTGGCCAAATGAGAACTTATTTTTATAAAGTTATCAATACCATTTACAAAAATGAGCTATCAAATAGGAATTGGATAGTAGGACGGGTTAGATCCGGAAGGTGGAGGGAACTGGCTAGCAGTGATGGTAGGCTCGCTGCTTGCTGAGTCTGAGCTATGTTGGACTGGCAGGAACCGTGGGTAAGAAGGCCTGTCTGAGGGCCCGGAGCAGTGGGTCTCAACCTTCCTAATGCTGAGACCCTTTAATACAGTTCATGTCATGGAGATCCCCTGCCATAAAAATATTTCCATTGCTACTTTACAACTGTACTTTTGCTACTGTTATGAATTGTAAGTATTTGTTTCTGATGGTCGTAGGCGACCCTGTGAAAGGGTGTTCAACACCAAAGGGTTAAAACCTCTGGCCTAGAGAACCCCTTCTAAAGTTTGAAAATTACCTTTCGCAAGGTGTCCTAACATCCTGCTGTTGGGCAGCTGGGAGTGTGTTGTCAGTGGCCAGCATTCAGTAGCCTCTTCTCAGTCCCCTGATGATCTCTCTGCACTATGTGATCACATTCAGCTGCTCCTTTTGCTGTGATTTTGCTGCTGCTCTTCCCTTGACTGCTGCAGGTGTATATGGTGTTCCCTAAGAGCTGCTTCTCCCATCTGCCTTGGAAGAACATGGCCTTCAGCAGGAGCAGTGTGACTGAGTCCCTGCTCTTCGCACTGTGGTCCTGGATGCTTCTAGTTGGTCTGTAAACATTTAGATGGTGTGTTCCATCCTCAGAACTTCGTGCTTATTCTTCCGTCTTTCCTACCTCTCATCCCAGGCCTTTGCTAACTCCTATAGAGTCTTTGCAAGACTTCACACCTGTGTGTGTTTGCCCTTGTGTTCTCTCTTTTCCCTCCCCCACCCTGTGTGTGTATGCTCATGTGGGTGTGTGTATATGTGTTTGTGTACATGTGGAAGCAAGAGGTTAACCTTAGATGTCTTCCTGAATAACTTTTCATCTTATGTTTTGAGATAACATTTTCTGAATTTTAAAGCTTTTGATTCAGCTAGATCAGTGCTTCTCAACTGTGAGTTGTGACCCCTTTGGGGGTGGGGACTGTTGAACAATCCTTTCACAAGGGTCAAATATCAGATATCCTGCATATCAGATATTTATATTATGACTACGCCAGCATTTAAACTGAGCCATCTCCCTACCCTGCTTATCATTTCTCTGTTCTCATCTGTGGCTCTCCCCTTCCTTGCAGGTCTGACAACCCTCTCTCTACTCTGCCCTCATCAAAAGTAGTCACTTTATCTTCTGAGTATTTTGTCATTGTACCTCTGAGCCTGTGACATTTGGTAGTACACTGCTTCATAGTTGTTCAGTATCTTGTCATTGTCCTACATTTTTTCTTTTTTAAAGCACAGATCCCTGTAGGAAAGCTTCCTTCTTTGTTTCTTACTGTGTTTAAACTGGGTACAGTGCTGCACACAGTACAGTGCTCACACACACACACACACACACACACACATACACACACACACGATGGCTCATATGTGGAAGTCAGAGAACAGCCTATAGGAATTGTTTATTTTATTCTACTGACTCAGGTCATAAGGCTTGGTGGCAGGCACCTCGATGAGCTGTGCTGTCTTACTGACCCAAAGCAACACAAAATGTAGTTTGTGTTCAGGGTTAAAAATTCATGTTTTTTCACTTTGTAATTTTTATTAATGAATTTATTTACATCTTAGTCACAGTTTCCCCTCCCTCTTCTCTCAGTTTTTCCTCACCCTTCTCATCCTTCCTCCATCCCATCAACCTTTTTTATTGAAGGGAGATAAGGTACTCCAGGAGGAGGAATGGGTCCCAATGGTAGGCAGCATGGTCAGAGACAACCTCTGCCCGTCTGTTAGTCTCACATGAAGAGTAAGCTACATGGCTCTGACAGATGCTCAGAGGGCTTAGCTTAGTCCCCGCAGGCTCTCTGTGAGATCCTGTGGACCTGGGTTAGCTGATTCTGTAGGTTTTCTTGTGTTTTTGATCCTTCTGGCTCCCTCTTCTGCAAGATTCATCAAACTCCACCTAATGTTTGTGGGTCTGCATCTGTTTCCATTAGTAGCTAGGTGAAGCCTCTCTGATGACAGCTCTGCTAGGCTCCTGTCTGCAAGTACAGCAGAGCATCATTAACAGTGTCAGGGTGGGCTCCCTCTCATGGCATGGGTGCCAAGCTGGGCCAGGCATTGATTGGCCATTCTCTCAATCTGCTCCATCTTTACCCCTGCACATAATGTAGGTGTAAGGTTTTGTGGTTGGGTTGGTGTCCCAATTCCTCCATTGGAAGTGTTGCCTGGTTATAGTAGACACTCATCACTTTGTAATTTTAACTGAGTTAGCAATAGTTCATATGTATATTTTTGTTGTTGACCAGTTATCTTATTTCCAGTCTTTAAAGGTAAGGTATACATATATTCTTGCAATCTTGTGGCCTGTAAAGGGCATATATCTCTTACTGTGAGATTGTCAGCACAGTTGCTTTTGTCAGCACAGATATCCAAGTTATGGTCAAATGATGATTGGATGTACACTTCTTTGTATCCTGTAACAACCTCCTCAGACTGAACGCAGAGGGCAGAGATCTGCACACTTGATAATACAGGCCAGTTAGCTGTTGCTGTGTCTCCAGTGTTGTGCTGGAAACAAAACCTTCTTCAGGAACTGGGGAAGCTTCACGTGTTAGTTCTCATCCCCTTCAGAACCTTTCAGGCTGTTCACAGAGTGGTGGTGGGGAGGGGCATCTTCATTAAGTCTCCCTTTCAGACCTGAGGGTTGCCACGTTCAGAGGGCATTTACAGACTATACGTTTGCTCAGAAAGTGGACTGTCAGGTAAGTTTTGTTTTGTTGTTTTTTATTTTGTTTTTACTTTGATAGAGTCTCACTATGTAACCCATGTTAATCCTTAAACTCTTTGTAGTCTAGGCTGGACCAGAATTTATAACCCTCTTGCTTCTGGCTCCTGAGTTCTGGATTTATAACTATCCCATTGTGCCCAGCTCCCCAAGTGTTTTCAGGAGAAAACAATACACAGTGGAGCACAAAGCTCACACAGTTGTTTTCCAGAATATGCTAGGATAATTAAGCTGTGGTCCCTAAAGAAAGGCCACCCAGGAACTAGGTGTGATGGTCCACTTCTGTAGTTCTGGCCCTTGGGACAGAAGTAGTGTGGTCTGGAGCTTAGAGTCCTGCTCAGATGCACAGTGAGTTCAAGGCCAGCAAGCATCGAAGGAGATCACGTGAAAAAGCAAAGTGGGGGTGGGGGAGGAAGGCACTCAGTGGCTTACAGGACATTTCATGTGCTTATAACATTTCCATTCATGGTGAAACTGTTGATGACACTGCCTTTGCCACTCTCTCTATTGTTTTGGCACTGTTACTGTTTGGTAATGGTGTTTGTTAAGTCTTCAGGGTTCAGAGATACTCATGGTATGTGTATACAGCCTATAGTTAAAGAAGAGAGTCTTTATCCCAGCACTTAGGAGGCAGAGGAAGGCAGATCTCTGGGTTAAGAGGCTAGCCTGATCTACAAGTGAGCTTCAGAACAGCCAGGGCTACACAAACAGAGGAAGGAGAAGAAAAAAGAAGAGGAGGTAGAGAACCTTTACAAAACAGAATTAGTAATTCCTCTTCATTTTGGTGGTTAAAAGTTGATCCTGGACTTTGAAATTATATTCCTTGATAAAAACCACATCCTCTAGTCTTGTCACTTTATTCTTTCAGCTGAAGCCGTATGGATACATTGCCTCAAACTGACAAGAAAAAGGAGCAAGATGGACCAACAGTAGGACAGTGAAAGGAGGATGCAGGCATTGCTAGTGTAGGGACACTGTCACTTTTCCAAGAGATGGAGGTGGATCAGGAGGCCCTGCTTTGCTCCTGCTGCTGCTTTCCTCAGTCTGTCCAGACAGGGGCGCCGAGCTCTTGCTCACCTCCCTCCCATCTCCACAAGTGCACACTCACATGTTCTCGTTCCAGAGGGATGAGAAAGCAGTGTCTGGACTCCGGCTCCAGACCTGGTTTCTTTGAGGTGTGTGTGACTTCATCTTCCAGTCAAGACACAGGCATTTGAAATTTTCCTACATGTGTTTTTTGGAAATAATTTTAGATTAAAAATTATAAGATTTCAGCAGATAACATCTAGCATTTTATAATTTTATAGTAAAATGTTTCCATTATCAGATTAGGAAGGAAAATTAATGCATTTTCAGTGAATTAATATTAGATAACAAAAAAGAGATATGCCCTAAAAATTTCATCATCGTTTTCTCATATACTTAAGGATACATTGAGCTCCAAGGATCCTGCCCTTACCAGTTCTGGGGCTACAGACAGGAGCGTCTGTGCCTGAATTTTCTGTGGTTGTTAGCTGTCTCAACTCCGAACCTCATGCTTGGGTGGCAAGTACTTTACCAGTTGCCATCTCCCTACCCAGCTACTTTTAGCTGATACCTTTTACATGACAAGAAACAGTTATTATTTTGGGTGGTGCCAGTAATCAAACCTAGGGCCTGGGCCTGTTAGACAAGGTTCATGTTTTAAAAATTGAAACAGGCTGAGGTAATACTGCTGAGCTGCATGGTCTTCAAATTAAAAGAACATGTTTGCAGTGGGTGGGCTTCATTCACTGCTGTGAGAAAACGGAGCTGTTTTTAAAATTAAAGGCAAGGATGTATGGTATGTCTATTCTGCTCTAGTCTGGTGTGTGTGTGTGTGTGTGTGTGTGTGTGTGTGTGTGTGTGTGTTTAGTGTTGATATGCTATATAATATTTTTTTATGGAGCTTCATAACTCTAGACAAGCACCTTACATTGCAACTGAGCTGGGACCCCAGATCACCTGGATTGTTAAATCATTAACTTCTGCTTATTAGACATGTGCACAAAGGTTATGAACTTATGGCTGTATCTGTTCATTAATTCCACTGTATTTTAGGTATCTGATAACTTCTTTTGGTTTGGGTTTTATGAAAAGCCCTCGCCCCATTTTACTATTTATTTGTTTATGGTGTCCTATAACTTTTCTTGGTATATCATAAAATTGGGAGAATTCTTCTAACTTCTCCAACTAGATGCTTTAAACTCCATTTGGTATATGGTAGTCTCAGCCTTCATTATCCAGACCAGCTCCTGCAGATAAGAGGCAGATGCTGTGATGTGACTAGAAATATTCCAGGTTCTTAGAAGGCTCTCAGTCGAGTCCACAAATATGCTGGTATGCTCGTGCCTAGCCGAGGTCCCTGCAGCTGGGCCACTGAGGCTGAGGCAAGCCGATTGGCAGGAGTTTGAGGCCAGCCTGGGCTACATAATAAGTTCCAGGGCAGCCTGGGCTGAAGTAAGAACCTGTCTCAACTCCCTACTCACACAAATACAATGTAGTCATTGACATAAGGTGCTGGCAGAATTACTCTTGATTTAAATTACAGTAACAGTTTGCTTATTTGGAATCTTGTAAACATTTGTTTCCAAGAAGATTGGCTTCTGAAACTCAGAACAGTTTCTAGGATGCCCACAAGATGGCACTTGCCACCCTGAGTCCTCTTCCCCTTCAGTTTAAGGAGATTCAACAAAATGTACGGTTTGAGTCTTAAATTTAGCACTTGGAAAAGTGTTCATTTTTAGAGAGGAGCTGGTTCCTCTGTTGAAGATGTTAAGGTTATTTTGAAAGCTGTAGACTAGAAAGGGCTGCCTCTGCCCTTTTTAAGTACCTTAAAAAGAAAGTAGAGGTCTAACCTGTTACGAAATAGGAGATTTACAAACATACACATGTCACATGCACATTATCAATAGAATATATAATATTTTAGAGCCACTCAAAATTTAATATATCAACAGTAGTCCTTACTGTAATGATGTCTCCTCGGGCGCCACACTGCCAGCTTGTTTCCTTATGAAAAGACACTCTCCTGTTCGTGACAGTGTCTTCATTTAACTCAGTCCAATGAGGACCCAGAGCACAAGTCCATAGACATCAACCTTTTGGACCACAGAGTAAACAGGACTGGCCAAAAATGGGTCTGGGTGGACAGACTTGAATGGTCATTGATAATCCACATGTATTTCATATAAACCATTTTTTCTCTCCTCCATACTGTTTTTATTTTAACTTTTTAAAACTTTTTTTTAATGAAGTGGGGAACACGAAGTATTCTAGCCACTGTATATTATACAGAAATTTTAATTTATTGATACTTCTGATGGAATCCCGTTGGCACCACAGATAAAAATGCTTTTTGTAAGAAAGCATGGGGAATGAGGACAGTCTAGTTTTAGCAATCTTAAAGAACGGTGTTTGTAAGGACACAGCCACTAGCAACTGTTTCCAGGTAGTTGTGTTATTTTTATATTTAAAAGCAAGAAAGTATTTGGACTATGATCTGGGATAGTTCTAGTTCTAGTACTTGTTAATTCCTAATTCTAATTATGAGTGAGATTTGCTGAGTGGAGCAATACTGAAGTCAGCAGGAATGTGCCAATTGTAATATGAATTACTACAGGCTTCTTCTTACCCTTGCCTATGTAACATTTAGTTTACTATTTACATGAACATTATTCTGTGTGGAGGAAATGATGCTGAGCTGATGTTGAGATTGGTAGAGGAATTTATACTGTTGGCTGATCTGTAAAATTCTACCAACAGTTTCATTGGGAATACCACTGTACCCAAAGAGGCTAAAATAGGGAGTGCATTTAGTATACTGTATTGCTGGACCATTGCTTTATGAGCACATTCTGAGTTTTCTTGGCCTCTTCATAAGGGAGTCAAGCTGCAAACACAAGGCCATAATAAGAGCAGTAAAGGAATTTTGTTGTTGCAGAATGAACCAGATTTTCTAATATCTACGTTTAAGCCTGTAACCAAGTACTTTGGAGGGTTGGAAGGAGCTCATTTCCCATCCTTCTTGGGAAGGTTTGTGAAGAGTCTATTATACTGGAGGAAAGAATCATATTCTTCTCAGAACATTGTTACATGTCCTTGCTAAGCTGGGGCACTGACTTGTGGAAAGTGCTCCTTTGTCAGCTTGGCCTGTTCTGTGTCAGGGGCTGTGTCCCTTTCACATTAGTTACTGACAATCCTGTATTTTACACCAGATCTCCTTTTAAAAGCTTGTGAAATGTCTTTTTAAAGTTTAATTTTTTTTGACTTCATGCTAACATTGCATTGCAGCATTCCATTTCTGAACTAGGAACTAGAGAAATTATGGTCAGAAGAATGCAGTATGGGAACAGATGTGGGGCTGTTTGCCAGCATCCGGGGCTTGTTTACCCACTGCCATGGTTGAGTACTAAGATGGTGATTTTTTTATTTATAAAGTGACTTGGCTGTTTTTTCATTGATAAAATAGAAAATTGTGCTTTTAGTTGTATCTATTTCCAGTTTTTAAATTTTTTTTTTTCAGAGTCAAAAAAACTTCTAGGCATGGGTTGCAAACTTTTTAACCATAAAAATTTCTTGTCTTTATTTTTTGTGTTTAGGTTTGTAGTTTGCATTTGAGAACAAGTGGATATTAAATAACTTGGATGAAATTTTTCTTTGTGTATCTTTTTTGACAGTAGTGAAATATAAAACAACTGCTTCTCTAATTGGACTTTTGAGTATGTGTTACAATGTTTTGTTTCATACCCAGATACATTTTGTTCATGTTCTCTAATTTCTGATTATCATTATCTTAAAAGTTTTGTATGTGCTCTCCTTAAATTCTGTGGCCTGTGGAAAAAACCGGTTGCACCCTTTCTACCCTCTTTTTGCTTGGTCCAGTGCCATCAGCTGTAAGGAGTCCTGTTTATTTCTCAACGTTAAAAAAGAAATGCAAACATACATACAGAAAAATAGACGGTAGATAATTACTTTTGAACAAAATGCACATAAAGTAGGTTAAGGCTAGAGTTGTTAAGTTCTGGATTATTTCTAAGTGAGAACACTCTAGGTTGTTTTCTGAGAAAGCTTCTTGGCCCCTGCTTTGATTTGCTGGTCAGTTGTGAACTATTACAGAATCATTTATTTTGTTATAGTACAGGAATTTAAAGTCATCAATGATAAACATTCATCTCTTGCAGAATATAAAAGCAATGAAAATATTTTTCCATTGCTGTTATTTCTCTGTGCTTGTTGTTGGCTTGAATCACATTTTTTTTTTCTAAAACAGAATTTCTCTCTGTAACCCTGGCTGTCCTGAAGCTCACTCTGTAAACCATACTGGCCTTGAACTCAGAGATCTGCCTGCCTTTGTCATTGTGCAGTGATAATGCTCTTTTGTTTTCCAGTTCCTAGTATTCTACATTTTGGAGGACACCCCAAGGATGTTCCTGCAGTAAAGCATGCAGATGTATTTTAGACCAAATGCTTCTTCATAGCTGCCTAACATAAACCATTCAATCTGCTTCTAGTACAGCAACATTGTTTATTAGGATGTTTTAATTTGAATCTAAAATTAAAACAAAAGGGTATTTAGATATTTAAGAATTGGCAATGATTTGACTGATCATTTTACTGGACTACATTTCAGATGTGAGACCTATGGTGGAAATGTGAAAACAACGATTGCTTAAATAAAGACATCTTAGAAGTTCAAGTGTGATGCCCCCTGGGTCCATGCTGACATGTCTCTTCTTGTTAGTTGGTATTTTTATCTGTGTTTATGTAAGAGATCTCTTGTCCTGTTTATGAATCACATATTGTTTTATATGGTTTTAACCAATACCTATATGCACATTGTATTTTGTGCTTGATTTTTATGCACACATTTATATGTGTTGTATGTTTATTTTACATGCACATGTATTTGTCATATTCACTTTTGTCAGGCCTTTTGCTGTTTGTCACACAGAAAATGCGTAGGAACTGTGTACTGCAGAATGGTAGGAGGGAGCTTTCCTCTGGCGTCACTGATGTTCTGAAGACTATAGAAATGTTCCTACTGACATCTGTGTGTATTTTCCTGAAATTTCCTTTAATATCAGCTATCTCGGGGAAAGTAGTAATAACAGCAGTAAACATTCTTCGTCCTTGACTTGCCCAAAGTAAAATTTTGATTTTTACTAGTAAGTTCTAGTGCAATCTGATTTCCATAACCCCGTGTTGTTGATCACCACCGTACTGCCAAAACTAGCCCGTCAAAGTGAGCCAGGTAGTATAGTCTGCCTGTCAGAGATTCGAATTAGCCTGCTGGAAAACTCTTCTACCTAAGCTCCAAATGGGAAGCTCTTGGGTGCCTTTTACTTAAAAAAAAAAAAAAAAATTCTTAAAAATTTAAAGACAGAATCTCTAGTCTAGGCTGACTTTGAACTTGTTTTTGTAGCTGAGAATGACACTGAACTTGTGATTCTCCTGCTCCACCTCCCTGAGTACTGGGATTACAGGTGTGAGCCACTGGGATTCAGGCGATGAAGTCTAGGTCCTGTCTCGTGCTGCCTAAACCCCTCTGCCAGCTGAACCACCCCCATAGTCCTGCCCTCCACCTTTGCCCTCTTTTTCATTGTTTCATGTGTGTCCTGAAAGAGAGCCATGGTGGTCTGTGGAACCTATGGCACTTCCTAACTGCTTCACACTCCTGTGTGCTGCTGATGATCTTGCAAAGGGCTGAGTCACTGCAGTTCTGCACACCATATGTTAAAGCATGGGCTGCGATCAGAAGGAGGTAGGAAGGTTGGGTGGCAGCCCACTTGACAGTGGAAAATACCAGGGCACACAGTCATTGTATTGAGCATTCTGTTTTTTACCTCCACAGTTGCTACAGTAACTGCAGGTAGAAGATTGGCGTCTGTTGAACTTAGAGATTCAAGGCAAAAATAGGGTGATCTGGATGTGAGTTAAGCTGTGGAGATGTCTAGTGTCTATAGAAGCGCTGACATGAAGTGAGAATACTGGGGGAAAAGTGTCATTGGTCATTGTGACCCTTTGCACAGTAGAAACTTTCCTTCCTCTCATCTGAAGTTCTTCAGAGAAGCTTGTGAGTTCCTTTTTTACCTGTTGGAGATTTTAGGCATGTTGGATTTTTCATTCCTGTCTCCCAAATGAATACAGAGTCAGTTTTCCATCTTTCTTGTAGGATTACACAGTGCATCTCACTTGATAACACATTGCATGGGGATGGGGATGAACTTTGATAGCCTGGCTTATGGCTTTCTCCCTCCTTCCCAACACACGGACAACAGTCTGGGGTCTTACTTTACCTTCTCTACCAACTTCACAGTTGGTGTGAATGCCGCATTGCATTGCAAAAACCACAAGTGCTGATCTGCCACCCACTTCTTCCTCCCACCCCATAGGTTACGTTCCTTTTTTCAAAAGAAATCATCCCCAACAAAAATGATTCATAGTTAATATTACAGGAAGGAAGAAATGCAAGAACATGCAGAGTCTATCTGCATATTCCAGCAGAATTCTTAGCTTAAGAGAATTTGAATTTGGAAGAATTTGCTGTTTTTGACCTTACTAGGACTCTTTGTGTCCTTCCTGTCACTGAGCCCAGTGAGGACAGTGTCACTTCGGGAGGTAAGCAGGATGTAGGAACGAGAGTCAGTACTTCAGCCTCAATGGAGTTAAGATATGATCGCTCTCTCTGGACAGGACTAGGGAACAACCCAAGACTCCAGAGAAGGATGTGCTATGAGGAAGCCAGCAAGAGCAGGAGCGTACCAGTCGCGTGAATGGAACCTGGCTATAAGAGATATCAGCATCCTCCTGCTAGCCGCCCACACTGGCTATTTAAACACATTGTTTGTGTTAGTGTTGGACTCTTGGGCCTGCATATGAAGGGTCCCCTCAAATACCAGCAGAACCTGTCTTTGAGCAGTTTACATGGCCTTCTATTCATGTGACCGTCCTTAGAGTGCCTCCTCTCCATTCTCAAGTAATTGGTTAGTTGTAGATTAGCTACCTGGCTCTCTCTGATGCCTTGTTCATAAGCTTCTCTGTTATCAGTCACAGTTGTGAGCATGTCCAATGAAATAATATGATCTGGGTTAAGGACTGACTGTGTGCTGAGGGTGTTTAACTGTGTTTATGTCTTGGTCTCTAAGTTACTGCTTTTCTAATTTTTTAAAAAGACATATGAATTATACCTATTTTTAAAGGTTGTTTTGAGTTATCAGCAAAATAAGCATTTAATAAAAACCTAGTGAATTATAAGGTCTACAAAATCTAGTACTATGCACTTGCTATTGCTTTACTTTGTTTTTAGATACTCAAACTAATCACCCACTCACTTATTCACTTATTGAGAGCCCTGTAGATTGTTTTTGTTTGGGGTGTGTTACTTTTTTTTATTATTATGAATGAGGATCTCTGGGGAAAAAAGCTGTGTATACAAAAGCTGACTCACTGGTTAGAACCTGAGAGGTGAGAAGAGATGGAGTGTTTCATTCTCAAAGCCCAGTGACAGTTTATCTTGGGCTGTTCTTAGGGACTTCCTAATCCCACTATGTGTCAGACCTAACATCCTATAACTGAAGGTAAAGCCAACCTAACATCCTGCAGATAAAGCCAGCAAACCTTTTACAGTGCATTAGCAAGACCCAGTTCCCACCAGTCAGAGGGCGGAGAGTGTTGAGCATCTGAAGCCTACAGCTGAAGTTTGCCACATTGCTGAACCACTTGATTGCTGGTCAGTGTTACCAACATGTTATTTTAAAGTGTCTTTATTTACAGCCACTTTTGCTCTGTTACCATAGAAACTATATGAAACTGCTTCCATGTTGGAACAAGTTTGGGCTAACATAAATCAGATTTGGTCACCAAGTTTTGTTACAGAATAAACAAAATTTCTTACTGCCTTTTGCGATGAAAGCTTTGTTTTTGTGTTAAAAATATTCACTGTACTTAAAATTAAAATTGAAAATTAAGAAAATTAGCAGTTAATTAAAAAATGTTAGCAAGGCTATTACATGCTAGAATAAATAAAATGAAAAGTCATTTTACAAAGTAATAAGAAAAGTTGTGATGTTTTGTTATTGGTTATGAAGGTTGTACAAGCTCCTGTCTGACTGTAGAGAATTGGAGACTGTAGAGAATCTGCCTGTCTTTAGGACAGCAATTCTGAGTAGTGAAGAAACTCTGGCCTCAGACAGGAACATAGTTGGAAAAAAGCAAAGTATTTAATAGTCTTTTCAGATAGTTGCTGATTTTCTTTGATGATACACTAAAACTTGGTAAATAGTATTTTTATTTTTGTATGTGTATATATGTATGCATGCTTATACACATAGTGTATGGCTGAGTGTACATGTTGGGTGGCTTCCTTGGTCTCTGTCACTTTATTTATTTATTTATTTTTGAGCCAGAGTTTCTCACTGACACTGAAGCTCATTGATCTGACCATATTTTCAAGCCAGCAAGCCCCATTGATCTTCTGTCTCTGCCTCTCCAACACTGGGATTACAGACATGCACAGCCTTACCAGACATTTTGTGGGGGTGCTTGGATCAAACTTAGGCCCTCACACTTACGTGGCGAGCACTTTACCAATTGAATTATCTCCCCAGTCTCTAGCAAGTAGTACTTCTGTAAAAATGATTGTACACCCTGAAACAGTATCGGTGAACATTTTGTACATTAGCATTAAAATTAGTTGTGTACCTTGTATTTAACTGGTTCTTTTACCCACATATGATGCTATATTGTTGTATACTTGGTATTTCAAAAAGATTAGTGTATGGAATTATACAGATCTTCTCATGTTAACACATTTCATTCTACAGTATATTTAAAAATCACATTCTTAAATTATAACCATCTATCTTGCTGGAAGTCTTTAAATATTAACAATCTGTTAAGCTTGTGGTGGTTGGTAAAGTTTCCTCAAATTCTAAATTTTACTTGAAAGCTTGAATTTTATGACTAGTATTAAATACTGTCAGTTTTGTTGAAATGACAAGCTTACTTCGTTCATTTTTAAGAAAATAATCTATCAAATACCCACATTTGTCATTTTTTCAAGTGAAATGGTATTTATGAAATTTGCAGCCACCAGCTCTCAACTCTGATGATCTCAATGTGCCTTTATTTAAGATTATTATATTTATTGCTTTGGTCATCAGACTCAGTACCAGGTAGATGGAGGCACCTTATGCACGTCCCAGCTTGTCACATAGAATATAAAACACGCTGTGTTTTTAGGGTTGAGATTTAATAAAACCAATACTGCACCAGGACATTCCTAGGTAAAATGTATTTTTCTTCTTTGGCATGAGGCTATGGTGTTGAGTAATGAAGCAGCCTTAGCATGGCAACACTGCTTTGATTTGGGTTGAGCTGCCAGCAGTTTTACCTACCATTGCTTCTGCACCACCAGTGCAGCATGAAGGAGAGCAGGGGCGTCATGGCGTTTTGTCTTTTCAGATAAGAAAACAGGAAGGCCTCACAGAGCTGAGGAGGTGATGAGTGAGCCAGAGATAGCCCAGGGAAATGCAGACTGGAGGGGCTGCTGGGGGGCTGTGAGTCTTCCATGTCTGCTGCACAGTGATAAAGCCAGAGAGACTGGAGAAAGTGGATCAGTGTGAGAAAAGTCAGTGGCCTGCTGGGGTGAGAGGGGCAGACTTCCCAGGGCGTACGTCTGAGAACTCTGTGCTTGCGCAAATCCTGACTGACGGTACAGTCTTGGGATTCTACATTTCTAACAAGTTACCAAGTAATGTCTTATGCCACAGCCCTTTAAAAATAGTATCCTTTGTAGACAGTTACAGAGAGTTAGTTTTATTCTCAGTGATCCAGGAAACCACTGGAGATAATTCAGCAAAATGGCAAATATTGATTATATTTAATATGATCAGCTACAAATAGTAATAATCCTAACATGTTTATAATCCAAAATCCAAAACTCTAGAGGTCAGTGTGCTAGAATTTAGAGTGTTTGAGAGTTTAGAAAGTGTGTGTGTGTGTGTGTGTGTGTGTGTGTGTGTGTGTACTGTAGACCCAGCAGCATCTGAAGCATTAGTCTTTAGTCACACATTAATAATCACATGTAAGTGAAACTAATGAACAGTCACATTTAATGGGAAAAATAAAGACTATTTCAAATTCATTGATGTGAGTCTTTTATCACCAATCAGTGTCAAAGCATTATAGAAATACTTGTAGTTTCAAGTCAGACAAGTGTTGGCTGCCAAATGAGTTGTGTAAAAATGTTTTCACTTTTCAGAACATTGGGATTTATAACTGAAGAAACATGGATTCTTTGTTGTGATTACATTTCTAGTTCCTCATGTGTTCTGACTTAAAGGAGGAGGAGCTCCTTTAAGACAGCTGGTTCATTACATGATTGTTACAGGTGCTGTTAGATGTCATCTGTCAGCCTTTATGGGACACCACACTCCAGATGTGGTGCCGGGCTCTCTTCAAAGAAAGAAAAACAAGCACCTATCAGTTTGGAACATAAACTCTTTTCCAAAGACTTTTTACATTTTGATACCCTATACTATCATGTGAAGAAAGTATAGCTAATTAAAATGTACTAAGAATTTTTATACTTTGGTATGTCTAACATTTACTTAGAATTATCCAACTCTGGTCATTTGTGGTTGACAAATCTGACTTTGGTTTCTTCTTTACTTTGTTCCATCTTGGACTCTGCAACTTGTAATTTAAAGCAAACTTCTCTGTAGTTTCCAGTGTCTGCTTTACCCTGCTGGTGACTTCGTGGCTTTCCCTGAGAAGTCTAACTGAAGTACAGTGCATGCAGGAGTTATTATAAGGCAGGGATTGCTGCCATCGTACCTCACCTCAGTGACCCACGATGCTATTTGGTGTCAGGATCCGACTCTCATGTAAGGGTTAGTACATCTGCTTTCTGAGCACCTGGCCTCTTAGGCTACTTGAAAATAGGGTATAAGGAAGACTTTGGAAAAGGTTGTTTGAAGGCTCGATTGACTCCGAGTGTACAGTGTATTTTCACCCTTGGGTCTCTAGTGAGATGGCAGATTATTTTCTTCAAAGGAAGGTTCTAGGAGGGCCATTGATGCAGAACCATGTTGAAGCATAAAAGTATGGGGTAGGAATTATTTGTCCGGAAGTCTGAAAGAAAGATTGTACATACCGCTGAAAGAGGTGAGGGTTGAGACAACTTAATTAAAATCCTTAATGGCTGAGTAGGAGGAGCATCGGCACATGAACAGTTAGTTTTAGTCGGTTATTTTCTAGGGAAAAAAGCCTTTGTATTTATAAAAAATCATAGTCTTTGTCTAATTGACATGAACCTAGACAAAAAGAAGGAATCTTGATTGAAGAACTGATTCATCATTGGCCCATGGATGTGTCTGTGGAGCATTTTCTTGATTGCTAGTTGATGTAAGAGAGCCTAGCCCACAGTGTGCAGTACCGTCTCTGGGAGTGTGGGACTGGGCTGCATAAGAAAAGAGACGTGAGCCGGAGAGTGACGGTCCTTCATAGTCTGCTTCAGCGCCTGCTCTGAACTCCTGTCCTGCCTTCCTCTAGTGGGGGATTATGACCTAACGAAAACCTTTCTTCCCAAGGTGTTTTTGGTAGGGTTTTATCACAGTAACAGGGACGCAAACCAGGGCAATAGAAATGCTGGAAGTAGTATTCATTGGGTTACATTTCTAATACCTAGAATTTCTAGTGCTATAGCAAAGTCTAAGCTGTGCTTGGAAAATGTATTTATCGAATGTATTTTTATTGTGGTAACATAAAATATGCTATACTTTAAAAGTTGAATTATAAGAAATTAATACAGGGCTGGAGAGATGGCTCAGTGCTTAAAAGCACTGACTGTTGTAAATTAGATTTCTCGCCTAGGCCCAGACAGACCACACCAAACACGGTTCCACGTGGAGAGGTTTAATAGAACGGGATAGGGCAGGGGTCAAGGCCGGGCGAAGAGAGGAAGAGGAAAGAGAGAGAGGAGAAAGGGTTTCGGTCTTTTGTAGGGGTAGTGACGTCACTTGCTCCCAGGTGGAGATGGGATTTAGAACTGATGTCTTCTGGGAATGCTTTGGCTGTTTCCATGGCAATTGATGTGCTAGGTTCCTGTCACCTGTGGGTGGAGCCATTGCTGGGGGAGGGGGCTATCCTAATGCCAACACTGACTGCTCTTCCAGAGATCCTGAGTTGGGTGGCTCACAACCATCTGTTATGGGATCTGATGCCCTCTTCTGGTGTGTCTGAAGACAGCTACAGTGTGCTCATATACATTAAATAAATAAATAAGTAAAAAATGAATACAAATTACTTTACTACATTTTAATTTTGGACATCTGAAATGCAGAGTAGAGGTTATACTATTGCCATTGATGGATGCGTTTGCATGTTGTATTTTCTGGGTAGAGAAGTTCAGGGAGTTTCATTTGCTTACCCAATAGAGTTCATGTGGCATCCTGTTTGGAATATCAAGATACTAGAGTACCTTGGCAGGAGATGAGTCTTTTCTTGAAGTGTCCTTTGGAAACTGTGAGCAAGCAAGTCTGAGGACTTTTTGTAAAAGTGTCATCATGCTAGGGCAAACATCAGAAATCAGCAATTATTTTAGGGAGAAAGTCTCAGAGATGAGTTGTATCTAGAAAAAAAAGACCCCTTTCCTTTTCATTGATCGGAGCTCTGTTATAGCTTTTTGCTTCCAAGAATGTAATGGAAGCTCGTATAAGCAGAAGGGGATTGATTGTTTGTCAGGTCTGTTGGGCTTTATTAGGTGTTCTTAGGCTCTTAGAGGGAGCACTGATGAGAAAAGTTCATTAAAACTATGCAAGTATATTTATTTATACATAGACCTATGTGTAGATTGTCCTGCAACTGTTAGTATTTTAATGTTAATTCCACTTCCCCAAGAAGGGCTGGCTAGTCACGTGACTCCAATTGACCCTTCCATTTTAATTAGTAAAACAAGGAAAGCCAGTGACTGGGTGGGGCGAGGGAAGTAGAGAGGGCTGAGAGGTCGGAGGAGGTCAGAAGAGGTCAGACAACAGAGAGGGAAGATCTTGGCAACATGGAGCTTCTCAAGAACTGGCTAGACCCAGGTGGGATTGACTGGTACTAAAAAGCTATGAACATTAAGGATTGTACAGGTCTAGTAGCTCATATAAAAAGGCAGTTTGTATCTTTGTCTATTTAATGCAATCTTGTTGTGTAGAGGGTTTGTGGACTGAGAGTTGGATATATAAACCTGTATGAAAAGCTATTGGGCTGTAGGGGTGTGTTTGTGGGTACAAAAACACCCCAGGACAGAGGCAGAGAACAAGCGGTAGTATATGTTCTGCCAAGGGAAGGGAGTTTCACGGACGAGTTGGGCACCAGAGGTGCTCGGGGGCTCCGTATCAGGGTGGGGCCGAGATAAGCATTTTTATTTTTTAATATTTACTGTAACACATATGTGCATTTTTTAGGTAAATAGTTAATAGTATGAGTCCTTAGGAGTTTTCCAGGCACCCTTACTGTTATTCTATCCTCTTTCCTCTCTCTCCTGTATCTACCCCTCCCTAGTTAGAACCTACTGTTTTCTCACCCCCACAGGTCAGATCACTTGTGCCCTGCAGTTCTTGCTAATGCTCTTCAACCACCTTCTCCAGCCATGGTCACTTTTTACTTTCTGGGTTTCTATTACTCTAGGATACAGGCTCACTTCTGAAGATTTGAAGCTAGCAATCTCAGATGGGAGAGAATACACAGTTCATTTTTCAGGTGTGGATTACCTCACTCAATATGATTTTTTTCTGGACTCACCCTTTTACCCGAAAAGTTCTTTTATATAGCTGATTAGTATTTTATAGTATATATGTGCCATTCTTTCATTTTTTAAAAATATTATGTATATATGTATGTGTACCGTAAGTCTGCCTTCTGCAGCAGAAGGCAGAAAGGAGGATGTTGGATCCCCTGGGATGACTTACAGATAATTGTGAGCTGCCTTGTGCATCCTGGGAATTAAACCCTGGTTCTTTGGGAAAACAGCCAGTGCTCCCCCCTCTATGCCTGCAAACAGGTTTTGTTTGTTTGTTTGTTTTTGTTTTTGTTTTGTTGGTTTTTTTTTGTTTGTTTGTTTTTGTGGAGCCCTGGTCCTTGCTTTGTAGTTCTGGAACTTGCTCTGTAGACCAGGCTGGTCTTGAACTTAGAGCTCCACCTGCCTCTTTCTCCTAAGTGCTGGGCCCCACCACCACCTGGCTAAGCAGTAATGCTCTTAACTACTGAGCCAACTCTCCAGCCCAATTTACCACACTCATTTTCCATTCAGTTGAAGGACAGGTTGTTTCCACTTCCAAGCTATTGGGGACATGGTTGAACAAGTGGAGTAGATGCTGAGTCCTTGGGGCATATGCCAAGGAGTGGTATAGCTGAGTCACGGGGCAGAATTATTTTTGGCTTTTTGAGAATTCTCCAGGCTGATTTCTACAGTGGCTGCACCAGCTGCAATGCTTCCAACAGTGCTTCCTTTCCCCTCATCTCCTCCAGCATTTGTTGCTCCTTGTTTGTTGATCTTTGCAATTCTGACTGGGTAAGATGACATCTTAAAGTCATTTGATTTGCATTTTCTTAATGACTAGAAACAATGAACATTTCTGAGGTATTTCTTAGTTTTTGTTTGTTTGTTTTTATTTTTTTTAACTTCTTTTGCGAAAACTCGATTCAAGTCCCAGATGAGAAAATAGATCATCCACTTAGTTTGTTTTCTTGGTTTTTGGTTTGTTTATATGTTCTGGATTTTCCTCTTCTGTTGGGCATATAGCTAGCAAAGATTCTCTCCCATTTGAGGGCTTCTTCTCTACTCTGTGTATTGTTTCTTTTGTTGTTTAGAAGTTTTTGTATGTTTTATTTTGTGTTTGTTTTGCTTTGTTTTTGAGACAGGGTTCCTCTGTGGAGCCCTGGATATTCTGGAAGTAACTTTCTCTGTAGACCAGGCTGGCCTCAAACTCACAGATACCCTTCTGTCTCTGCCTCCTGAGTACTGGGAGCAAAGGCATGTGCCACCATGACCTGCATTGTTTAGATTTTTAGTGAGATTTATGAAATCCCACTTGTCAGTTGTTGGCTTAATTGGTTTGACTACTTCTAATGATGAATTAACTGACCCGATTTGGCCATAACTTTGCAGGCTGAATTTTAATTATTTTAGTTGAAATGTCTTTTTTCTACAATGTGAATCAATTTCTAGGAAAAAAAGTACAGTTAAGATGTTCAGTTTCTAGAAATCTAACAAAGCTCAATTTTAAATGCTTTATTGCTAGTTTTAAATTGTATATACTATTAAAATCCTCTTATTTGCTGTGAATTGATTTCCAGGAAACTGCTTGTAAAGGTTTATTTTCCTGTGACTCTCTAGAGCACTAACAGTAATGCATTTGGTATTTATTGTTTGAATGTTTGTTCTGTATGCTCACTTCATTACAACAGAGTTTTGTGGTCATATCATTATTTTTGCCATGTCCAGGTGTAGACAGTGATGGTGGGTGGGGCTCATCATCCAGGTACTGTGTAGACAGTGATGGTGGGTGGGGCTCACCATCCAGGTACTGTGTAGACAGTGATGGTGGGTGGGGCTCACCATCATCTAGGTACTGTGTAGACAGTGATGGTGGGTGGGGCTCATCATCCAGGTACTGTGTAGACAGTGATGGTGGGTGGGGCTCACCATTAGTGCCTTTCTAGATTAAAACAGTGCAGGGAAGAAATACTCTTTTTTCTTTTTGGTCAGTATATGTTTTTCTTTGCTGGACTTACTTTAACACTGAAATAGGGTCTTCTGTATCCAACCCAGGCCAGTCTTGAAATATCTGTGTATCTGAGATAGGCCTTGAACTTTTGACCTTTCTGGATATAATTCTGAGTGCAGGAATTATGGTTTATGGTGCTGGGGTGGAACCAGGCCCTGTGCACAGTAAGAGTCTACATCTGAGCTACATCCCCAGCTGTAAATATCATTACAGAGGTCAAAATCAATTCTTTTAAAATCAGAGGCAACCTGAATAAATACCTTTAATGTGTTCATGAGTCATTAATGTAAATCATATTTAAAATTGAATGTTATCTTTTTAAAGAATATCTACTGTGTGGATTAAAAGTTGTTTGGCTTGGACCTTTTAAGAGAACAATGTAGATCTGTTCAGCAGTGGACCACTTACTCTTCTAATGGAAAGTTTAGCAAGTTTAGCCTCTTGAACCAAGAACAAAACGGCATGCACTGGCACACAGCTAGATCTGAGAAAAAGAATGAGGTAGTTGAAAGCAAATTTTCTTTCAAATCCAGCCATCTTTTAACATCTGTCAGTGTTGCTAAGAGATATATTAATTACAATGTACTAGATGCAAACAGGGTCTAATTGGGAAAAAGTATAAAGATTTGATCATATACTGTTTTAATCTCCCAAGAATCAGGGCATTAGGGTATTTATAAATAGATTGAGTCCTCCCAACCACTGAATGAGCACTTTTGAACAGTGTCTTCTAAGAGGCCATAATTAAGTTACTATTATAAAATAGCAAAAGAATTAACCTAGCTGTTTTACTGTGGATTTAAAATTTTTCTGTCTATAGGCACAGGTAATATCTGACGTATTTTACTTGAAATATTTTTAAGATAAAATGGGTATTTTTTTATTTGAATGTACAGAAAATGACAACATGGCAGATTTCATGTAGCAAAAAAAAAAAGTAACACTAAGTCCTTTAAAAATGTTTACCTTTAGGTTTAAAAAATTCCTTGTGAATTTTTTAAATTCACAGTTCTAGGAGCTAGTCAAAAATCAAGAGAAATTTAAGAATCTTTTTTTTCTTTAACAAATGCTTGGCATGTGCAGTCTTGTAACAGGAAGTAGAAGATTACAGAAGAAAGGCAGCACTTTACTTAGAATGTGTACCGTTACAGAACTGAGTGCTCTTCCAAACCTCACAATGGGAGCACATGTTCATGTTGTCAGAGCCTTTGCCAAGCACCTTCTGTGGGCTTTGTTAAAGGCCAGTTTGCCTGATCAGTGTGGAGCAATTGGTGGGTGGTGAAGAGGACCCTGGTTCTTGATTGAGATGAGTGAAGATGGGAACATTAAGTGAGACAGTAGGAAGTGTCCTACTCTCCCGAGAATCAGGCCTCTTCACACTGCCATAAGCACCTCACTGCCCCTTGGAGCGTTGGCTACACCCCAAGTCCCTCCCCCAAAGGTGAAGACTGACCACAGGTCACATAAGCTTCAGCCAGGAGCAGGACTGCCCCCAAATATGTAGAGAAGGTCTTCCCAAGTCCTCAGGCCAAGTACCAGTAGTCAGACTCTGAACCATTTGAAAAATGTATATATATGGGGGAGGGGGTTGCTCAAGAGTAAAAGGTATAAGAATCATTCTGTCATCTGAGAGCTTCTGTTATAAGAGCTGTTAACACCGCTGTTTAGGAAGAGATTTCTTTTCCTGAAGCTTCTTGCACCCAGTGCCAGAGCCTCTCGATGGCTCCGTTCAGCCTGGCCCCACACCTTGTGGCAGCGGCAGAAGCGATTCCCCCTTCCCTGTTCAGGGCTTCTCCCGTTCATTTGAACCCATGTGCCCAGCCGGACCCAGCAGCCACTCCTATCTGTGTGGGGCTTGTGGCACCCAGCCCGGCCCAAAGTCCCACAGATTAGTTTCCATGTTTTCCTGATCTTCCAAATAGTTAAATCTGTAGTTTTGTTTAAAATTTTCAAATAATTTATTTGGTTTCTTCATGGTTAATGATATTGAGTGTTTTGTAGTGGCCATTTATATCTTCTGAGAAATACCTATTTAGGACTATAATTTATTTTCAGAATTGAGTCATGTGAATGTTTACCATTTTGGGGCTCCTTACATATTCTAAATATGTCAAGTTTGTCTTGTTTTGGGAGACAGAATCTAACCATGTGGTCTAGGCTAGCCTTGACATCACAATCCTCGCGCTTTAGCCTCCCAGAGTGTTGTGATAGACATGAGCCACCATGCTTAGCTTCTGCATATTAATTCTTTGCCAGGCATATAGTTTATAAATGTTTCTTCTGGGCTGGAGAGATAGCTCAGTGGTTAGAGCACTGACTGCTCTTCTAGAGGTCCTGAGTTCAAATCCCAGCAACCACATGATGATTCCGGTGTGTCTGAAGACAGCTATGTGTACTTATATATAATAAATAAATAAATGTTTCTTCTGTTCTCTATACTGTCTCTTATTTCCCTCTTGCTTGTTGCCTGTAATTTTAAAAACACAGTACCACCTTTCCCAGGAGCTCATCCCACATTCTGACCTCTCGCAGTTCCCCTTGCTCAGTCCGGTTTAGCTCAGTATAAATCACAAGCATCCTCCAACCCGAGAAAGCCAGGAGCTGCAGTATGGCTTCTCTCTCTCTCTGCCCACCTATGCTCCATGGATGAAAACCACTCAGACAGCTTTATTAATTAGAACTTGCCAGATAGCACAGTCGCTGGGCGCACAGTCTGCTGCCCTTATCAGTCGGCCTGTATCAGCTAGCTCCCACCAACCTCCTTGTCCCCGCTCACGGCCAAGGCTGCAGACCCTAGCTGTCCCAGGCCTTACATGACTGCTGCTTTCTACTCTGTCCAATGTATGACAGCAGAAAGCCCCCTCTCTCTCCCTGGGGCTCCTTTCCTTTCTGGGACCTGAAAGTTCCACCTGCATCCTTTGCCCAGCAACAGGCCCCGCCTTCTTTATTGACCAAGTCAAGAACCGATTCAGGAACCACATCTTAGTATCAGCACCCCCACCCCCCCCATACCTGTCACCTCTGTCATGCCAGGGCTGTGTTAAAAAGCTGTTCATGAGTCATATGTTGTCTGGTTCACAGTTCATGTGCTCTAATGATGGAAGTCTGACACATTTGTGTTCTTGGTCTGGGTAGATTTTCTGATGCAATCAGAGAGATGCCAAGAGCTTTTAAGAAACCCTCAGAGATCAGAATCTACTGCTTATTGGTTCTTGATAATTCTATTTTAATTAGTTACTGCTTTGTGCTAACGGAATACAATATTTCCAATTCTCTTTCCCCGTTAGTTTATTTATTTATATGTTTCTTATCAGGTGGGAGGTCTCTTACCTCACTTTACCCTGTACCCTTAATACATTGAAGAAATGGTTGTTTAGAATAGTCATTTTCAGAGTGCAACCCTGGGCCTTGGAATTCTCAGAGTCAGAACTATTTTTCATGCTAATTCTAAGACATCCATTCTTTCTCCTGTAGCTGAATCTTCCAGCAGTTACATGGCATGCTGCAGTTCGGCCATGGTGTAGATAGGGACGTCTAGATGTCTGACGCCAGAATCAACACTGAAAGGATGTGCTAAGTGTTTAACCAATTTGTTTTCTTTTTTAAGTTAAATTTAGACTTTGGCAATTTCTTACCCATATGCAGCGCACTGATCACTCAGCCCACCCTATTTTTCTGCCTTTCACTCTCCCTTCCTCTTCTCCTTGCAAAGCTTCCTCCCACTTTCACCAGCTCTTGTTTTTGTGTTGTGACTCACTGAATTCAGGGCCCTCAGTGTGAGTATGGGTCTGAGTGTGTCCACTGGACCATGGGGACTCACCAGTGACCACATCACTGAAGACAAGGACTCTCTACTTCCACTATCCAACAGCAGCACGTTGTTCTCCCAGGATGAGCAGTTCTTGTTTTGAAAGTAACACTTCCATAAAAATCTTGATATGTAATGATCTTATCTGTCATTGTGTATAATGATGGACACGTCCTACCATAGCACATGGAGGCAGTCAGAGGACAACTTCTCCCAACCTTTGACACAGGGATTCTCTGTGTAGCCCTGGCTGTCCTAGAATTAACTCTGTGGACCACGGTGACTTTGAACTCAGAGATCTGCCTGCCACTGCCTCCACGTGCTGGGATTAAAGGCATGCTCTGGGAATCAAATTCACGGTGTTGTTTGGCAAGTGCTTTTACTGGCTGAGTCTGGGTTTATTACTTTTAGATGAACTGAAGAATACTATCAGAATTTATTTTAGTTTTCTATATGATGAATACCATTACTCATAGCTGGATACTCCTAATTCAAAAGGCTGATACCCAAAATACTCCAAAATCCAACAGTTTTGAGTATTGACTTGATGCCAGACATGAAACTTTTCATCCCTGATCTAATGTGACAGACTGTAGTCAAAGCAGATGCTGTAAACATATAGAATTACCTTTAGTTTGTGTGTAAGTTATAGATGAAGCATCATAACATTTGTGTTTAGACTCTTCTCATCCCCAAGACACACCTTCCTCTCTGCGTGTGTCAGTGTTCCATGTGTGACTATCTCAAGCATTTGGGATAATGGATACTCAGCTTAAATCAACAGATACTAATAACTTTTTAGAATCCAATTCTGAAGCCAGTAAGATTGACAGGCACTGCGTTATAAGGCTTAAACTACTGTAGGAAACAGACGAAAAGAAAGACGGAGCCTTATGCAGTAGAGATGTTTCCTAGTTGTACTTGTTTAGCTTAATTCCTAGCTGTTGGCTTTTTTGTCAAGTTCAGTCAGTCTTGTCTGTCTTTGGCCCCCACCACTTCCACCTCCAGTCCCAGGGATGAAATTTAGGCAAGTACACCTACACAGAATGATGCCCTTTGCTTTTGATTGTTATGAGAAATATTTCAATGACAATGTATATTAGTATCTTTAAACACTATTGACTTTAACAGAAAGCTAGAAATACAGAAACTGTCTTCAAAGGGAAGCAGAAAGAAGTGGCACACTTGTCACATAAACTGAACAGACTCCTTGTGTAGCAGTGTTACAGCTAGTCAGTGACCTGCTGTGTCCTCCAGGGCTGAGCTCCAAGAGGCCTGGAGTCTTAGAGTTCCTCTTCCAGATACCAGAGAGGTTGATTCAGTATAATAGAACACAGTCCACGGTGTAGACATGGTGGTCAGAGGACAGCTTTTAGGAGTCAGTGTCAAATGCAGTTTATTAGGCCTGAAGCTGATAACCATCCTGCCCTTGTTCGTTTGTTATTTGCCAGAATTGACGTCCAACTCTGCCCCGTTGACTGCTTGTACTTTGACTCTGATAGGGCAGGATGCTGTCAGACTGACCACCGCAGTGATGGCAGGAGATTCAGGAGGCTGAGGTCAGAGATGCTTGCAGCATCTGGCCCGTGTTAGGTCTTTCCCATCCAGTAATCATGGAGGTCTTTACTGGAGTTCTCAGTTACCATTTTCAATCACTATTTCTTTTTAATTAAAATGTTTTATTTTATCATTAAATTTATTTTTTAAATTAAAATATAATTACATAAATTAACCTTCCTTAAAGACCAGTTTTCTTGAGGAGTGTATGCCTCTTATTCCTGGGACTTGATATAGGGCTTTTGTGGGACATACCTTTTAATTTTTTTTTTTTTTGAGACAGGGTCTTTCTGTGTAATTTTGGCTGTCCTGGAACTTGCTCTGTAGACCATGTTGGCCTGGAATTCCTGAGATCCTTGTACAAGTGAAGGGATCAAAGGTGTGCACCACCACTGCCCAGCCAGAATTGATTGAAGTATTATACCTATAAAAGTGTAGGGTCCCCCAAAATGCTGTCCTTGACTTTAGCAATAATTCTGTAAATGAAGAAGAGGTAAAACAGGTTTGAGGGATTCAGCTCTCCCTGTTGTACAGTGAACATTGTGAACTCTTAGGATGGAAGAGGTGAACTCCTCAGCAGGAAGGCAGGCGGTGATGGGTATAGTATGGGACTTCTGGTTGGTTGTTCTGAAAGGGTGGTGGAATTGGAAGTTCATTGTGATTGGCATAAATACAATCCTTCATTTACATGCCACTAGGCTTTCCTGTCTCTATTGAGGTTGCATTTTGAATCAGCTTTAGTCAAACCTTCCGACCTGTTCACTGGTACTCAACCAGGAGGCCCAATGAAAGAAGTCCTGAGTGGTCTTATTTTGCTTGCTTTGTGGCTGGCTTAAGTGCTGACAACAAAAGGGTGAGGGGAATGATTGCAGCAGGGACTTGACTGAAAAATCCAGAGAGCTGTAACTGTAGGGAGCTAAGGCAGCTGAGAAAAGGAAGGCTGTGAAGAGAAAAGGATGAGAAGCTGTGGACCCTGGTGACTTAGAATTCCTGGGAGCTACTCAGACATAAGGGCCAAGAGATTTAACCCAAGACCTATGAGCTAGAACATAAACCTGTAGGAGTTACAAGGCTTGAGAGCCAAACCACAGGCCATTTCCACCCTGTCAGCGGGAGCTTTGAGCCACAGAATGGCTGCTAGCAGGGTCACTAGCAGATGAAGCCTAAAGCAGTAAACTTCTGACTTTCTTCTGATTCCAAGTGCAGTGTAGGCATAGTGCTTCCAGATGACTATCACAGTCTTCTAATTAACAAAAGACCCACCAGCACCCACTGAACTCACCTGTACATCATGATTCGCTCCATGGGAAAGATACACATTAAGTTCAGCCCAGACAGAAGAAATAGTTGAAGCAGGCACAGGACAAATACTGAAGTGGAGCTTCTGCTGTCCCCTGTCCTGAGAGAGGACATATTCTTCCTTCATTTTTGTATGACAGTTTATAGGGAGTGCTTCCATCCAGAAGAGAAGCTCTTCTTGTCTAGTTACTCAGAAACTTTTATGGGACTTTGCCACAAACACATCACCTTGTGGTTGGGCAACTGATTCCATCCAAAAGCTGCATCCTCAGTTCTGTTCTCTGGGCATCCCAGGGGAAACCTGGATTGTTTCCTGGGAGCTAAAGGAAAACGCTGTATTTCTCAGAGATGTTGGCAATAATTTTGAAAACTGAAGAGGCTGTAAAAATGGTTAGAAGGATCCAACTCTCCCTAGATTAAGCAAGTACTCGTAAGCTTATTTGCAGCCAGGATGGGAAGTGGGGGACACCTCCTCAGTAATTTGGTAGGACGTCATTTGTGAAGTATAGAGCTTCTGGTTGGTGTTACACCTGTCTTGTGGCTGGTAGAACCCGAAACTGTTGTGCTATGCTTCTCCTAAGAGTTGTGGTTCAGCATTTTTTCAAAATTTAATGTTGTAGAGATTTTATCTACTGGCACTCTAGCAAAGAAGGACAGTCAACTGTGATTTCTCTGTGACATTATTTATTCGTGCATTTTTTATTCTTTTAGCAGGCATATTTTAATACTTCTCTAGGTCACTTAGCTGTTTCTACATGATTCAAGTATTTTCCATTTTATGCCCTAAGTCTAATGTTGGTAGTTTTGCTGTGTCCTTCTGACACATGTTTGTGTGATTTATAGTAAGACATCATTAACTAAATGTGATGTTGCATTTTAAAAGTTGAGAACTGAGGACTGAATGTTTTGATTCTGTGATCATTTTATTTACTTCAGCGCCAGATTTAACTTCAATAAACTTTCCAGGATTTTTCTTGCTTCCTCGGAGACAAGATTTCCTAATGGGTTCATTTTAGATACCAGCAGATCCAGGTGATGACTGGCTGCATCTTCTTACATTGGGAATGCTCTGTGTCTGTTCACTTGGCTCCATAGACTTGCAGAGGCTTTGGCTGGCAAATGACTCCTTAGCTGTTGGTGGTCAGTGAGATTCTAGAGCGCATTTGCCTATCACTCGGTACTTTATCCGGTTCCCTTCATGTGCCTGGAGTTCTGACTCCTCCCACCGCCTCCTTAAACTCAAGGGAGGGGAGGAAATGGACTTGAAGAGCAGATGTTCACATCCTGTTCTTTGTTGGTCCCTGGGGACATTTTCTTCCATGGGAGCATTTCTCATTTCCTGGTTTTGATTGTCCAGGACATTTGAGGACTAGGATCTGTTCCTTATACCCTCTTCTCTTCATGTTAGTAATTAACTAGTTGTACAAGAATTCTGCAAACACAATGGGGGAAAAAAAGAGGAACATCTGTGAAGGTTAACATTTTGTAGTCAATTGGATTGGAGAGGAAAAATTTCAACAATTTGAGGAATTTTTCGGTGAAATGAGCATTAAGCCTAAATTAATAGGAGCTTTATTGATTATTATTTGATAGCTATTAAGAAATGATATAGAAAGCAAAAATTAACTGTGATTATTTTTATGTTGTGTAATTGAATAGATACCATAACTTTTTTGAATAGTTTTTAAAAGTATTTTTAAAAAAAATAAGGATCAAGACTCAAAAAATCTTTAAACGCATTTTAGTGCCTAGCAGTAGGACAGATGGACACAGTATATGTACTGAATGATTTAGTGAGTGAAGCGTCTGATTTAAATGTAAGTATTCAGTAATACTAATTTGATAATTTATTCTTTCAGATACAGATGAATATAGACCTCCTGTTTGGAAATCTTACTGTAAGTATATACATACATTTAATTATGTTGATTTTAGTGTTTTTGTACGTAACGTGATTATTCACAGCAAAGTTTGGGATTAACATAAAAGGAATGCTTATGGTAAAACATGTTTTTACAAAGCTCTGTGTGGTTTCGTGTCTGTAGTGCAGCTCATGTTTTAGTGACAGAATTCCATGCAGTGACTGGGGATGACTTGTAAGAACAGCTAATAAAGCGAATGCACAGAGAAACTAAGGCTTTGAGCACTTTAATTATTCTGATCTTGATTATATGACAAAAGGAATATATATATGATAAATGAGGGGGGTCTGTGTTAGCAGAAAAATCAGTAACGAGGTAAAATAATTTTATAATTGCTTTCTCATATATAAAAGGGAGGGCTATGTGTGGCAGTTCTGTTGATGGTTTTCAATTAATAGTGCATTCAGAATCTTTGTTGTGATTTAAATCTTGTTATTAAAAAACTTGTTAAAATTTAGTCGAGATTTGTACTTTGTCTGTATTATATACATACACACACATATTAAACTTAAGTGGGTGATTTAATGTCAGCTGTTTCTGTGTATGATGGATTTTGGTAGGGCCTGTGGGTTATCCCTTTCACAGTGTGATTCTGTAAGACACTAATCTTTTACTGTGATTCTTTAGAAATATTTTAATTTACATTTTATTCACTTATTTTAATGTGTGTACATATACATGTGTGTATGTCTTTGTGTGCACACATTATGGTGGCCTGGAATCCATAGAGAAGTCAGAGGACAGTTTGTGGGAGTTGGTTCTTTCCTCTTTGCAGTTTCTCAAGCTGCTGGACTGAGCCACCCACTGAGCCATCCAGCTGTCTCTTAACTGTGAGTCTCCGGGACAGTTAATTTACTCTATGTGTTTTCAAGTTTGGGTTCAGTTGAACTTATAAAAATGCAGGAACTTAAAAATCCTAAAAATATAAACCAGTAGGGAAACAGGGTTGTGTTTAATGCCCTTCTTAAAAATATAAACCAAAAGTCTTAGCATGTGATGACTGGCAAATGAGTGTGTGGAGACTGAGAACATAGAGCGGGGCGGATGTGTGGTGTGCCCAGAGTAGCCGGAACAACTGTTGTGGTTGCCAAGGCCATCATGGATCTAATGCTGTCACAGCTGAGTTTTTGTTTTTTGTTTTTTTTTTTTTTTTTTTAAAGAGAGAAACAGGAATTTTCTTTCACTTTTGTTGTTGAAACAAATTCAAATTTTAAAGCAAACAAACCACATGCAAGCTGATTATACTAATTTGTGATCTCAGAATTCGATTGTTATTATTTCTACGGACTGAGGATATCATTAATAATCATATAAGCATTGACACTTCTAACAGGACTGAAAAGATATTATATTCTATAATTGTGTTTCCTATCATATTGAGTTTAGCTAATAGCTTTCCACAAATAGTCAATGCCTGCCAATTTAAATTCAGCTAACTTTTAATTCAAAGAAGCTCTAAACTAAGGGAGAAATGTCAGGATCAGTTAGATTTCTTTATTGTATGTGATTTTTAAAATATTTATTTATTTTGGATGAGAGCTGGCATATGGTCTTGCTGTGTAGACTTGGTTGACTTGATACTCACTATGTAAATCAGATTAAACTTGAACTCATGGTAATGCTCCTGCCTCAGTCTTACAAGTTTTGAGTTTATGAGCTTGTGCCACCACATCTAGCTCTTGCCTTTAATTTTTAAATGAAACCTTTTCACATATGTACTGTGAATCTAAACTGCTGTATTTGCTATAAATATCCAACACACATACACTTTACACATTACTTAGGGTTATTTTATCTAAAAACTTCTCTTTAAGTAATAGACCCATGCCTTTTTGGGCAATTAGAAGTACTGAAAGAAAATGAAAATAACTATGATTTAACGTTAGGAAAAACACAGGGTAAAAGCTTGGTCAGCTCTGCTGTCCGGTGTTGTCACCCTTCATTCCTACTGGCTCACCTCCTGTTTACTTCTTGGATAGGCAGAAATTATAGCCACAAACCCTACGCTTGGAATCACATTTACTTAGGTTCTAATGGCATGTTGTTTTTATATCTTCTTGATGATGGCTCATAATTGGAATTCTATAGGTGACAGTATTTTCTACAACATTTGTTGACAAAGGAGACAGCACATCTTTTAGGAATTATAGACAAAAGCAGACATGTGAAGTGGATTTTCTTCTTGTTATGTTTTCCAGAAAGGAGCGTGACAGGACGGTCTCCTGTTGTGTTTGGCTCCATAGGGTGGGGAGGGAGGCTTTCTGAGGGGTGCACACGTGCTCACTGTCTGAGGGGTGCACACGTGCTCACTGTCTGGCCAGGGCCTTCTCTTCTGCATCTCAGAATTAGTTCTCAGATTATTATTTCACATCCTTTCTTTCTAGATTGACAGTAAATACTATAGATTCTCAGTTGCTTTTTAAAAATTTGTATTTTCTTTTATTTTTTGAGCTTATAATATAATTATTACATCATTTTCCTTTCCCTTTACTCCCCAAATCTTTTTGTATACTTTCCTTACTTTCAAATTTATAACCCCTTTTTTCTACTAATGGTTGTTTGATACACATCTATATGTAACATTTATACATTTATATTACTAAATATATAAGTATGCCCTGTGTATAATGTTACTTGTGTGTTTCAGGGCTGACCATTGGCATTGACAGCCAATTGGTGGGCTCATTCCTGGGGAAGACTGTTCCCTACCTGCTTTCATTGTCCCTTAGCTGCTAATACTCAGTTTCGTTTACATCATAGCGTTATCCAAGGGCTGTGTCCTAGTGATGACCTCAATGTGATCTTAGTGATTATAATAAATTGCATATATTAACAACCATTATATACATAATATTCTTTACTGTCAACCAAGGATTATTGTCAATGTCTCCCAGTAATGAGTAGCATTGATGCAGATGAGGTGTTCTATATGTGTTCTAATTATGTATGTGTATATATTATCTAATCATTTATATTCATACATGTTCCCATGATACATATCAATTACAATGGCTGGACATGAATCTTATAAAATGGTACCACATCCAAGTGAGTCATGCATTTTCTAAAGTGTCAAATGTCTGGGTAGTTTGATGGTATTGACAAACTATGTAAGTGTTTAACTCCATTATCAATTTAAGTTCATTTACCTATGACTGAATATTTAGAATTAGAAAAAAATAAAAACCAATCTGAAGGACAAACGTATTTACATGCTGCTTATGATAAACACCAATCTTATTTATTCTCATTTTAAATATAAAACCTGATGTAAGGCTGGAAAAGGTCATATTATCAGTTCAAATATGATTGGTTTATTTTCAGATACCATAAACACTAGCCATTCCTTTGGTAAGGTGTTTCAGTGTTGAATTCTTTCTTTTGCTTAATTTGTCCAAACTGAGTAAGTAACTTGGTCTCTAAAATTTTGTTTTTAGATGAGATTTTATTTCACAATAGATGTTTGCAATATAAGAGAAAAAAACAATGTATATGTTAACTCTGCCCTGTAACTCCTGATTTCAGTCCCATGTTTGATAATAATAGACTTTAAGAAATGTTTGTATTAGGAAAAACAGATAGTGGATTATAGAAGGGAGTATAAAAATTACAGCCCCAGTTTGTTCTAGAACAGTGGTTCCCATCCTTCCTAATGCTTTGACCCTTTAATACAGCACCTCATGTTGTGCTGACCCCCAATCATAAAATTATTGCTGCTGCTTCATAACTGTAATCTTGCTACTGTTAAGAGTAGTAATATGTATCTGCATTTTCTGATGGTCTTAGGCAATCCCCGTGAAAAGGTTGTTTAATCCCCAGATGGGTTATGACCAGCAAGTTTAGAACCACTGTTCTAAATCCAGAAGTTGCTTGTGTGGATTGTGGTTTTTCTGCTTTTGTTCTCCTAAAATTTGGTAACTTTACTTTGGTTGACAGACTTTGTTTTGTTTATGACAAATTTTTATTTAGCAGGAAATAGGATGGCAACAGTTTTCTTAGGGGTATAAAAAGTAACCAGTTTCTTCTAATATGTTTCTAAATTCTGTGTAAGGGAAAATGACACCCTTCATGTCTACCTTCTTGTAGTATACCAGCTGCAGCAGGAAGCCCCTCACCCTCGAAGGATCACCTGTACTTGTGAGGTGAGTGTGATGCAGTGGTTACAACAGAAACCCTTTGATTCTTCTGTATCCTAAAACTGACATCCTTGGAAGCTTGTTTATGAGAGTAACCATTCTCTCTGGGTCACAGCATAGTGTTGTAATGAATTCATTTTTATTACTAGTTTCATTAGACATATGTATGCTATTTAGAACTTTATCTATAACATGCTTGTATATATTTTATACAAAATTATACAAATTATAATTTTCTTTAGCTAATTATACATTGTTTTTACACTTTAAAATGTTATATTACTTATTCTGATAATGAATTTGAAAGCATCACTGTAGAATTATTAAATTTCTTTTATTAAAAGAAAGATTTAAATTGTAATTTTCAAAAGGAACAAAAATTGAACCAAGACATGTGATCTTTAATCTCAGCACATAGAAGGCAGAGGCAGGCAGATCTTTGAGTTCCAGGGAAGTCTTTTTCTACAGACACACACACGCAGAATGTGAAAGGAGTGAGAAGTAGAAATGGGTGGATATGAAGAAATAGCATGGATAATTTACCAAGGAAAGTTATTTTGTATAACACATAAAAATGCAATAAGCCCCAAAAAATACCCAAATTAAAGCTCACAAAAAAATCATGAAATCTATTTTGTGTGGACCAACAACTCCTGAGCATAGTGCCTGCCTTTGTGTATGGTTGATACACACACCGAGTGACACTCCACTGGCGAGAACTGAGTTCCGTTTGCCAGCTGTATCAATTGCAATGGCTTCTTGGTTGTGTCTCCTTTTCCTTAGTGCTGGATCTTGTCTGGTGTGAACCTGTGCTGGTCTGAGGCATGCTGTTATAGTCTCTGTGAGTTTGTATGTATATTAGCCCTGTTGTGTCTGAGAAACACTGTCTTTCAGGAGTCGACATACCCCTGACTCTTAAGGTCTTTTTGTCTCCTCTTCTGAATAGCTCTCTGACTGAGTGCCCCAAATCTCCCACTCTGCACATTGTCCAATGGGGGTCTCTGTTAATTTCCATCTGCTGCACAAAGAAGCTTCTCTGTTGAGGGCTAAGCAAGGCACTGATCTTTAGCTATAGAATTGTGGCATTAAGTGTTATTTTATTGCCAAATTCCTTTAGTAGCATACTATGTGGATGTTAGCTTTTAATCTGTAGATTTGTGTGTTTGTCTAAATAACCACAGGGGTTAAATAGCTAGTCAGGACCCAAGGGTGGGGAAATAAAACCTAGTGTTACAGAGAGATAAGGGAAACTAGAATAGGATTGATTTAGGAGGAGGATAGGAGAGCAGGGGAAAAGAGGGAGTTTGGGAAGGGATAGCTAATACCAAAGACTTTTGAAAAGCCATATGGAAACTTGCTACTGAAGAAGCTTTCTAAAATATATGCATATAGGAAAGAAATATAAATGGAATCACAATATAAGAGGAGAGACAATTCTCCAACCAGACATTTTATGCTATCAAGTAAAATCTCCAGTGTCAAGAATGGGCTGCCTCTTGTTGGGTCATTGGCCGAAGGAATCCTGTAAACCCTCTCAGACATCACAGGCCACAGTTGCCACAGTAATTGGTTATCCTTTACAACCTGACAGTAAGGCTCTATTGCTGAAGATTCCACTTACATCATCAAACATGGAGAACTTGAGCTGGTACCCAAATAGAAGTTCCATACCTACTGACTAATGTTCATGGTAGTAGAAGGTATTTTGGATGCTACAGGAGGAGGAAGATTATCATCACTAATACCCTTAATTCTACAGCAGTGACCTGCCAGTCAGATAAGATGGCACACCAGTGATACTATATGTGCTGGGAGTAACCAACCACTTAACATTTTTAAATTCAGTTTCACACTCATGCCTGATCCTCCTAATGTGACCTGAGACTAGACATTTATGTTTTTATTCCTTCAGTTAATCAGCTAGTATTATCTGAGTGGTCACTTTTTGTTAGATCCTCAGAATTTAAGCCAATATCTCTCTAGGAAGAGCTTAGAGTCTCCACAGGAAATGGAGTAGATTAACCAGCACAGATTGCTAGCAATTCCAAGTATCTGATTTTTGTGGTGGTTTGTTGTTGTTTGTTTGTTCCTCCTCCCACTTGTAGGGAACTTACTGTAGAATGCCAAAAGGGGACACCAGAGATCTATATAGACGAAAAATAATTTAAAAATTTTATGTACTAAATATAGAGCTTAAATCCCATTCTTGTAGCTATAGAAGTGAAAATAAACATATGAGGTTTTGATCACTTGGCTGCAGTGTAGAAGCTGGATTAGGAAGGAAGATAAGAGGCAGAATGTCTGGTCTGGGAGATTGCTGTAGTACTTCTAAGGATGAGCGAAAGGGCCTGTAAGACACTGGTTCTGGGAATAGCCAAGAAGAGTCTCTAATGCAGCAGAATAATCGCGGTTTGGTGGAGGGAAAGTGACTGTCAGAAGCTATTCATCTCTTGATTTTATCTCCTTCATCTGAGTCTCAGGAAACAGATTTTTCTTTTCCTGCAAGACCAATTAGATGTTTGTAAAAAGTTAATAAAAAGCATGTAAATGCTTACATAAGCAAAATTTATTCCTATTGTTGCATGACATTTAAATTTCCAACTTGATACATTTATGTCAACTAATTGCAGATTGTTAATCATTTTTATATTACTGACTAATCTTTTAATTTGATTATCTGAGCAATGTCTGTAAGTTTGAAGACACTACTTAAGATCTTAGATAACCCTAAAAGATCTAAATTTTCTTTTAAAAAGAAAACCTTCCCTATTTCCTTAGACCCAAAAGATATGCAGTAAGTTTTATGTTTTGGAACAAAGACCAATTCAGATGAGTTTTATGTTGGAAGATAAATAACCTGCCTGAAAATGCAGCAGAAATAAAGTTTCCCAAGGCTTATTATTTAAGAATTTTTTTTTAAGGAAAAGGTAGAATCATGATTCCCATGAGAAAACAAGAACATGCTAAAAGCAATTTAATTAATAAGATAGGGACACCCAGCAGAAAAGTTTGCCACCATGCAAAAAAAGAGAATATGTATTAGGGAAAAAATTGTCACTTGTTTTTACTATGAATTTGGGAAAGAAATGTAGTATGTTATTACCATAACTCTACAATTGGGAGAATTTGAAGATGCCTCAGCGATGGTGTGCTGGGCTAGATGAGGGTGAACTCTTGAGGATGCATGGTCTTGTCACTGAAACAGATTTTCTGCTATCCTGGCAATAAATATTTTAAATTTGTTAGAAACAGTACTAGATCTGGAGGACCTGGGAATAGGAAATCCAGATTTGGCAGCTAGGCTGTTTCAGAACCACAGGAAATCACTCGGCAGGCTTTGAAGTTGCTCTGGGAACTGTCATTCAACCTGAATCAAGTGAGACATCATCAAACAGGCAGAAGGAGGGCCTTTGGCTATACACAACCGTCTTTAAGCGCTTTTGGCTGGCCCATTAGAGTTCTTGAAGCTGTGGTGACTGTGGGATCAGAATTTTTGAGTGTGAGAAACTTTACAGATAGCCACATGGCTAAAAATGGAGAAAATGAAAATAAGGCTGCTCTGGAGGCCAAAATCTGTCATCAAACTGAGCATTATTTTAGAAACTTCAATTTGCCATGAGACAAGTTTTTAAAAGAACAGATTAAATTGGATGAAGGCTGGAAACAATGATAGAGTTCAACAGGCTAAACCGGCTGACAACAGACTTTCATCGTGCCAGCGCTGCGTAAATCCAACGCAAAACTCATGGAAGTGAGTGCAGACAAAGCTAAAGTTAGATGATAACCAAGCCGACCACTCTGAAGTGCCAGATGAGAATAGGAATGACGTGGAGAACAGATCTGTTTATATTAAAGGCTTCCCAACCAATCCACCCTTGGGATATAAAAGAGTGGCTACACGATAAAGGCCAAATACTGAATAATCAGATGAGAAGAACATTGCATGAAATATTTAATGTGTCAATATTTGCTGTGTTTGATAGTATTCAGTCTGCAAAGAAGTTTGGGGAGACCCCTGGCCAGAAGTCTCTAACCTGCTAATATTCTTAAAAAAAAAAAAAAAAGAAAGCAGAGCAAATTGGAAGCTAAATCAAAAGCTAAACAAGAACAAGAAGGAAGACACAAGACAGGAGGTACTGAAACAGGAGGAAAGACAGGATGCTTACTGAAGTTTGCAGGTGACTTGGATGACCAGACCTGTAGAAAAGATTGACACTTCCTTTTCTCAAATCATGGTGAAATAAAATGGATTGACTTTGTCAGAGAAGCAAAAGAGGGAATAATTCTCCTCAAAGAGAAGGCTAAGGAAGCACTTGAGAAATCCAGAAGTGCCAGTAAAGGTAACCTACTGTTAAGGAACAAAAAGGTGACTTGGAAAGTACTAGAAGGACAAGTGGAAAAAGGAACAATGAAAAAGATCACAGATGATCAGCAGGAATCCCTAAACAAATAAAAGTCAAAAGGAGGCCATGCAGCCTGCAGATTTAAAGGAAAAGGAAAGGGAAATCGACCTGCCTATGCTGGGCACCCTAAGGAAGAAGACAGTGTCAGGGAAGGAGAAGATTGGATGGTGATGATTGTCTTAGTCAGGGTCTCTGTTCCTGCACAAGCACCATGACCAAGAAGCAAGTTGGGAGGAAAGGGTTTATTCAGCTTACACTTCCATATTGCTGTTCATCACCAAAGGAAGTCAGGACTGGAACCCAAGCAGGTCAGGAAGCAGGAGCTGATGCAGAGGCCATGGAGGGATGTTACTTACTGGCTTGCTTCCCCTGGCTTGCTCAGCTTGCTTTCTTATAGAACCCAGGTCTACCAGCCCAGGAATGGCACCACCCACAATGGGCTGGGTCAGGGATGGCACCACCCACAATGGGCTGGGCCAGGGATGGCTCCACCCACAATGTGCTGGGCCCTCCCCCCTTGATCACAAGTTGAGAAAATGCCTTACAGCTGGATCTCATGGAGGCATTTCCTCAACTGAAGCTCCTTTCTCTGTGATAACTCCAGCTTGTGTCAAGTTGACATAAAACCAGCCAGTACGATGACGATGATGATGATGATGATGATGATGATGATAGAGGACCAATGAGATGGAAGAGACAGAGAAGAAAGGGAGAATGGTGCTAGAGAGAAGTAGTTTATTTAGTAAACAGTGTTTTTATTTCATAGATTTTAAGTTGCTTTTTGTCTTCAGAAGCTTTTAAAAAGAAAAGCAAATTAGGTCTACTTCAATGTCCACCTGTATAAAAGGGAAAGGTTTTTGTTTTACTTGTCTTCTTTTTGTTGTTATCCAAATGAAAGGTTATTTTTAAAATGTATAGTTCTGTGTTTGGATGATTGAAATATGAAAAGAAAGATTCTTTCTCTTAATTGCCTTTGTAGTATGAGAATGTATTAGTATAGACTTGTAAAATATATACTGTATTAAAATAGCCAATAGTCCTTTCTTCCTTTTGTTTCTCTTAAAACTTTTCACAAAGAACTTCAACCAGAATATTGACTCCTGTGAGTATGAGCCCTTCATATGATTGTGAGCCCTTCCCAGTTAGTCTGTCTCTCAAGCTGGCTTTCTGTTCACCCTTGTATCTTGGTAAGAGTGGAAATGACCATTGCAAAGCTTTTGAGTACTGAATGTGTACAGGCCACAATTGGAAAACTTACTGATTTCTTCTTATGAAAGTTGTATAATGCTGGTAGGTCATATCGAAGCTCTGCAAAACAAGCCAAACATTCACATTTAACATATTAAGTGCTGGTATGCATACAAAAACAAAAGAATCCCAGAATTGATCTTTACCTCTTGAACAGGCAATATCTTGAATAACTATGGCTTCCCTGGAACTCAGTTTCTTCCTGTTCCTTACAGTCCAGCAGCCCTGGTATTTGGTACTCATCCAAAGGACACGAGTGAAGACAAAGGTGCACTCTCAGGTTATAGTGACCAGGATAGCCTAGTCAGCGGGTAAAGAAAATGTATATATACATGATGAAATACATCATGTAGTCTTTAAAGGAACCAAGTCCTGTTATTTGCACTAATGTAGGTGAACCTGGAGGACATTACAGTAAGTGAAATAAGCCAGGCCCAGAAAGCCAACACTTATAATGTCACTCTGGAGAATATAAAACGTTTAGTTCAGGAACAAGTTCAGTTCAAGGGTAGATAGTAGTTATTAGATGCTGGGGTGGTTGGTAACTGGAGAGGTGTTGGTTAATGAATACAACATTTTCATTAAAACAGGAATACTTGGAGATTTTATGTCTGTGAGGTAATGCATATTAATTATCTTAGACATTCCACAATGAACACATATCAGTACTTGGTTCTATACATCATAATACACACAGATGTTTTATATATATATATATATATATATATATATATATATGTTTTCATCAATTAAAACTTTACCATGAAAAACAAGTTAAAAACTGCAACTGATAAGACTGCTTTACAAACTCAGAGCAGAATCATTTTTACCTTACTGTGGAGAGTAAATGATCTTTAAATATAATTAAAACACACATAGCAGGATTCTCTAGAACCCAGATTACTTCATAGCAAAAAGCCTTTCTGTTGCTGTGACTGTAGCTAGACTGGGTTGTTGTTCATGAACCAACTTACATATCATCACAGAGTGGCCTTTTCTCACCACCAATTTATAGCTAACGCGTCAGTCTCCTGTTACTGCCTTTAGACTATTTGCTATTCCTGTACTTTCTGGTTTTCTTATTATTTAAAAAACAGATAACAACAAAACCAGTAGTGTTGTGCGTTTCTCATCCTCACAATGTATTTCCAGAATATTTAGGATAATTTTGGTTTTAATTCAGTGATATGTTCCTTGCACATAGAAATTAGGTAAGGGGCTATCAAGATGGTTCAAAGGATAAAGGCACCTGCAGCCAAGCCTGACGACTTGAGTTCGATCCCTAACATTCACATGGTGGAAGGAGAGAACCGCCTCCTGCAGGTTGTCCTTGGCTTCCACTTCCCATGATGGGGTATGAACACCTCCCCCATATCCACCAACACACAAACAATAGGAACAGTTTTCTTTAAGAATGTTTTCTCTTCAATATTTCTTGAAGGAATTGGGCAGATCTCCTCTATCTCCCTGTCAGCCCAGTAGGAATCCCTCAGAATCTATACTTGTAGATGAGTTGCATGCTGGAAATGCTATAGAGGAGAATTTGGCAAGAGGAGACAGGAGAGGTGATGTCTGTATCCAATGGAGAATGTGGGGACCCAGAAGAAGAGGACTGGGGACGATGGGAAGAGAAGACAGTCTGTCCTAATACTGGGAACATTAAGATCTGTGGATATTTTACTCTGAATAATCTGATTAAGTATCTTTTCTAATTCATTACTATCTAGAAACAAAATATAGTTCCATTGTTGATACATGCAACATGGATACATCAGAAATAGGTCTCGGGAAAAGAAATAATAAATCTAATTAATTAATAAACTTAGAATCCATTGTCTGCCCATTAAAAATATTACGAAGATTCTTTTTCTTAGTATGTGCTTTAGTTTATCATATAAATACAGTGTTGAGTTACATTTTGCACATTTTAATTTTCACAAATATTCATTGTTCTTCTTTTTCTTGTAGGTAGAAAACAGACCAAAGTATTATGGACGAGAGTAAGTATGGATTATCAGAAAGTATCTCATAAATTGTCATATGTAAAAGATACATAGTAAAAATACAGGATGAGAGAAATATTCTAGTTTTTTTGGAGCTGCATTCTCTTTCTTTGAATACAGGTATAATTCTAATTAGTCTAAATAGGAAAATAAAGACAAGTATCAAAAGAAAATATCACAATTAAACAAATGTGCAATAATGCCAAAGAAACAAGCCATATAAATACATACTTATAGATGGATCTCAAGTATATATAGTTATGTACTAAATAAAATAAAACATACCTATAGATTCAGTAGGTATGGACAATTTATTTTACATTGCTCCCCCCCCCCTTTTAGTTTTCTACATTATGTAGTATCAGACCAGAAAAAAGTGGCTTATGTTATTAAGAGACATGTCAAAATTTTTTATATACTACCTTCTGAAGATGTTTTTCTAATGTTATTCTTTTAAATGTGTGCTATTGGTGTTTTGCCTGCATGTATGTCAGTGTGAGAGTGTCTGATCACCTGGAACTGGAGTTTTAAGCTGCCATATTGGTACTGGGAACTGAACCCAAGTCCTCTGGAAGACCATTCAGTGTTCTTAACCGCTAAGGCATCTCTCCAGAACCCTTCCTAACATAATTTATTTAAGGCAATGGATCACTATGAAGGCCAGCTTTTGTGTAAAATTATAGGCATTGCCAATACATCAGTCCCCTCTCAGGTTTTATAAGCATCTTGACCGTACAAACTTGTAGTTTGAGTTTTCCACTTAATGAGCATTATAATATTTTTAAAGTGCCTTTTGGTTTTAGTTCTACAGTTGAGCAACAGACTATACCAAAAATTATGTTTTAGTGTTTAAGGTCTTAATTTTTCTGATTATTGAAAAATAGAAATATAGCACATTGGAGGAAAGAATAAAAATAATTCATAATCCATACCACTCCCAAATAAAAACTTTTGTTTTACATTGGGGTAATACTAAATAACAATGTATATAGAAAATATTTCTAAATTACTTAAAATTCTAGATGTGGGCCAGGTAGTGGTGGCACACACATTTAATTTCAGCACTCAGAAGACAGAGGCAGGAGGATTCCTGTGATTTCAAGGCTATCCTGATCTACAGAGCGAATTCCAGGACAGCCAAAAAACCCTATATAGACAGACAGACAGACAGACAGACACACACACACACACACACACACACACACACGTGCACACAGGTACACGCACAGTCTAGTGAATGTCCATAGGCAGTGTTCCTGTGGGTTGAAGTGAGATTACTGCAGAGCTTAGGACCAGTGGCCCTGAGGGTTTCTCCGTTGCCCTTCCGATTGAGGCTCTCAGCAGGAATGCTGGACACAGAAGTGTATCCGATGTTAGATTGGGGATTTATGGATTGGGAGGATTTGGACAGGAAGTGAAAGCAAGTGCTTCGCTGTTTGCTTGTGGTCTGAATATTGAGTGATGTACATTATGCACATCACCGGGTGATCATGCTAATTAAAGACGTCCCAGGGCCCTGGAAGATTGCCAGCATGGACTTCCAGCTAGAGTTTGGATCACAGCACCAGCTGGGAAGAAGAAATGAGATGCATTTCTGTGTAGTAGTCTTTAGCAAGCCCATAGGGTCAAATGGCCACACGAGAAGGTATGGTCCTCTTGGGGGAGGTGGCGGGTTTTGCCTTAGATGGATGTCTTTTGCTTCTGGGTTGGGAACTAGACCTAGAAGCCATTTTAGTGCTGTTCTTACCACAGAGAAGCTAGCCAGGAGCCAAGCCAAGAGACACAAGCACAGTTAGACCCGAGTGCCTTTCCTTGCACTGTGGCCGAAAACAACAGGTGGGGGCAGAGGGTGCTTGTACTATTATACTGAAAAACATGCGAAGCTGCATCTCTGAACTGGCTTTATTCTGTAGGTTTCATGGCATGATCTCTAGAGAAGAGACTGACCAGCTCCTGAGTGTGGCTGAGGGGAGCTACCTTATCCGTGAGAGCCAGAGGCAGCCGGGAACCTACACTTTGGCTTTAAGGTTGGTCATAGATGTGAAATTATAAGATAAGTGTACTGTATTTCAAACCCTCTTAATAGAGGCCTTTAAAATTTAAAGACATCCAGCACGTAATTGAATTGGTTCTTGTTTTCTTGGGGACTAATTACCATTTTAATAGCTTTGAGAACCTTTAAAAATACCCATGAATGGTAACCCTCAGTGATTAAAGATTCAGATGTTTGTCAGTCCCTTGCTCTCTGTCTTGCTGGGTCAGCTTCCCTCTAGTTCTTGAACAAGGAAAGACACTAAACATTGTTTGTAACTGATGAACCTAAAGCCAATGTCGTTTCTTAAGTAGAATTTTGGTTGAAGTAGCTTTTCTATTTCTCTTGGCTCTTCTTTACAATTCAGCTTCACATACTGTTTTGGCTGTTCTTAGCTGACAGTGTAGTACCTAAAAATAAGTGCTTCTATTAGTATTGTACTCAAACCAATTGTAAGAACAGAAATGGTAGCCCTGTCCACTGGGCTCACCCTGTGCCAGGCTTCTTTCTAAGTGCACTTAATCTTCAAGACAACTCTCTATATCATCATCATCATCATCATCATCATCATCATCATCATCATCATTATCATCATCATTACTGTCTTATGTTACAGTTGAAGAAACAGAGGGCCTGAAGGAGGTTGATTAATATGGCCGACCAAGTCACACATATAGTATGTTGTGCTAGCATTTTAAGCCAGTGAGGCTTACAGTATGCTTTTAAGCAGTGTGCTTCTGCCTCTCCAGAGGCTTAGAACCATTTGTTGTCTTTGTCCTTCTCCTCATGGGTTAATTCACACTGGGTATCAACTTTGAAAAGACTAAAAAGCAGCTGCACCTTCCAGAGGGAGTGGTGAAGAAGCGCTAGAACTCGGAGCACAGAGGACGCTGTCTGTGTGAGCACCGAGTCCATCCTTGGCCGTAGATGAGCGCCCGTTAACTGTAACTGATTCCGTTCAGTGTTATTTCACAGTGAGTTCTGAGGCCACTGTAGTCTGGGAAAGGAGAGTTTTTCATGGCATTTGTAGAACTTTGCCTTTTGTTATAAATTATAATGTATAAATTTCTCCTCAGTTACTTAACTGTGTTGCTCATTAATTTTAATTGTGGTCAACAGGGAAAAATATCCACGTTGGTAACTCAGATATCTTTGTTTATTTTACTAGCAATTTTAGTAGAAGACTGAGTTGGGGAAATTCACAGAATTTCTTGAAGTTGTTTTCTTTTCCTAGCTTTTGGCTTTGTTTCTGCTTTTTGGGGGCCTCAAACACAGGGCTGTGCATGTTGGAGACATCGTTCAGCTATAGTCACAGTCCTTAAAGTCGGCTTATTTGTCTTCCTAGACTCCTGCACCAGTGCACTTCCCATTTGTGCAGTCATGTGCTGGTCTAGGGTAAGTGAGCCTTGAGGAACAGCCAGAGGCTCTGAGTGACTGGAAGGAGGAAGAGTAAACACTGCTTCCTTCACTGCAGGGTTCTTACTCCCCAAGACCTTGTGCACCATTTAACACATAGTAGCTTGAGTTCAGGCTCGCCTCTCATCGTAGGGGCAGTCATTGCGTAGCTTTCCCTTCCTTGGCCAGCGGATTCGGGCACTGTGGACTTGTGTGGAGTAGCCCAGGCTGCCCAGCTTCCTCTTTCTTACCTTCCTGGTCTCTCCTGCTGCTCATTTCCCACCCACCTGGCACAGTCAAGTGAGGTTAGAGAATAGGTGAGCATCCCTTTGAAGGTCTGTGAGAACCTACAGTCCTATCTTCGTCATTGAAAACCACCTCAGGAAAGAAATATGGAGAAAAGAAAGCTGCAGGTGAGGGTAGGAGAGGCATTTATGAATGTGTATTATGAACAATTTATGCATTGAACTATAACGGTTCTTCCATTTCAAGTAGATGTATGGCAGGAGAACTCTAAGAATACGAATAGAAGTTGACTTGAAGTGTGTATTTTTATTATGATCTCATACTCCCAGTTCGAATCAGTTTGCTTTGTTTTGAACATGATGTACAATCCATTTGTGGTAAACAGCTTGACTAGTTCATAGCCATCTGTGTTCATTGTGCATTTGTTGTGTTTGCCAATGGCTCCCTAAAAAGGAAGCAATTTTTGAACCTTGGGGTTCTAAGTAGGTACAGCAAGAGCAGTGTGCCCAAAGCCAAGCGTATCACTTTCCTTTCACATATTTTTAATATCTCCATTCCCTCACTAGCTGTTAACACCGTTCTTCAGTCTGTTCTGATAGAAATCAAGAAATTGGTTTCGGTTTTCTTTCTCAGGTTTTTGACCCTTATAGCATTTATTTAGAGCTCCCCCTTCCCTTACAGCTCACAATCTTATAGCAAATATATATTGTTTGCTGTTAAAAATAAGTTTATTATTTTTAATATAAACTTAAAGATTTTGGGCTTGTAATTTTCCTTTAGTTTTCTGGATCCAATTTTGTTTTATTTCTTCTTCTCCTTTTTTTTTTTTTTTTTAAATAGCTCTCCAAAGCCTTAGATACTGTACCATATTCCCTAGTAATTAAAAGGAGTTTTCATTTGCTTATTTTATACAGCCAAGTCATTCTTGATATTTTTAAAGTTTCCTTTTCAATTTTAAGCAATTGGGGGGGTGGTAAATGTGAAGATCTCTAGAGGCCAGCTTTGTCTCTGTAAATGATCATCCTGAAATCTCATTAATTGTCATGGCTGGGAAGGCTGAGACAGAAGAATTACTCAAATTCAGTAGTTCAAGACCAGCCTGGCTAACAAAGGTAGGGCCCAGTCTCAAAAGGGAGAAGAAACCTTTAGAGAAAGGATGGAAAGAGGAGCAGTATTGGCTAAGATGGTGGTGGTGAACAGACACAGGACTGAGAAGATTCTGCTGCCTATCACTGGCGTTCCTTCCTTCAGCAGCAGTCTGCGTGTGGTGTGTGTCAGGGTACTAGTTCCCAGCGTACTGATAAGGAGAATACTGTCTAGGCCCTTGTGACCCATCTCCTGGTTCACAGTAATTTGGAGGTCTCCTGTGGATTGATTTGACATTTACATTAATTACAGCTTAAGGAAATACTATGCCAGACATGAAGGAATTTAATGTAATTTAAGAATTCAGCTGAAAACATGTTTTTTTTTATTATGGATTTTGTAATTTTAAGAGGTAATGTTTTTCTTTGTGCTGGGAATCAAACTCAGGGCTGCATGCTGACCGCTGAAATATCCCACTAGTTCAGGAGCTAGTTTTTAAAACACAGACTTCATTGGTCTGAGGAGATACCTCAGCTGGTAAAAGCCACTAGGCCAGGGTGGTTTCCAAGCTAGCCAGGACTACATAGTGAGACCTTATTTTAAAGAAAGAAAGAAAGAAAGGATCGGTAACACTCTTGTAATCCCTATGAGACCCAGGCCAGCGAGAGATCCTGCTTCAGAGACTTGGTGTTATCTAGGAAACAACTTATAGTTGCCCTTTGACACACAAACACAGAAGATATAGCATAAGCTTTTTACCTCTCTAGAAGAAACACGGTTAGGTTCGGACTTCAGTGCCCTAGTCTTCTGCTGTGCTTTTTAAGTGTTCAGTTCTGAGGACCAGCCAGGGGCCCTGTGCTGCTTTCCAGGCAGCCCACCCTTCTCTGTACTTCTGAGCTTGCTGAAACCTTCCTACTGAGTTTCTCATTCCAGGTACTGTATACATTATTTGGTTCTGAAATTTGCATCACATCTTGAGACTAGTGAAATAAAGAGGTATGGAAATCTCAGATATAAAACATCTGTTTTCTCTTTACTGTTACTATACTTGGTAAAATCTCAATAATTTATAGGTATATGTACATTTGCAACCTGTTTATCACTCTAGAGGGAGTAGAACCTGGGAGAATGGAGCCTACTAAGTCTCATGCAATAGCCAAATTTATTCAAAGCATCAGACAGTTTATACCCCAAGGGTTAAGAAATGTCATTTCTATCTGCTACATCTGGTAGGGCAGGAAAGCACATTTCAATAACAATTCCATGTTGCTGAAGAAATTGAGGTCACAAGATACTTGTCTTCTTTTTAAGCTAGGTGCACACCATAATCTTAATCTTTTTAAATTTATTACTTATTTATTTATTTTATTAGATATTCTCTGTATTTACATTTCACGTATTTTCCCCTTTCCTCTCCTCCTCTTTCCTCTCCTCCTCCACTTGTCTCCACGAAGGTGCTCCCTCTCCCAATCACCCTCTTCACCTCAGTGTCTTGGTATTCCCCTACACTGGGAAAACACACCCTCACTGGACCAAAGGCCTCTTCTCCCATTGATGCTAGACAATGCCTCCTCTGCTGCATATGCACCTGGAGACATGGGTCTCTCCATGTGTGCTCAGTGGTTGGTGTTTTAGTTCATGGGAGTTGTGGAGGGTTTGGTTGGTTGATAATTTTGTTCTTCCCATGAGGTTGCAACCCCTTTCAGCTCCTTCAATCTTTGCCCTAGCACCTTCATTGGAGTCCCCATGTTCAGTCTGATGGTTAGCTGCAAGCATGCTCAGCTGTATTTGTATCACTCTGGCAGAGCCACTGAGGAGGCATCTATATCTGCTTTCTGCCAGTAAGCACTTCTTGGCATCAGCAATAGTGCTTGAGTTTGGTGGTTGCATATGGGGTGGATCCCACGGTGAGGCAGTCTCTGAATGATCTTTTCTTCAGTCTCTGCTCCTCTGTTTGACCTTGTATTGTGAGTGTTTTGTTCTCCCATCTAAGAAAGACTGACACATTCATATTTTGGCCTTCCTTCTTTTTGAGCTTCATAATTCATAAAGTCTGTGAATTGTTTTTTGGGTATTCAGAGATTTCTGGGGCTAGTATCCGCTTATCAGTGAGTGCATACCACGTGTGTTCTTTTCTGACTGGGTTACCTCACTCAGGATGATAGTTTCTAGTTCCATCCATTTGCCCAGGAATTTTATAAAGTCATTGTTGCTATCGCTGAGTAGTACTCCACTGTGTAAATGTACCACAATTTCTGTATTCATTCCTCTGTTGAAGGACATCTGGGTTCTTTTCAGCTTCTGGCTATTATAAATAAGGTTGCTATGAACATGGTGGAGCATGTGTCCTTGTTATGTGTTGGAGTGGGAGTTTTCTCACAAGCACTCAGAATTCTCCTCATATGCTCTTGGACCATGTTCTGACAGCAACCCACTTAGAACTTTTAAAAAATGTTTTTATCTGAAAAATTCTATGTTTACATTTTATTGGAGTTGGGTGAATGTGATGTGTTCATAACTCAACAATTCGATTGTTGATATTTTTATGCTAAGAGCTGCTGTCTTACCCCAAGTTACTGAAGTATGCGAACGGGTGAGGTTACTGCTGAACGTCATAGTCTTACTGTTGTGTTCTTCAGCCGGACATTTAATGCAGGCACACCTGCCTGGGCTCTAAGAGCTTTATTGGAAATAATAAACAAATGAACAAAATAAGAAACATGCAGTCCTGGAAGGCGGTGCTACTCACCTTTAGTCCCAGTACTCAGGAGGCAGGGGCAGGCTCATTTCTGTGAGTGTGAGGCCAACGTGGTGTGCAGAGGGAATTTCAGGACAGCTTACACAGAGAAACTCTGTCTTGAAAAATCCTTCTCCAAAAGAGAAACCTATAGCAGTACCATGTATTTAACCTGATAAAGAACACATGCTGTGCATGGCTTATATAACCACTGGCCTTCTGTCAGCATGGGTTTCCTTTGACATGATGACCCCCACACACATTTTTTTTTTAGTAGCTTGAGATTCTAAATTCTTTCTTAGAAGAAAAATCTTAAGTATGTGTTTACAGTAGTTAGAGAATAAAGCCAGATGAATCATTTAAAACAATAGCCACTTGAACCTTAATGAGTATATTGAAAAACAAAAGGAAGGCCAGAGAAAATAAGTTCAGATTTCGCAAAATCAGGAAACTTTGCTTGGCTTAAACATGGGATTATTTAAGGAAAGACCACTTGTGTTACAGATGTGTAATGATGGCCTGGCTGCTGTGATGTGACTGTGATCCTGTTTCTGTTCAGTGATAATCAGTTCACTGTAAAGTCAGGTTTCACTTGGTGTCAAAAGCGCAGTTCTGTGCTTCCCGTTTTGTTACCATCAAGAGTATGCTGAGGTGCCTGAACCTTGCAGTGAGGAGCCTGTATCATACAGTGTGCTGCCTGTACCGTGCAGTGTGAGGAGCCTGTACCGTGCAGTGTGCTGCCTGTACCGTGCAGTGTGAGGAGCCTGTACCGTGCAGTGTGAGGAGCCTGTACCGTGCAGTGTGCTGAGGAGCCTGTACCGTGCAGTGTGAGGAGCCTGTACCGTGCAGTGTGCTGCCTGTACCGTGCAGTGTGCTTAGGAGCCTGTACCGTGCAGTGTGCTGCCTGTACCGTGCAGTGTGCTGCCTGTACCGTGCAGTGTGCTCGCTTCTCTTCAGGAGAGTAATATGGGTGCAGCTCAAGCCTTCACGGCCCTAAGTCTGGAGCATCTGCAGGGAAGTACAGGCAGATACTGGCTGCTGTCTAAATAGTATCTGTTCCTGCTTCTGGGAAATGCAGTTGCCTCTTCTGCAAAGAGCTGAATGAGCACGTAAGAGGTGTGTGGGTTTGTGGGGAGGGGGAGAAATGGGTTCCAGTAGGTACAGCTTGGTTGGCTGTAGCCATTAAGAAAGTCTCCTTGTTAGTTACTAAGGATTGACCCGTACTATATTTCTCAAGTCTTGCAGTCCTCAGAGCTGGGGATAGCCTGTCTAGAAATGCTTGCTGTGCAAGCGCAATGGCCTGAGTCTGGACCCTGAACTCTGAGAATCTGAACACATGGAAGAAGCTGGGCACAGCAGACACACATGTAACCCTGGCACTGTCCGGAGCCAGGAAGATCTGGGAGCACACTGGCTAGCCAGGATAGCCGAACTGACAAGCTCCACTCCATGAGCAAAGAAAGAAGCCATTTCAGGTGGCTCCTAGTGGCCTGTGACTCCAGCTCCAAGGAGAGCCAATGCCTCTGCCTTTATGCACATGTGTGCACACCCCACACAGAAATAGACACCTAAGTAAAAATCATTTTTTTTTTTAAAAAGAAAAGCCACTTAAAGCTCTTAAAACTGGACTAGAAATTTATTAGGTGGGAAAATATAGTTGTGTAGAACAGCATGGTATGTTTGGTATGTGGAGGCTGATGTGGGGTTATGGATGCAGGAAACTTAACAGTAAGTGTACCAGGATGCCTTATAGCTCACTCTGAGAATTTATTTTTCCTATAACAAATGGAAACCACTGAAAGTTTCTCATAGAAACCTTACATTTGAAGTGTAATCACAGCAATAGGAACATTGAGTGGAAATAAGTGGAAACTTAGCAGTAACTAAGTTTTACCAGGATTAGTTTAGGTGTGGGGAATGTTGATCATGCAACCTAGGACTCCATGCATGCCAGGCAGCATTTACCATGCCTTTCAGGATGGAAAACTTTAAAGGGTTTCTTAATAACTTATAGATTTGCTTAGAGAAGATGTGTTAGCTCCAAATTTGGCAACTCCAGAAATATTTCTGTTAATCTGAGTCATTTTAGTTTCTCTAAATCGGGAAAAGAACACGATGTCATATGTGCAGGAGTCTTGATAACTCCCAAAACTTGGCCTCAGACATTCCTGGGACAGATTTGGACGTGTGGTAGGGGACAATGAAACTCTCAGTACTTGTCACTTCTTCATCTGCTTTATGTGCCAATGGGAATTATTTGGGAAAATTTTTAAGTAATGGAAAACAAACAAGAATGCTAAAACTAAAAAAGCATGTTGGACAGATTATTTTTCTTTTTAAATGCATCACACTTTTTGATAAATTCTGAAGCATATATATAGCCTATGTTAATCTGAAAAAATAAAATTATACAGAACAGTATGTATAGCATCATACTACTTATGTAAATTATGTATCTGTGGTGCATATATAAGTAGAGTGTTGTCTGAAAGAATAATCACTAAAATGTTCAGAGTTTATCTGAGTAATGAACTTAAAGATGGTTTTTTACTTTGTACCTTTTAAATTCATTGATTTTTGTTTTTACAAACTATGTGTGTGTCATTTTACATTCGGGAAAAATAATGGGGCTGTTTTCCTTTTTTTAAAAAAAGAAGACATTAATTATAATCTTGGGCAAAATTGAAAGTCAGTGTGTTCCAAATATTTGAGGATTATGAGGCTGTGAGCTTAACATGTTACTTGAACACTTGGAAGAGAAGCCTGGTGGTAACCGTGAGGCAGCAGAGATGGGTGATGTGCAGGGTCTGTTTGAGGAGCCTTGTCTGGTGCTGGCAGCCTGAGTGGCAGCCTGAGGTGGTGTGGAGGTAGCTGGAGATGCCATGTGGCCCTCCTGCTGTTAGCCTTCATCAGTTGGACCTCTTCCCTGCAGCTCTCCTCAGAGCCTGTGTGTGTTGATGGGACTCACGAGGTTTTTGTGGAGTACACTCTGAGACACTGCATTCAACATTCAACATTTGATTCAGTTCTCTTGACTCCATGCTGCCAAACAGTCCTCAGTGCATTGCTCCCGATGCACTTGGTCCAGAGGGGAGAAAACTCCTGGACACGATGGCTGTTAGATCCTTTGCATTTCCAACTAGCAAATTAGAATAACGGGTGTACAGAGGAGGGAGAGAACAGAGGAAGAAACTGCCGGGCCAGCGTTCTCCTGTTTGCTAAGATCAGATGAATGCTTCACCACTCCTGCTCCATTTTACTTCTTCTAGATAGATCCTCTTTTCATCGACAGACATAAAGATGACTTGCTGAAGTGTCCAGTTGGTAGGACAGCAATTGAGCCAGTAGCTTTTCTTGCTCTCTCATTCTAACCAACTCAGAAGAACTGGGCTTGTCTGAGTGTTCTGAAGCAGCTCCCCTTGGCAGTTAGGCACCACTCATATATTAAGAGTTGGCAGGCCATCCTACCAAAAGCAATCTACAGATTCAATGCAATCCCCATCAAAATTCCAACCCAGTTCTTCATGGAATTGGAAAGATCAATGTGCAATTTCATATGGAATAACAAAAGACCTAGAATAGCGAAATCCATCCTCAACAACAAAAAAACATCTGCGGGAATCACTATCCCTGACCTCAAGCTATATTACAAGGCAATTGTGCTGAAAACTGCATGGTACTGGTACAGAAATAGGCAGGTGGATCAATGGAATAGAATAGAAGATCCAGAAATGAGCCCTCATGTATATGGTCACCTGATTTTTGACAAAGGAGCAGTAAACATTCAATGGAAAAAGGACAGCCTATTCAACACATGGTGCTGGTCCAACTGGCACTCAACATGCAAAAGAATGAAAATAGACCCGTTCTTATCTCCTTGTACAAAGCTCAAGTGTAAGTGGATTAAAGATCTCCACATTAAACCAGATACACTGAAACTATTAGATGAGAAAGTAGGGAAAACCTTAGAACACATAGGCACAGGAGAAAATTTCCTGAACAAAACACCAATGGCTCAAGCTCTAAGGTCAAAGATTAACAAATGGGACTTAATGAGATTGCAAAGTTTCTGTAAGGCTAAGGACATCGTCAAGAAAACAAAACGGCAACCAACAGAATGGGAAAAGATCTTTACCAACACCACATCAGATAGAGGCCTAATATCCAAGGTGTACAAGGAACTCAAAAAGCTAGACACCAGAGAATCAAATAACCCTATTAAAAAATGGGGTACAGAGCTAAACAAATCATTTTCAGTTGAGGAACACCGAATGGCTGAGAAACATCTGAGGAAGTGCTCGACATCCTTAGCCATCAGGGAAATGCAAATCAAAACAACCCTAAGATTCCACCTCACACCAGTCAGATTGGCCAAGATCCAAAACTCAGATGACAGCAGATGCTGGTGAGGCTGCGGAGAAAGAGGAACACTTCTCCACTGTTGGTGGGGTTGCAAGCTAATACAACCACTCTGGAAATCTGTCTGGCGATACCTCAGAAAATTGGATATAGTACTACCTGAAGACCCAGCTATTCCACTTCTGGGCATATACCCCAGAGACACTTTAATACACAACAAAGATATATGCACCACAATGTTCATAGCGGCTCTATAATAGCCAAAAGCTGGAAGGAACCCAGATGTCCTTCAGAAGACGAATGGATACAAAAATTGTGGTACATATACACAATGGAATACTACTCAGCCACCAGAAACAATGACTTAACCAAATTCTTAAGAAAATGGCTGCATCTAGAGAAGATCATCCTGAGTGAGATAACCCAGTCACAAAAGAACAGACATAATATGCAGTCACTGATAGTGGGATGCTAACCCCAGAGGCTTGCACTCCCCCACAAACAACTCACAGACTGTATGAAGTCCAAGAAATAAAGAAAACAAAAAATATACATATATTCACAAAACAAGAAGACTTTGACTATTTCCATGTTGCGTTTTGTTTTGCATGTACTTTACGCTTATTGCAACTAGTACGTTTTCAATGCATACTGTCAAGCCCTTGAAAAAAAATCAAGTACTGACTAAAAAACATATTCACATGGTTTTATGTAAAATTTATTTTAATGTCTGAAAAAACAGTACTGACAAAAATGTATAATTTTAAGCAAAAAATGTTTAAAATCTGTACATTTATCTTTGTTTTGCAAAATAAAGTCGTTTAAAAAAAAAAAAGAGTTGGCAGATCTAAGTCTGCGGGATGTGTGTGTCCAGGGGCGTCACCCATTCGGTATACAATGGAGTCAGTTAGACTCACACAGCTGTGCTGCCTAATCTACTGCATTTTAACTTTTCATGTCTTCCTAGCTTTCTCAGCCCTAGGCAACCACTAATCTACATTGTCTCTGTAGATTTATACATCCCTAGCATTTCATATAAGTGAGCTCAAATAATGACATTTTATAACTGATTTCTTTCCCATTGCATGATGTTTTCAGGGTTTATCTGTACCATAACATCTATCAGATTTTATTTCTTTTTATTAATAAATATCAGAGAAAATACTCCAGTATATGAGAAAACTTTGTTTTGTTTATTCACTTACTAGTTAAAAGACACTTATGTTGTTCCCACTTTTTTGGCCTCTGTGATTAATAAATGTGTTGCTATAAATACAATTATGAATAATGTGTATGTACAGTTTTTATGAAGAAATCTGGTATTGGATGTGTTCTTTCAGTTTGGGGGTCTTGGGGACAAGCTTCACTGGTAAAATGTGTGCGAGGCAGACAGGACACTACCGCATTTCCTAGCAGGAAAGACATTTTTGAGGGTCTGCTCATTGTTTTCCTAGGCGATTATGTTGCGGCAGCTCTACAGCAAAGAGGGCAGCTCCCTCCGTCTTTAAATGAAGGGGTGCTTATGTGCAGTCGTACGCCATTATAGGGTGCTTATGTGCAGTCGTATGCCATTATAGTTTCGGTTTGTATTTTGTTGTGAAATGGTACTTCTTTTTTTCAAATTTTTATCTTGTCATGATTTTTATGCACTGACAGTTCATGGCTTCAACCTTCATTTCTCTTAAATATCTATAAAGCAATAGACTTAAATGGAAGGTAGAGGGAGTTGTGGCTTGTTTTTGTATTAAGCTGACTTCAAGATTCCTTTGCTTTCTTAATTTAGGACATGTATTTAAAGGCATACTCCACTGAACATTAAAGATGGAATTCTGTTTCAAAAGTACATTTTTAAAAGACGTTTTAAAAATTGTGAGCATATGCGTGTTTCTGTTCAGTTATCTGCATGTGTGAACTCAGGCATCAGTAAAGTCCATAAGAGAGCCTCAGATCCCTCAGCGCTGGGATTACAGTTGTGAGCCATTTGCCATGGGTGCTGAGAACTGAACTCCAGTTCTCCAAGAGCAAACTGCTCTGATCTGCGGAGTCATCTCTGCCGGCCCCCAGGTACATTTCAAAACTGACAGACAGAAGTTTGTTCAGTGATGATTCTCTGAGCTGGTACTTACTTAGCAATCTGCCCTGTGTATCTGCTTGGATATGAAGTAGGTAGTATTTTAATTCCCTCTAAGACCTGTTCCTCTGCAACCAGACACAGTTCCAGAATATGTTGATAATGGGACCCCTCTTTTTTACAAACACACAAAAGAAAACACATACAAACTTGACAAAACCCGACATTTTGCTAACAGGCATAATCATTTTATAAATTTAACTATTCTTCAAATACCGTTGCAGGCGTTCTAGTGAACATTTGATATGATATAGCTTGATTTCTCAGTCCATTTTATATTGTGGCAGCTGTAGAAAGAATGGGGGCACCTTGGAGATAACTGCAGAAGGCAGACAGGGCCATATTTTGCCAAGGACTCCAGCATGTCCATCTTGGCCTCCTTGAAGGCTTCGTAGGTTTAGTATCTTAAACTTGTCACCTCTGTTTATGACAATCAGAAAATTCAACTTTATCCATAGAATAAGTCCATACAGTACATGCAAGTAGTTTGGTTTGGTTTGATTTTTGTTTGTTTATTATTTTATATTTAATAAATGTGAAAACTAAGGATTAATTGTTGGAGAACAAAAAACTAAGAATCAGAAATACAGCTTTTTAAAACAGCAGCTGGACTAGTAGTGAAACACATCACCTGTATGTGCAGTGGGGCATGGCACATGAGTAAACTGTTTCATCAGCACTTTTAAAAGATTAATTCGTCATTTTTATAAAGCAAAGAAACTGTTGTTCAGTGCTTTTAAAGATAATAGTTATACTGACTAAATCTCAAGGGCTAGATTTTCACTTCTCCCAAAAGAGGAAAGCCAATTTAAATGTGTTCAAAATTTAATGATTTAAACTAAATTTCCACTGTAACATCACTTTGTGATCATTTGTACAAGAATAATTTGGGCTAGTGTTTGTGTAAGTTGGTGGTGCAGCTTGAGCTTAGCATGAGCAAGGACCTGGGTTTAATCAATAGCCTTAAAAAAATAGCATAGTAAATTTGATTAATCAAAGGAAAACAATGAATATGCTCTATTAAAACAACAGTATGTTTGCCTCTGTGTCATCTGTTATATTTTTATGCTGTTGAAAGTAGCAGATAGATACAGTAAGTTTTTTTCAGCCAAGAGATACGCGTTTATGATAAATCAGGTACTTCCGTGGTAGATTCCTAACTCACCCTGTGGAGACAGTGCTGTTCACTTCTGTTTGTTTGGTCTCCCAGAAATTGGTGGCACCTAAAATCCACATCCATTTTGTGTCACATGTATAAACTGTGTTCTTGTTGAGAATTGGTAGAGGCTGATCCACCTACCAACAAAAGCAATTTTCTAGTCTTTGAGTAAGTTTGTACTATTGCCTGCCTGACTATGTAGTTATGTAGACAAAGGTCATCATTGCCTTTTTATCTCATCTTAGCAGATGTGTGGTAGTTTACAAACATGTTCAACCTAATTCTGTAACTTTTGGTGAGCCGCTGACCACTGGTGAGAGACTACACAGTACTTTAACTGTAGTTTATTATGGCTTTGGGCTTAAATGCTGATAAAATGTTATTAAGGGATTCCTGTGATGTTAATTCATCTTCAAATTTCTGCAATTTTAATAGGAGGAATCCATTCTTATTGTGTTAGGAAATAATAAAACAGCCTAAAATAAAATAATCAAATTTAGGGATATTAGTTTGAGTTTTAACATTAACTGAGTCAAAATTCCCAGAGAACCACAGTAGCTGTTGGCAAGGGGATTTTACAGTTTAGCAGACTGAGCACTGGCTGGAGGCTTATTTTTTTTATGTCTGGAAAATGGAACTAAAGGAACTGGCGAGAGATTGTGCTGCTAGTGGGCGTTGACATGTTGTGTGCTATGTGTTCCTTTGATCTGATCGCTCATGATAGGTTCAGTTGGTTGCTATGGTTTCATTTGAGTTTCTGCAAAGCTTCCTGTGCTATTTGCAATAAGTGGAAAATAATGCTTTGCAGAGTTATTTCTTAAGATTTTTTTTTCAGCTTCCTTTACTTAAGATTACAAATTGCTTTATGGGAAGCTTTCTGGATATTAGAGTTTGTTGCTTACATGACAACAAAGTTTAGTTGCTTTGCAGTGTCCCAGTGGGCAGTGGGACAGACTCGCACGATTAACTTTAGATGTAGCTGACACTGTGGCTTTTAAAGTCTCCATACAGATTAAATGTCCCTTACCCAAATGCTTGTGGCTAATGTTTTAGAATTTAAGATGTAAATGTGTGTGTGTGTATGTACAAAATTAAATGGAGTTGCTCATATTTCACAAACCTCTGAAGTTTTGCTGTAAAGAGGAGGAATTTTCCCAGTAGCCACACGCCTAAACTTCTCTTATGCATCAAGAGATGTTGTTAGATCTACCAAGGAAAGGAAGGTTTTAAATTTTTCTTAATGTTTATCTTTTATTTTTTATCTGTATCCAGGTTTTCTGAACTAGTCTTGTACTACCTATTTTAAAATTTCTTCATAATTGGAGTATAATTATGATTGTTACCAAATGCTCATTGCTGCATAACAGAGCTCTGGAACATTTTATCAGTGCAGCTGGAGCTGTGTACCCATGTTTTCTCTTCTCTTCCAGCTCCTGCCATCCACCACATTAATTTTCCTTCAGTTGCTTCCAACATTCGTTGGAATTCTTCATCAGGTGATTCATGGATATCTATTTCTTTGGGCTAAGACCCAGGAGGGCTGTTCAGTGATTGGGTTGTATTTCATACCTACACCTTTGTGTTTCAGTTTCTTGGCTTTTGTTCTTATGTTTGTTTGGGGCATGTCCATTGTCCTCCCCACTTGTATGCATGTTCAGAACTTCTCTCTATTCTCTATATGCTGGCTTCATACAAGAAATCTTTTTAGCCATCAGTTTTTCCAATCATTTGGAGAGGCACTGGAATTTTGGGGGTTGTGTTGACTCTTTCTTCTGGGTTTGTATATATAATCTTTCAATTGGAGAAATTTGCCAGTTCTCTGGTTTTTACTCCCTTTTCTTTGTCTGATGTTTTATACATGTAGTATCGGCTTCTGAGGTACAAAGCAGCCAGGTGCCTCACCCCACACTTCATTCTCAGCAGCTTTCAGTCTCTGTCCCAGCTGGCCTGGGAAAGCCATGGCTTCTGCACTGAAAGCATCCTTCCCTTAATATTGCACTGGTACTGCACATATACAGATTTTTTTTTGTCATTATTCCCAGAAGAGTATAGTATGTGATGTTTACAGAGCTTACATTGTGTTAGGTATTTCAATAGCTGGAGATATTTAAAGCACATGGAATACTATGTTTTATATGTCTGCTATGCCATTTTATTGAAGGTACCTGAGTTTCTGCAGCATTTGCTCTCCATGGGGGTCCTAGAACTAGTCTCCTGTGGATATTGTACAGCTGTATGCCAGATCTCACAATGAGTACAGCAGACACAGGTCTCTTGTATGTCTCTCAGAGTAGCCAGGGTGCTCGCTATATATACTCTGCCCTTCTTCAGTTGCTAAGGGAGAAACAATGATTTGAGCAACCTTGCTCACTCACGTTGAGCTACACTGGACTCTGTGGGTGGCACCATGGGCCCTCTTTTGCTGCATCAAGCTTGTCCTTACTCTCTTCGGTTTTACTGCTGCCTTCATCCAAACAATACTGATTCCATTAGCATTCTGTGTCAGGCAAGAGAAAAACTAAGCTCTCAGGAAGCCCTGGAAAAGCCCGAATGAATTCATGTCTCATTCTCCTCCCACCCACCCAGAAGCCACAGGCACTGCTGAGCTGTGCCGACTGGGAGCAGTACTTACTGCAGATGAATTGAAAGGCTCCTTTACCCTTCCAGAGCCGCTCATCTGAGCTTTGCTTGGAATACTAAAGCCTTTAAACTGCTTTCTAGAGAGCTCAGATAGGTGTTTGATTTATAATTGATATAGTACCCTTATCTTATTAAATGTGCCATTCCTTTGACTTAACTGCCTACCCATGTATCCTAGACTCTGTGAACCCAGTAGAACAGCAGCCTGGTGAGTCTCTCCTGCTGTCTTCTGGCTGAAGAGCTGACTGTGACTCTTGCAGTATGAGTGTGTGCTGCCCAGTTCGCTGTGTTTTTAGGCTCTGTGTCCGCCATTGCTCCCCTTCTGTTCAGTCCTGCACACCACACGTTGGCCCTGTCCACTAAGGAGTTTGCCAAGCATGCCAGTAGCTGTTTTCTGCCAGGGTGTTAGGTTCTCTTAGAGATCTCCTGACTATGCTGTGACTTTTCAGGAATAGCCCAGTGTGTAAGGCTGCATTTGAATCCTTGTTTCATGGTATGCTTGTGTGGTTTATATTGCTGTTAAATCGAATTCTCAGAAAAAATCGTAAAGTGTGTTTTAAATGCAGCTAAGCAGAAGGTACACCTACAGAGAAAGGCTATTTATGTCCCTCCCTTCCAACTCCTGTCTTTAAAAATGAAATGAGGTCCTTGGTGGCAGGGAGAACGCCTTAGTCATCTTGATTCCATAGGCTTCTACAGAGATCCATATATGGGGTTTGTTCAGTATTGTGTTGGACTGTGAATCATCAGAATCCCAGTACCTCCTGAGGACAGGTCTCTGCATGACATAAAAGCCAGAGAGTCATTTCACTCAGATCATTCTAGTAGACCCATTTGTGATTCCTTTGCTCTGTTGCTTGAAAGGACATATAGCCCAATTATGGGACTTTTGGTGACCAATTTAGCCCTATGCTTTTAAATTGGTGCAGGTGTTCCGTGAGTGAGAACATGTCCTTCGCATAGTCCTGGTTCGGACTCTGGTTTTTACGTTTTTCCAGATGACTTTGGACAAGTTACTTAATCTTAAGTCTTAGTTTCCTTTGCTGCAAAGGAGGATGTAATAATAGTACCTCATAGAACTAGAAAGATTATATGTGTAATGTACATGCAGTTCTAGCATATCACTGAAATTATTATTATTGAGAGAAACAGATGCATTATTAATGTTTAAGTCACTGTTTATCAGACATTAAAAGTCAATAATTAGCATTCATAGTTATAATCAAAATATCCTGGATTCTCAAATATTTGCTAATACACATTGAAATCTGAAGGATGCCCCAACTCTAAACACAAAATTCTTTCACATACACTGTATACATAACCTGGGAATATTGTTATACAGCATTTTTAGTGCTCTTTCACTTTGTGTCATGAGAGGTCACATGTAGGCTTTTCCACTGGAACATCATGTTAGTCCTCAGAAATTAGGGTTTTGGCCTAACTTTAGCCTTGTTCAGATTTCACATTAGAGATGCTGAATGTGAGTCTCCACTAGAAACAAGGAAGCAGAGTTGCATAGTTACTGCCACCACACCTGGAAATCTGCTCTGCTCACTTGGAATCAGATGAGCACAGTATCCACCCGTTTAAAGCAAACCTTCATGTTAAAAACGTGGGCATCCAAAACAACCAGTATATATGTTTTATGATCCCATTAATTTATTATTGTTCTCACTTTATTAATATGTGTGTGTGTGCACTGGAAGTCAGAGAACAACTTTCAGTAGGGTGGTCTTTTTCTGCCTTGCTGAAGTAGAGGCTGTGCGATTGCTTCTTCCACTGTAGTCAGAGAGAGCCGGCCTGCTGCCCACCTCCCTGTGGAGTACTGAGGTAACAGAGATGAACCACCGTGTCTGGCTTTTTATTGGATTCAGGTTTCCAGGCTTTTGTGACCTCACTTTTACCTTGTAAGACATCTTGCTGGCCCATGATTCTAGTTCTATAAAATAGAGACATGTAAGGGCAGCAGACGGACATGGTTCAGTGTGATAGAGTAGTCAGATAGACTGCAGGGACATAGGGACAACTGGGGAGCTGTTGGGATGTTTCACAATCTTTCCCATGATTAAAACTTTACTGAGTTATATCCTAGCAATAAATATGGGATGCTATATGTAAGTAACACATTATTAATAGGCATTTAATGAGGAAAATGTAATAATCTGCTGACCATTTGTAGATGGCTGGTACTAAACTTAAAAGTATGTAACTGTCCAAATTAAACCTACAAAACATGGCCTGAAAGCCAGAAGTAAATGAGGTTGGCTGTGGTTGACTAATAAAACCAAGAATCCATGCATCTGTTGCAAAGGAGCACTTAGTAAGACTTAGTTCAGTCTGCTTACTAGAGTCTAAAAACATTTTTAAAAGATGTTTCTTTCTCCATTATAGTGTTTAAATAGCAGGTGGTGAGTGAAAAATGAGTATATTGAAACTATAAAGATCATTTTAGAAATATAAAACTAGATCCAGGAGCTAAGTACTCAGTAGTGTGGGAGAAGAGGGCACAGATACAATTGAAAAAGGACAACTGTTTTAGTTAATTGTCTTGGTTGTGGAAAAATACAGACAAAACAACTGAGGGAGAAAGGGCTTTGGGGGCCGGTGCAAGGGTGTGGTCCTTCATGTCAGGGATGTCAAAGCAGCAGGAACTCAGAGCAAACAGTCACAATGTAGCCACAACCAGGAACCAGTGGAAACCCTGTGGATGCTCATTGATGCTCAGCTTTCTCTACTCACACAGTCTGGGCTCCTAGACATGGAATGGCACCACCCGTAATGGATGGCTCCTCCCACCTCACCTAACACATTCAAGATAATCCCCTACAGGCACACTCAGAGGTCCATATCTTAGGTCATTTCTAAATTCTGTCAAGTTGACCACCATTACAGAAACTCAATGCCTTATAATAGGCTCTAGGATGTTTCTGTATCTGCCCATTAGAATAACACAGTAATGAGCGTGGATGATCAAGAAAGATACTAAATTGTAGTCGGTATGCAGTACTTAGGGTATTTTATAACAGAATTATTCAAAAATAGCACTATGCTGTATAAAGGATTTAAGAATCTGAGAAACTGTGAGTCCTTATGTGTGTACATACACATTTACATGTGAGTGTAGAACTCTACAAAGACATTCACATGGATAACTGTTTCCTTAGACCTGTGTTGCAGGGTGAATTTCTATTCTGAAATAACAGGCTTATTTTAAATAAGATATTAGTAACTCACTCAGGATGATAGCTTCAAGTTCCATCCATTTGCCTAAGAATTTCATAAACTCATTTTTAAATAGCTGAGCAGTACTCCATTGTGTATATGTACCACAATTTCTGTATCCATTCCTATTTTGAAGGACATCTGGGTTCCTTCCAGCTTCTGGCTATTATAAATAAGACTGCTATGAACATGGTGGGACATGTGTCCTTGTTAGATGTTGGAGATACTTTTGGATATATGCCCAGGAGTGGTATAGCTGGGTTCTCAGGTAGTACTATGTTCAATTTTCTGGGGAATCGCCAGACTGATTTCCAGAGCAGTTGTACTACTTTACAACCCCACCAACAGTGGAGGAGTGTTCCTCTTTCTCCACATCCTCGCAGCATCTGTTGTCACCTGAGTTTTTGATCTTATCCATTCTGACTGATGTGAGGTAGAATCTTAGGGTTGTTTTGATTTGCATTTCCTTGATGACTAGGGATGTTGAGCGTTTCTTTAAGTGCTTCTCAGCCATTCAGTATTCCTCAGTTGAGAAGTCTTTGTTTAGCTCTGTTGCCATTCTTTAAAAAAATTATTTGATTCTCTAGAGTCTTACTTCTTGAGTTCTTTATATATATTGCATACTAACCCTCTATCAGATGTAGGATTGGTAAATATCTTTTCCCAATCTGTTAGTTGCTGTTTTGTCCTTTTGACAGTGTCCTTGGCCTCACAGAAGCTTTGCAGTTTCATGAGGGCCCATTTGTCCATTCTTGATCTTAGAGCATAAGCCACTGGTGTTCTGTTCAGGAAAATTTCCCCTGTGCCTATGTGCTCTAAGCTCTTCCCCAGTTTCTGTTCTATTAGTTTCAGTGTACCTGGTTTAATGTGGAGGTCTTTGATCCACTTGACTTGAGCTTTGTACAAGGAGATAAGAAGGGATTGATTTGCATTCTTCTGCATACTGACTGCCAGTTGAACCAGCACCATTTATTGAAGAGGCTGTCCATTTTTCATTGAGTGTTTTTAGCTCCTTTGTTGAAGATCAGGTAACCATAGGTGTGTGGGTTCATTCTGGGTCATCGATTCTATTCCATTGATCTACCTACCTGTCTCTGTACCAATACCAGGCAGTTTTTTTTTTTTTTTTTGTTTATTTTGTTTTGTTTTGTTTTTAAACCACAATTGGTTCATAATATAGCTTGAGGTCAGGGATGGTGATTTCCCCCAGAAGGTTTTTTATTGTTGAAAATAGTTTTTGCTATTCTGGATTTTTTATTATTCCAAATGAATTTGTAAGTTGATTTTTCTGACTCTATGAAGAATTGAATTGGAATTTTGAAGGAGATTGCATTGAATCTCTGGATTGCTTTGGGCAAGATGGCCATTTTTACAATGTTGATCCTTCCAATCCATGAGCATAGGAAATCTTTCCATCTTCTAAGGTCTTCTTCATTTCCTTCTTCAGAGACTTGAAGTTCTTGTTGTACAGATCCCTCACTTGCTTGGTTAGGGTCACCCAAAGTATTTTATATTCTTTGTAAAGAGTGTCGATTCTCTAATTTCTTTTTCAGCCTGTTTTTCCTTTGAGTAGAGCAAGGCTACTAATTTGTTTGAGTTAATTTTATATCCAGCTACTTTGCTGAAGCTTTTTATTAGCTGTAAAAGTTCTCTGGTGGAATTTTTGGGGTCATTTAAGTATATCATCTGCAAATAGTAATATTTTTGACTTCTTCCTTTCCAATTTATATCCCTTTGACCTCTTTTTGTTGTCTTATTGCTCTATCCAGTACTTCCAGTACTATATTGAATAGGTAAGGAGAGTGGTCCCTTGTCTAGTCCCTGATCTTAGTGGAATTGCTTCAAGTTTTTCATCATTTAGTTTGATGTTGGCTACTGTTTTGCTGTATTTTGCTTTTACTATGTTTAAGTATGAGCCTTGAATTCCTGACCTTTCTAAGGCTTTTAACATGAAAGGGTGTTGAATTTTGTCAATCCTGAGTGAGGTGACCTAGTCACAAAAAAGAATTCATGGTATGTACTCACTTATAGGCGTATACTAGCCCAAAAACCTCGGAATACCCATGAAACCATCCACAGAGCTTATGAAGCTCAAAAAGAAGGGAGGCCAGAATGTGGTTGCCTCAGTCCTTCTTAGAAGGGAGAATAAAACACTCATGGGAGGAAATACAAGGTCAAATAGAGGAGCAGGCAATGAAGAAAACATCTACAGAGACTGCCTCACCTGGAGAACCACCTCATATGCAGCCACCAAACCCAAGCACTATTGCTGATGCCAAGAAGTGTTTACTGGCAGGAACCAGATATGGATGTCTCCTCAGAGGCTCTGCCAGAGTCATATAGATACAGATGAGGATGCTTGCAGCTAACCATCGGGCTGAACATGGGGACCCCAATGAAAGAGATAGAGAAAGGACTGTAGGAGCTGAAAGGTGTGCAACCTCATGGGAAGAACAACACCATCATCAGCCAAGGCACTGAGGTGGAGAGGGTGATTGGAAGAGGGAGCACCTTCATGGAAGCAAGTTGAGGGGAGGACGGAGTGGAGTTGGGGGAGGAAGAGTATAGCATTTGAAATGTAAATACAGAAAATATCCAATAAAATTGAAATAAAAAGTCATATCCAGCAAACCAAAAAAAAAAAAATTAGTAACTTGAGTGGAGCTGATTACCAGTTCTCTCTTTCTCTATTTTGTTTGTTTGTTTTCTTTTGCTTTACTTTTCAAGACAAGGTTTCTCTGTGTAACAGCCCTGCTTGTCCTGGAACTCAATTTGTTGTCCAGCTTCTCCTTGAACTCACAGAGATCCACTTCTCTCTGCCTTCCGAGTACTGGGATTAAAGGTGTGTGCCACGACCACCAAGCACCCTTCTTAAATAAGTGAAATCTATTGTTAATTCTACAAACACACTGAGTGTTTCTGGATACTCTGTGGTTTCCAAAAGCTTTATATATGTATATAATATTTTTCTGCAAATAAAAATATATGAATGTATATAGTTCTGAGCAGAGTATTTAGAAAGGGTTTTCTGTGTAAGTGGTATCAAGATATTCCTGACTCACTAGAGTAGAAAGAGCTTGTTGTAATTCAGTTGTCGATGTGGAAAGCACACCTCCACATGAGGGATCTGTAATGACAGAGTGGCACGGCACTGATAAACCTGTAGGATCTCACTGTGTTTTGTAGTGGAACCATTTAGAAATAATTTTAATAGCATATGTTACTTATTCCCAACAGTAGATTTCACTGTGACCCGCTCATTCATGTATGTCCTTATGTTTGGTCATTTTCAGCCCCCATTGCACTCTCTCATCCCTCTGTCTCACACTGAGACCCTTCTTTCCAGCAGAGTCCCCCGAGTTTCCCACTCCTCTTTTTTCAGTCAGGCACTCATTCTATTACCCAGACTGCCTTTGAACTTGTGGCAGCTCTCTTGCCTCAGCCTCCTAAGTGCTGTGATTAGAGCCATTTGCCACCATATTAGGTCCACTTAGTCAATTTGCTCAGTGGTCATTTGCCTGGACATCGTAAGTGCATGGTATTGTGTTAGCCTCTAGTGCTTTAAAGTAAACAAACCTGACAGCCAGTACCCTCTATCTGGCAGCCTTTAAGTGTTTACATTTTCCCTTAGAAGCAGTACTGTGCCATTAGCTCTCAGGAAGGGAAAATGGGATGCAGGAGGGCTTTACAAACCCATGGAATTGGCCATCACAGCATTTAATTTTCTGTTTTACTGGAAATGTATGTGGTTTCACGTTTTGAAGATTTTTGATATATGTGTTTGTGTCAAGTTAGGAGAAGTACTCAAGTATAAAAATAGCCTATGGTAGCTGTGTATGATGGCACACACCTTTAATCCCAGCAGGGAGACTGAAGCAGGTCAATCTCTGTGAGTTCAAGGCCAGCCTGTTCTACATAGCAAGTTCCAAGATAGCCAGAGTTACATAGTAGAAAGATCCCATCCCAAAAAACTGTATCTCTATCTATACCTACCTATAGATAAAGATATATTAGCCTATGGCAACAGTAGCCATATATATGTTATATTTTTATTTATATGTTTGTTTATAAAATCTAAACCTATGCTTATTTATAAAATACCCTGGGTTATATGAGGAATATGATGTAATATTTCTAGATCTTATATTCCTGAAGGGTGGGTATATAAACATATACCCAGCTCCTAGTACTGGGCTTACAGTGTCATAAGGTGTACGTGTGCCTGTGTTCAGCCTAACTATATGGTATAACAGTGTAGCAGCCAAGGACTCTAGAAATTCTGTGTACGTGCTGGTGTTTAGTAATGTCAGACTTATTAAACTTTGTTAATCTGAGGTTTTTATTTATAATTACTGCTCTATTTTTAAGTGTCTCATTTACCCACATAATAGCCTATTTTTACAAAGTATGTAAATTTCTGTCCTTCCTTTGTGATTTCTGCTGTGACTTCTGTGTAACATGACCTACATATACTTGGCTGACTTCTATTCAAGAATCTAAGTAAGAGACGGCCTAGAGTTCAGCAGGTTGATACTTTCAAAATAAATATATTTGTCCCTGTGAATGATTTCTTTTCCCCCTGTTTGACTTGATTCTGTCTGTTTATCATAGACTTTGTTTTCCGTGAAGTTTTTTCTCAGACACTGGTTGCTGGATGGTTACCGGATGGTTACCATACTTCAGTGTATTTGGCACTGAGGCTTGGCTGTAATGCTGAGATCTCAGGGAGCCTGGCAGTTACAGGACCATGCTTTTTATTGCAGAGTTAGTGGGATTTTCCCAGAGAAGCCTCTGTCTCCCACCAGGCAAGGCAAAGTGGAGATCTCGGTCCTCTTTGTTCTAGAATGCCACCTCCACCTCCAGCAATGCCTGTGTTCCCTCAGACTCTGTTTCTTCCTCTCCAGGGGGCTGAACTTAGTGTTCCCGGGGCAGGGTGAGGAGTCAGGTGGATGCTTGGCTGTGTTTTGTGTAGGTTTTTGCCTAATCCACTTTCCAGAGCTGTCTGGTTCCACTTTTGGAAACTTAATTAGGCAGATGGGAGGAGACTATAATCATAAGTAATCACATTAGTAATTCCCCATCTTAATAAAATTATGTGGCAAGATAGACAAAACCGTAGCTTGATGATTTATTTAAAGGGGCTAGTTTAACCTCCTTAGTGTTCCTTAGATCATAGACTGTCACATTTCTGTCCCCACATATCCCCTGAAGGCTCGTTCACACCTGTGTATGCTCCAGAGTTGGTTCTGTGTCTTTCACCATGAGTTGGGTGTGTTGGCTCTGGGAAATAATAGATTGTGTTTATGATGAAAATGGTCTTGTGTGTTCATTACTAGGAACTCTTCTGATGTCTCAATATTAGTGTAGACAGAATCTTATGTATATTTTATTTTCTGTTGTGAACAGGAGACATCTTTTAGCTCCTAGTCCTTTGAAGAGACACTTCAAAATAACTTTGGTCTCAAATCAAAATTAATTTTTGGTTTTACGGAAAGTAACTTTTTATACATATTTTCATCATTGTATGTATCTAGGCTGAATTTTTTTAGGAATATGATTCACAAGGGGAAAAAGCTGGAAAAGAATGTTAAGTTATTTTTTAAAGCTAGATGTTAGAATTACATGTTTTGAAATTGATCTGAATTCAACTGGGCACAGTATTATAGAGCTTTTTAAACAGCTCAGAAGCCACTGGGCAGGATGATCTCTGTAGGACGTGGTTATTCTGTGCAGCGATCCCAGTGCAGAGCACATTGTCCTCATTGTTCCTGCCTGTTAGCTTCAAGCGCCCGTCGTGTTCAGCTCTGTGTGTGTGGAGCTAGGACTGTGGTCCTCCATCCCAGGCATGCACACTAAGCAGAGGCTAAGCCAGGCAGAGGCTTGTGTTCATTTCAGGAACAGGAAAAGGAAATTGACCTAAAGAAATAGAGGGATAGTAGGCCACACAATGATTTAGCTGATAAAGGTGCTTGCCACTAAGCCTGATGTTCTAAGTTCCTAACCGAAATGGTAGAAAGAGAGAACCAAGAGAGAAATTGTTTGATCTCTATGTGCTGGTGTATGCAATCACAAACACATACACAAATGTAAAAAAAAAAATACTTTAAGCAGTCTTCATATGAGGTTTTTGAAATTAAGAATTTCATATCTTTATGTGATATGCTTTTGTGATGGCCTGTTTCCCATTGTGGTTGCTACGTGAACAGAATGTCATGAACTTCCTCATGTCTTGAGTATTTTCTTCAGTGTTTGTTGAGTAAATGAAATTCTACCAGCAGAACACTGTTAAGGAGTGTACCCTTCGTCCTCAAATCTAATATCTTCTTCTTTTGTTTTCTTCCATATAATAGGCCCTTCCATTCCCATCCATTCTCAAGGATATTCCACTTGAGCTCTTCTGATCCCACAGACACAACAAAGTACAAAATAGATCAAAGTAACATCAATGTCTGACAGGCCATACTATTAGGCTGTTTCTTATGTGGCTTCCTAAGTAACAGAGAGTAGGTTTTGGCAGGCAAGGAAAACGTACAGTTCTCTTAGTGAAAAAAAAAAGATGTTGTTTTTCTGTAGAAACACCAATCAACATTCCAGCCTGCACATCTGCTTCCCTGAACTCCCATGAGGCTACATCCCATGGATCCCTTGTGACCATGCCTTCCTTCCGGAATCTCATGCTCCCTCAAAGCTGTCAGGCTCACAAGGAGCTGGACATCATGGAGAAGGCCTCTTGACGTTAAAAGTAAAGCACAGGTCCACAGTTAGGCTTCTTTGTCAGCCTCACTGTGTCTAACCCTTTGGACTAGTTCCCCTGCCTTCTTCCCTAGCCCCCTACTCCCACTGTGACCAAAGGGTCTGACACTACTGCCCAGTCTTTGTTTTGAGGCCGTAACCACATGGAAAGGAGCTAGGCAATGTCCAACTGTCTTTCGGTGTTTGTGTTGTTATTGTTGGTTTTATTTTAAGCAGCATACAATGCATATTAGACAAAAGGAAATTAAAGAGGTAAACTGAAAAACTAACAATTTTGGCAGAGAAATTTTATCTTTCTATCCTTTGAGACAGGGTAGAAATTTGCTTGGGATAAATGTTTAAGTACAGAGGAAAATGGAGAAGTTTAAGTATATGGTTCATTAATTTGAGTATAAGTAAAAACTTGATTGCTTTAGAAGGATAAAAAGGTAGAAATTATATATTAAAAGATCAACATTGATATTATGTTGAATTCTGGATTAAGTATTATTAAAGTCTAAATTACAAAAACAAACAGACTACTCTGGATCTATTATTTAAAAGTATCTGATTCCTAGCAGAATGTGCCGGCACATTCCTTTAATTCCAGTATTTAGGAAGCAGAGGCAAGCAGATCTCTGAGTTCAAGGCCAATCTGGTCTACATAGTGATCCAGGCCAGCTAGATTCCGCAGTGAGACCATAGGTGGGGTGGGGTAGGGTAGGGTAGGGTAGGGTAGGGTAGGGTAGGGTAGGGTAGAGTGGAATGCCCAGTTCTCACCCATGAGGGCAACATTCGTGCCAGAGCGGTGTGAATACTGAGTCTGTGCTTCATGTGGTGTCTTTTCAAAGTGAAAATTACTTTGATTTTTAAAATTAATTTCTGTGTACTGTGTTCTTTTTTTAAACGACAAAATGAAGTAGGTCCTTTCTGATTTGCTTGGTTTTTATTGGCCCTCACTCTGAAACTGGCAGCTTTGCCTACTTTGGCATCAGCTTCTATTAGGTTGCTTGTATCTCCTGGCAAGGACACTGGTGTCAGCCATGCCAACTTGGATCTAATTCTGAGGTTTCCCTACAGGAAGCAAAACACTGAAATTACTATGAGGAGAAACCATCCTTTTCCAGTTATTAAAGCATCTCATTAAAACTGACAAGAGATTTCTGTGGTCTGATGACGTGTGACTTGCATGCTCTGTATATTGCAAGCATTTCTTGCCCTTACCGTGACAGCAGACACAGAACAAGTTTAAAGGGAAGATCAAGTCCTTGACCTCTAGACAGAAATGGCCCAGTGGGTTTCTTTGCTGTCTGCTGCTTGGCTCAGTCCTGGAGACTGCACAAGAGTAAACCATTGCTGGCTTCCCACTTGAGTAAGTGGTAAATGGGACTTCCTGTTGAAACACATGAGTGCTGGCCTTTACATACATTGAATATTTTTATTGTTCAACTTGAAGAAAATTTGTGTATTATAATTGGCCAATTATATATTGAATGTGCCATCTTAGGTTATAAGATTTATTTCCCCTACTTTATTACAAGTATAATGAAATGGCTTTAAAAGATACCTAAGTAAAAATGCTCTTTCTAGGATCACTGTGCTAGTGTCCCTGGTTATTTCAAGTTTATTGTTTGTGTTTTAGGAGTTGATTTTTTATCTGTTCTGGGTGACTAATTGGGATTAGACACATCTAATCTAAACAGAGTCAAATCTATTGATTATAAGCAAAATCACTAGATTTTAGTTTGGGGTGTTTGTGTGTTTGTTTCTTCTTCAGAAAGATTTCGATTGTTCACTTTTCTTAAAAACATCTTTCCCATTTCATTGAGGCAGATTTGGAAGTCAGACCAGGAACTTCAGGCTGTACTACGATGGAAAGCACTTTGTTGGGGAGAAACGCTTTGAGTCCATCCACGATCTGGTGACTGATGGCTTGATTACTCTCTATATTGAAACCAAGGCAGCAGAATACATTGCCAAGATGACGATAAACCCAATTTATGAGCACATAGGATACACAACCTTAAACAGAGAGCCAGCATGCAGACAGCACATGGCAGTCCTGAGAGAGACACATGAGAACGAGGCTGCAGGCCAGGCTGGGGTGTCAGAGAAAAGGGTAAGCTACCATGAACAACACTTGTTTTCCTTTGTTGGGAGTCCTTGCCAGAGAGCCCCTCTACCTTAAAGTTCCCACACTGCTTTCAGAAGGAAATGTGGTTTTCGTAATGTCTGGGTCTGTGGGGATGAGCTTTGTATATCTCTTACTTGTTTGATTAAAATGCACCAACTATATTTATGCTCCTGATTGTGTCCCTTCAGGAAATCATCTTCAGCTGTAAAAATATGTTGGAAAATGTCTCAGTAACAAAAAGTTAAGAGGTTTGGGTCAAGAGCATAACTTATAGGCAAAAAGACAGATATGCCTTATAAGGATCTGAGGGAATACATCAGAACCTTTGTTTTCTTTAAAGGTAGTTTATAAATAGTTCTGTTTTTAGCAATGCTATTATTCTAATATACATGATTTAATTCTGTGTGTCAGTAACTGTTACAACACGATAGAACCAACCCGCCTTGAGTGGGAGCTTTACCCCTTAGTGTTAAGGAATTAAATCAGAAGGTTTACTTTTCTTTAATTGTAAAAATAGTTTAAATTTTCAGTTGCCATCTTTTAGTCATGATCTATTTCAGAATAGCATGAAAAGTTTTAATCCTTTGGAGTTGAAATTGTTTGCCTGTGTTGCCCTTCTTTCTCCCCTTCCTGGGAAGAGGAGATGTCATGTTGTTCTGCTTCACGTGGGGTTGAGCTAAAGGAACAGTTTCTGTTTCAGTTGAAGCATGTTGCTGCATCTGTGTCTGCAGGAGTCTCTGGTGGCTGTGTACAGAAAGCTTTAGAGCCTGGCTTCTGTCCACAGACTTGTAAGCTGGGCACTGTCTTGGGGCAAGTGCTATAGTGTGTGTAAACCCTTCCCTCAGTGATGGGTTGGCAGCAACCCTGTGACATGGGGTGTCTGTGACCTCAGCATATAGCAACATAAAATTGGTTTGCTGTTGGTTGGCAGGAGGTGGAAGTTTAGTCTCCATTGTCCAGCCCACATTTTGGTTTCTGGCAGATCTTAGCTCAATTGGTGCTCCATAACTACAGAGAAATGAATATTTTAAATCATTGGCTCTTGAAATTTTGCTTTAAATATGGTCTTTTCTATATTTATATTTGCTGGGATCTGCAAATCTTGTCTGGAGTTGCCAAAATTTAAAATTCTAACTGTGTGCTACATTGAATAGTGCTCTTTTCTCTGTCTCATTCCTGTCGTTTTCACCTTTTCCTATTTTCCACCAGTGACGTCTCCAGGAACACCTGCACAGTCTATATCTAACAATGGCATTTAGCAGCTTTACCTAGACATAATTTTATATTGTTGAAATACTTAAGTCTTTCAAAGTCCATCAGCCTGATGGTACACTTTGCTAATATACATATATTACTCTTTGGTCTTAGGAACTTAGTGATGATATTTAGGTACTTTAACATTAGGCTAGTTATTTAACTTGACAGGACCTGACATGTCCCTTGTATAAAGTAGAAATGGTGATCCCAGTGTCAGGAGCCTAAATGAGCACCACCTACACGATTCTCATCATTCTGATTGTATTCTGACAATACAGGTACATCAAACTCCCAGGACTCTCTTGTGTTAAGGGGCAAGTAAAAATTATCTATAGAAAATAGTTATCACTGGGAAGTATCTCTCTCCAGTGGTACATCATTAAGGACCATTTAAAAATTAGTCTTTGCTTAAATTGCATGTATCTTAAATAGAGTTGACTTAGAACTCTCACTGAAAAATAGATTTATTTTATTTACAGGTGTCATCCAACAAGACAGGGATGATAACCTGTTCAACAGCTTGAAACACTGAGTCCCTGTCCCAGTAGATGACATCTGTAAGTAAAAGTAATCATGCTTAATTGATTCAAAATTAGTGACACAAAAGTGGTTCTACAAATATTTTAATTGATTGTTAGTAGTAAATCCCTTCCTTGCCCAGAATTTCTCACGTAGGAGGCAAAGGGGTTGGTTTTGCAGACATTAGAGTAGCGCTACGGGCAGGATGCTGGTGTTGACCCTAAAAGCTGGGTATTGTGGGCATGAACTTAATGTTTCCACATCAGGCAACGGCTTCCTTTCTGTGAGGACATCTTTCATATTCAACACAAGAGCGTTAGGCCCGACTATTCAATTATGTGTTATGAGGAAGAGAGACCACAGTACCAAAAAGTGTCCTGGAGTCTCTTGACAGGTGAGAGTTGTTAGCTGTCTGCTGACTAATTGCACACCGCTGTCAGTCTGCTGACCTATCCATACTTGAGAGAAGAGGCTCTCTGTAAAACGCTGAACTGCACAGAATTCGAGTAAAAATACATACAAAGGTTCAGTGCTGAAATAAATTAAACAAAATTTAGACTTTTAAAACTGGTTTCTGTTTAGTTGGTTTTCCATGGTGACCTAATGTGATTGCAGCTTCCAGATAGTGCTCTGAAGACTACTTGAATTTCCTGATGTTGTTAAGAATAGTTTTGGAAAATAATGCTTCATGCAGTGCCCCTTGCTAAACATTGGTAGGTGATTGCTCTATTTTAGAATTGAGTGGTGAGAACACACAGTGTGTCTGTCCTGGTCCTTAGGTGTCGGTTCTGCCCTGAGCTTCTGTCAACAGTTCAAACCATGTGTTTGCTGTGTGGTCATGGCCATGAGCATTTAAATTGTCTGCGTAGCCATGGAGATTGTTGCCACAGGAAGTGAATCCAAGCCAACTGTCCCTATTGTAGCCTATTGTAATGGCCACAGGTTTCCTTCGAAGTGATAGCTATGATATTTTTCTCATTTACTACTCAATGCATTTCCTGAGCTTAGAAAAATAACTGTAAATAAGAAAATTAAAGTATTGTATTACATATAATGGTGAAGTTCCAGTGTGTGAGAAAGCCAGACTCTTTTCTCTTCTATAGTAGCTTGATTTAGTCATCTAGATGGCTAGGGGCCCAGTTTATCAATAACCTCTATTTCTCTTGGAACTGAATTTGAATAGATTCTTGTTCCAAGTAATAAATATATGTGTGTCTGTACAGATCATGGACCAATAGATTCATTCAGTAGTTTTTATGATAATTTCATACTAATTAAGTTGTTAATTTATTAATTTTAAGTCTTTTGGAAAACATGCTGTAGAAAACATTTCTTATAAACATTAATAATATAAACTGACAAACAAACCATATAATTTGCATTTTAGAAACAACACTGTGAGCCAATACATAATCTAGGCAGAATGTCCTTAGCTTTGGATCAGTTATCTGAACATTAGCCCTCTCACATGAAAATGCCTCTGAGGACACTGGTGTGAAAACACTTGGTGTAATGAAACTCCAGTAAGCTAAACTGTACCCTTCTCACAAGCATTGTTTCTTTCCACACACACAAAAATATAGAAACACATACACTGTATATATGTGTGTGTGTGTGTGTATTCCTTTCTCTAAGGAGGTTTAGAATAAATGCAGTACCTTACATGTTGCTATTAGTTTGATTTTAAGAAATTTCTTTTGCATTGAAATTTTAATTTTAAAAGACTTCTTTAGGATTACTAAGCTATATACATTTGACATTGAAATATAATTGATACACTGCTAAAAGTTATTGTTTACTACTAGAAACTTTAGATGTTTCTATAAACATCCAATTCTTTGTTCCTTGGGACAGCCAGAGGGATGTAGGCAATCTGGTGGGCTAATTGGTGTTTTTTTTTTTTTTTTTTAACTTTGCTTAAAAGATATGTAGCATATTATCTATATCTATACAATCTCAATTTAAAACTCAACAGACTGGCTATTTATAAACTTAATCTTAAATAATATAATTATTCACATTAGGGGACTAGCATAAAGCAAGGCCATTCTCCCCCCCTCCCCCCCCACTCCCTTCTCTCTCTGCCTCCACATTCTTTGGCTCATACCCTGTCATTCCTTTTTCTTATATCTGTTTAAGCTACTCCTTTTCTTTACTTTGTATGGGGCTGAAGATGGCTCAATGGTTACAGGCAGTGGCTGCCCTTCCAGAGGTCCTGAGTTGATTCCTAGCACTCACATGATAGCTTACAAACATCTGTAACTCCAGTCCCAAAGAAACCAGTGCTCTCTTTCAGCTTCTGTGGATACTGAATGCACAATGTCTTAACTAGTGTTTCTATTGCTGTGATAAAACACCATGACCAAAAAGCAAGTTGGGGGTTAAAAAAAGGTTTAATTATCTTATGCTTCTATGTTTCGGTTCATTATTGAAGAAGTCAGGACAGGAATTCAAACAGGGCAGGACCCTGCAGGCAGGAGCTGATACAGAAGCCACGAGATATGCTGCTTACTGTTTGCTCTACATGACTTGCTCAGTCTGCTTTCTTACTCACAGTGGACTGCCCCACTCCAAGAAAATACCTTACAGCTGAATCTCAAGGAAGCATCTCCTCAATGGAGACTCCTTCCTCTTTGATGACTCTACTTTGTATCAAAACCAGCCAATACACACAAGGGGCACAGACATACCTGCAGACAAGAACAAAACAAACAAAATACAAAGAAAGTTTTCATGTGGCCCAGCTGGCCTTACACCCCTGCTCCTCCTGCTTCTACTCCTCAGTGTGGGATTGCAGGTGTACGGCACTATTCTGAGTTTCATTCTCCTCTTCTTTGCAAACTACAACCCACTTTTCTCTTGGGCTAGGTCTACTCTCTGTTAGCAGCTTTCCTTGGCTAGTACCCCATGACTCTGCATCCCTATCATCATGGGGTCTCCAGGGCAAATCCAAGCTTCATCTTCTCAGCTTCATGCAATGGCCTCTCTAGGTCTCCATGCAGGACAGCCCTGACACATGTCTGGCCTCGGCAGCTCTCCTTTGTTGAGGATAAAGATTCTATAACCCCTTCTATCCTTGATTCTAAAGCAGAGCCACATGGCCAAAGGTCAAATACTGTTGCTTGCTGGGGCTGGAACATGGCTCCCTTGTTCAAATACATCTTCATTAGCTTTCTGTTTTCCATGACTTCCTTCATAGCCTAAGCTTGGCTGTTCTAAACCTCTCTGTAGACCAAACTGGCCTTGAACTCAGAGATCTGCATGCCCCTGCCCCTGCCCCCTGCCACTGCCTCCTGCCCCCTGCCACTGCCTCCTGCCTCCTGCCTCTGCCTCCTGCCCCCTGCCCCCTGCCCCCTGCCCCCTGCTCCCTGCCCCCGCCCTCTGCCCCTGCCCCCTGCCACTGCCTCCTGCCCCCTGCTCCCTGCCCCCTGCCACTGCCTCCTGCCCCCTGCCCCCTGCCCCCTGCCCCCTGCCTCCTGCCCCCTGCCCCCTGCCCCTGCCTTCTGCCTCCTGCCTCCTGCCCCCTGCCCCTGCCTCCTACCTCCTGCCTCCTGCCTCTGCCTCTACCTCTCTCTGCCCCTGCCCCTGCTCCTGCCCCTCCCCCTGCCCCCTGCCCCCTGCCTCTGCCTCTGACTCTACCTCTCTCTGCCCCTGCCCCTGCCCCTGCCCCTGCTCCTGCCCCTGCCCTGCTCCTGCCCCTGCCCCTGCTCCTGCCCCTGCCCCTGCCCCCTGCCTCCTGCCTCTGCCTCTGCCTCTGCCTCTACCTCTCTCTGCCCCCGCCCCCGCCCCTGCCCCTGCAGTGGTGGTGTTTAAAGCATGCATCACCACAGCTGGCTCTTAGATTTTCTTTAGTTCCTTTTCACAGTTGGAAGGTTAGCTGAGTGGAATCCTGCCTGGAGGTCACCACTCTCTTTATTCCATTTAACACCAGGCTTTTCTTTAACATCTGTTCATCTCCTTGAACATGGGATTTATCTCTGTTTCAATTCCTGGTGCCCCCTTCTCCTCAAACTGTATATTTTGTATTTGTCCTTGTTCACCTTGTTCCTTTTCATTATAGATGTTCATAAGCGAACATTAGTAACCACATGACAGAGTCAATAGTAGGCTGTTTTGAAATTTCTTCTGCCAATACAACTGATCCAAAACTCTTCAATTTAGTCTTAGGGAGATATTTTGGACAAGAACAGAAAGCAGCCACATTCTTCACCAAAATACCACAAGGCCAAGTCCTAACATTCTTCTCCTCTGAAACCTTTTAAGCCAGCCCCCACATTTCATATCACCCTCAGCACTACAGTTCCTACTTCCATGTTTAAGCCGCACTTAAAGTGTTTCTAATCCACAATCCCCAAGTCCACATTGCTCCAAAGAAAAGCACAGTCAGTCCCATCACAGCGATAAGCAAGTCCCTGGTAGCAACTTCTATCTTAGGATTTTATTGCTGTGAAGAGACATCATGACCATGGCAGCTCTTACAAAGGGAATGTGTAACCAGGGATGGCTTATGGTTCAGCATTTAATGTGTTCTTGTCTATGGAAGGAAGCACGGGGACCTGCAAGTAGACATGGTGCTGAAGAAGGGACATTTTGGTTCTCAAATGAGAATGTGAAAGCTTCCTACTATATGATGTGCTTGTTTGGTGAGGTTAATTCTGATGTTAACATTGTAATTTCAGATATGATGTCAACCATATCAATATTTGTAAAGTTTAATTGATAATGCAGTTTTGTATTTTGACAGTGAAAAACTGTAGTAAGTACATTCACTTAAATTCTCTCGCTAGCCCTTTCCTTGTTTCTGTTTCTTCTTTGCTTTTGAAAATGATAATCTCATCTCAGAGTGAGTTGCTGGTTTGAGTTTATAGAAGAAAAATGCTCAAACTTGGAACTGTGCTTGCTAAGGATAGGAAGGGCCCACATTCTCTTTCCTCCTAATCTTAACATTCATCCTCAGTTTTTACTCATGAAGGAGTTTTCCTGGAACCTTATGTTATTCCTCAGTGTTATTCCGAAAGTCATAGGTTTGGTCCTGTAAGTGGTTATAGAAATGGAGGCCTGCCTGCTGTTTAGGACTGGTGCTCGTCTCCATGGCTCCGTAACTCGTGCTCCCGTGCTGCCGACATCTCGAGTTCACGGTCTCCTTTGGTCAGCAGTGTTGCTAAGATACTTCTGCCATCACAGATCTTCTCTCCAACATGTTTCCAGGTCATTGTTTTGCCGCCATTCTGACTGTCAAATGAGGAAGCAGTATCTAAAAGCCGTTCTTTCTTGTATCCCTGACCACTGGATTTTACTAATAGCTGTAAAAACAAAAAGTACGTTTTCAGACATTTTCTTTATATTAAATATGACTCAGCAGTATACAGGAGAGCAGGTGTCCTGCCGTAGCACTTAGTTTACTTCCTGTTGTAAGCCGTGCTCCATCGGCAGGGCAGCACTGGCGGTGTCAGCACTGCCACGTTGCTCCCATGTTGGAGGTGCTGAAAAGACATGCTTTGCCTATGTTCTGTACGTACCACGTGTCTCCTAATGTCTGTCCTGGGAGAGGTCCTCTTCATCCTTCCAGCTCTGTAGGGAGAACAGACTTCCCACAGTCCTTAGAGACTCGTCTAAGAGCTGTCGTATTATTCCTTCCCTAAGATCCTAGCTCACTGTTAAAGTTGATCTGAGACTCATTTACACATCATCTGACTCAAGAGCCATGCCTAATTATAGATAGCACTGCTTTGTTTACTTAGAATATAGTTTAACTCTTTATGGAAAGCGGCTAGGCAGACTTTGGAGGAGGGTAAATAAGCTGCAGCCCCCGTCCACATTATTTCTGCTAAAAGGACTGTGCCGTGTGTTTGCACTTTGAGAGTGTTTAAAGGCACATCCATCATGGAAGGAAACAGAGTGATCTAGAAAGGAGGGGTGGAAAGATGTGACCTGTCCCAGAAGTCCCCGGAGAGGGTGGTACAGCTTGGAGGTAGAATATAAACAGATTAGTGGATGAACTCAGCCTACTGAGAAAGTGAGATTGGGGAACTAAGATAGGGTGAAGATATCTATTGTCTACTAGTATGTACTTCAATTGTGATTAATTCATGAAATATGTATTTAGTTCTTTAATATCTGGCCCTTGTGAAGACAGCATGTGCCACCGTTTTCTGGTATTCACCAATTTTAGTGGTAAAACCACAGCATACAGTACTCACTGAAATACTTATTGATTGAATTTAACTCACGAGAGCTCAGTATTTCAGCCGTGCATGCTGGACACTGCTGCAGTCTCATGAATAAATTTGTGGAGAACAGAAAATATAATTTCTCAGACTATCTGAAGTCTGTATTTAATGTTATATTCTTTTTAAAAATAAAAATTCATCTTAATTTATATAATTTTAGATTAGCAAGTCTAGAATCTCTGTTCAGACTTAGATATCTACCCAATGGCTTGCTGTCCTGTATATTGTAGTGTCTATGTGGTAGGGGTTAATGGAAAGGGTACACATTCCTAAAGGTAGCTTCTTAATTGATTATAGTTTTAATTTGTCATTTTGGAAAATAGTCTTGTTTTCATTCAAGAAACAGAAAAACAAACTGTAAAAACAAAAAAGGATATTCTGCTCAGTAATACGTTTTTCCTAAAACTCTAATACCTAAGCAAGGGCTGCATGTGACTAAGTACAGTCCACATGTCACTATGTCTACCACAGGCAAAATCATGGTTTGGTTTGGTTTCACTTGGGGGGAGGGGCTTTAAAGTACCTGGAATTAATTGCCAAGGCTATCTGCTTCAGTTTGCACCTGAATGTCCCCCAGAACCCCCTTTGTGACAGCATAGGGAAGCAGTGGAGCCTCTAAGAGATGAGGCAAACAAAGGCTAAGTCCGTAGGCTTAGGCCCTTGATGGAGATGCCGGGACCTCTGCCATGATGGCTGCCCTGAGGCAGACTGACCTTCTCTACTGCCACAACTGCACACCAAAAGGACTAAGTAACTGTGAGGTGATGCCTTAAGGACAGGAAGCCAAAGTGATCCTTTGTTCCTTTGAAGTGATTCTTAGATGTCTTGTCACAGTAGCAGACAGCTGACTAACACACTGGCCATATTACTCCATAAGCTGTAAACCAGTTGGCAGGCTCAGAACTCAGTCGGGGATGGTTATTTTCAGCTATGACTATTTTTGCTGATGATTCTCTCTGTTACCCTGAGCCTTACTTACAGTTCAGTCTCAGTCATGTCCCTGGGTCTCAGTGAAGCACGGCAGAGAGGAGAGAGGCAGGGTATGAAATCACGAGGCCTGGATTTCCATCTTGGCTGCTTGGATTTTCCACTTCTAAGCAAATGCCTGCTATCAATGGATTTCCCTTCTGAAAAGCAGGAGCAGGAGAACAGAGTGAACTAGCCTATGTAACCAACAGTCTTAAGTTCTGGGAAAGAACCCTGCTGTGGAGTGATATAAAAGCTGAGCTAGAATTTTTTTTTTTTTTTTTTTTTTTTTTTTGGTGTGGGTCAGTAGACTAGCAGGATACAGTAATTAAAATTATTATGAAGTAAGACTAGAAGGCAATTACTGCCTTGCAGGTTACTTTGTGACCTGAAACAAGGTTGCAGATCACAGGTTACTTTGTGGTCTGAAACATGGTTGCAGAGTCAGGCTTGGGCAGAGGAGATTCCAACAATTTCTGCATGGACCCAGACTTATTCTGACATCATTCATAAACCCAAAGGTAAATCACTTGCCTTCTGCCTCATATGGGTCTGTCATTTTAGGCTGAGTTTCTGTATTTCTTTTCTTTATTTTTAATTTTTTTTCATTTTATGGATATTGGTGTTTTGATTATAGTATGTCTGTCTGAGGGTGTTGGATCCCTGGAAAGGAGTCACAACAGTTGTGAGATGTCATGTGGGTACTGAGAATGTATTCTAGGTCCTCTAGAAGAACAGCTAGTACTCTTAACTGCTGATCATCCCTCAGGTCCCTTCTTTTTAAATATGCCTATCATTTGTAGACCTCATCCAGATGCTTTCAACCCTGATAAGTATTGATTTCCATGAAACAGCACACATACAAAGGATCTAATAACTGTCTCTGATGTGAAGGAGAGCATCTAAGTTATGGATTGCTGAAGTTTTCTGTAATTTCATTAGGATCTTTTGAACTGGAAGGACTATCATATGATAAAACAATGTAGGTGTGAGATAAAAGGGTTTTGTTTGTTTGTTTTGAGAAAGTTCCCAAAAGGACGCTAGTTTTATTTCTTATACATTATTATCTTCATGTAAAATATACAGCATAGTAGTATGTGGCAGGTGGTATGGTACACAGTGATCGTGTCTGTGAACTATGTTCCTAAGACCCTTTGTATGTCAGTGTGTAAGGAGGTGGAATTTTGTGGCTTTAGGCCTGTCACCTGGCATCCCCACTGCCCCACACCATGTACTCTCACATCAGAAAGCATGAGACATGATGTTCCTCATCTACTGAGTTGGGTTACTGCTAGAGAAGCCTTGTTAGAAGTTATGATCTCACTCTTGTAGTGACTGAAACATGTAGAAACCCAGATGAATGTGAGTTTCCTATGAAACAAATATTCATTAATTTGAAAATGTCTTAAGGAATTTACAAATCCTAAAGTCTGTAATGTTTGGCTTAAAGTTCACTTGGAAATTTTGGTCAGTCATTGTATCTGATAGATACCACAGTCTACATATAGCAGTACCAAGTTCCTAGTGATATAATATGCTTAAGATAAGTGATCTAGGATTTGTGCATGTTAAAACTAGATCCTATGAGAGACTAGGTAGTCAAGAAAAAAAGACAGAATTTGGGTTTTTGTTGTTGTTGTTGTTGTTGTTGTTTTGGAGACCTGGGCTCAAACCATGTTTGCACATCTTAAAGCAATATGGCCTTCAACAAGATACTTAATCTCCGAGCTTGTTTTGTCTTCTATAAATGACAGTTGACATGCCCGACTTACTGCTTTTATCCCTAAATGACATCATGTATGTAAAGCATTTAACCAGTGCATGTTGCTGGTTAGTAAGTTGGTAGCTTCTTCTCTTGGTGGTCATGGAGAAAAAAATTAGACAACAAATTAGAGTTCAGGGGATGAAGGTAAGAATCATCCAAATATTGTAGTGGGATGATTTTAATCTACATATCTTTGTCTTATAACTTTCTTCAGTGTTTACATTCCATGGAAATTACAAGATTTCACTATACTTGAGTCAGAAACTTTAATTCTTAATTACTCCAAAGTTAATTCAGTTTCACCACTCCCCCAAGCCATAGGCCATGCAAGCTAGGGTTGTGAGCAGTATTTCTTCCTTACTGAATCCTGCCCCTCTCCCTCCCACTGTTCCATCCTCCTAACCTTGCTTCGGCTGGCATCCCTGTCATTGTGATATGCCTTGAGAATATATGTCTAGAGCTTGAGTGGGGGATTGGATAAGTGCCACACACAGAAGGGGGACCAGTGTCCAGACATGCCCTATGCTATGGAACAGTGTTTTCTAAGCTTCTCCACTTGCACCCACGAGATTTCTAGAGAATCTTGGGTATAGAGACATATAAAGTAAATACATGTTTTATTTATATGCTTATTTTTATTATCAAACATATACTTACTATAGCTTAATACTTTTATTTTTATAACTTTAAAATGAGCATATATACTTACTATTATATATCATAGATAATAAATCATAAAAAATTTAAAATAATTCTTCGGTATATTATAATTTTACCATTTATTAACATTAACAAGAAGGCAAGTTTGCATGACAATGAGGAGAATGTGCTCCTAACTTGATACAGTCCATAGACACACTAATTTGATACTTGCTGATGAATGCTATAGAAATCATTTGGTTAATTAAACCATTAAGTTTCTATAAGAACAGAAAGCTTTACCATACAGTAAAAATACTGATTCTCAGCATGCAGTTGTCTCAAATCTGAGCCATGGTGTTTCGGACAGTATTCTTTGGCATTGCAGTGTATGGCTGCAGTGTATGGTGAAAAGTTCACATGTACAGTAGAAGACCCAAGCCTGTGGTAAAGCCATGCTGTGCCACGTAGTGGGGCTGTGCAGAAACACCGCAGATTTATAACAGGCGTAACTGGGTCACACATTCACATTTGTGCCTAAGTGCTCCATACTTGACCAGTTGTGAGTTCCCACATTAACCACCCTCCACTGCACAGATGCCTCTCTGCTGAGTTCTAAGAGCTGCACCGATCTTCAGGGAGAGAAATTAATTGGAGACAGGTGGATACTGTGACCGTTTAGCAGAAAATAGTAGTAGACTTGCCCCTATGGCCTGTGAACTCTCCAGCCATGGGCTCTTGGTCAGATTTACAGTACCAGGTACATGTCTTCTATTGTGGAGTAGGTCTTAAATTGAACCAGAAAGCAGTTGGTTACCCCACCTCCCCCCCCCCCCCACACCCATGACATTGATAGTACTGCTGAAACCATGGAACAATCTTGCCAGGTAGTTTGTTATTACAGTTCATGGGGTGAGTGTGATGTCTTAAAATTAATAAACAAGCAAAGGACTCCTAGGTTTACAGATAAGCAAAATCACACCCAATCCATTTACATTTTCTAAGGCTTCCTGGAGGAAGATGCATTTGGGTTGAACCCTGGGGTCCAAGTCTCCCATTCCACCAACTGCAAGTTAAACTTGAGGAAGCATCAGTTACTTTTCCTTTTCTTCATTGTTCTTGTTGCTGTGCTTTCTGGTGGTCTGTCTCTAAGGAGTAGAACCCCCCCACAGACTCCAAACTTCAACTTTTCTCACGGTGTGGACATGCCGCTCTATCTAGGATCTCAGCTCTGCTCCCTCCTGGCTGTACAAAGTGAGGATGATGTACATTTGACGTCATACACGGTCGATCTGTGGACTCAGGAGACTGCACGTGTAATCAGAGAGCCTGGGACATAAGTACTCACTGACAAAGGGTAGCCACAATTAACAGTTCATCAAGTATCACTTGAGAAGGCAGAAGTAGCCAGATGCATGCAAGCTTAGTGGCAGGCATTTGTCTAGAACATTACAGCATTCAGAGCAGTTCAGGGTTTCAGAGTTTGCACCTATGTTACTTAAAGTTGCTGTCCAAAACTAACTCAGAGTACACGCATCATCCTGCAGGCTTGGTGCTGCCGGCACTACACAGTCACAGGTGTAGCTGATACTTTTGTCATCCGTCTCCTTCAAGGCCTGAGTTTATAAGAAACTTTATTTATAGACAAATTGTCCACTTTACCTGGCCATGTGTTTTTCTGGGAAAGTTTACTATGGGTATTTTTGAGCATGGTCGAATTTTAATTATTTTAACTGAAGCACGGAACTGATTAGGACACACTAGGAACTTGGCTAAGATGTTCAAGAAAGAAAACAAACATACCGACCACTTGGGTTACCCCCATAATTGTTTTCTTTAAGTTTGGAGCTTTGTTTTATACATTGTTGAAAACAAATACCATTATGTTTACTTTTGAGCTCTTTTTTTCTGATGCCTACTGAGGACTCATTTAACTTGACTTCCAGCTGAACATGTCCAAGGAGTTGACTGACACAGTTTCCAGTCATCACATGACAGACTAGGTTTGAGCTGAAGACTCACATGTGTTAGGCAAGAAAACTTTGTCCACTGTGTCCCCTTTCAGTGGCATCACTTTATAATCTCCTGTCAATCATCTGAAGCTAAATTTGTGAATCTGAAATGTGCATAGAGTAATGCTAATATCTATCTTTTATTTGCTTAATTTAAAACAAAGGATCTGGGAATATAGTATGATGGGAGGGTGTTTGATTGGCATGCCTGAGGCCCTGGATTCAGTTTCCAAGACAGAAGAAAGAAAATGATAATTGGACATGTTTTCCGGTCAGTTCATGGAGATGGAGAGATGGCTCTGGAGGTGACATGCTTTCCATGCAGACATGAAGCTAAGGTGTAATTGGATGTGCCTTGAATCCCAGCATTCCAAAGACAGAGGCAGGCAAAGCTCAGTAGATTTGAGGTCTGGGTGTACAAAGTGAGTTCCAGAACAGCCAGGGCTACGTGCGAGATCGGGAAGTCCCTCAGGGAACTGTAGTCATTGCTCTTGAATAGAACTGGGTTTGAGTCTTTCAGCCAGCAGCCCCTTTTCGAACAGCTGAAGACAAACATACCAGGGTCTGGTACGCACTGCCAAACTGCATGTGGGGCCGTGCATCTGAGCGATTACTGTTAGCTCTGAACAAAACAGTATTGAGACTAGGAAACTAGTCTCTAGCATATTGGTGTGTTTAGTGTAGATCTGCAACCAAGTACTCACAGTGTAGACAGAACTGCCCATTAGAGGATAGCAACCATGCCACATGGAACACTTAAATTCCTTTTCTTCTTCATCAAAATATGTAGCCATTTTTGTTCACCTTTAATAAAACTGGAGTTTAGTTAAGCAACGTCACCACAACGCACAGTTGAGAAGTCTGAGTTCACCTCAGTGGAGCAGTTCACGGCACAGAGACGTGGGCTGGCCCTTCTACCTGGTGCTCGGTTTCTGTTTGGTTGGTTGGTTTTGTACGTAAATAAAACCCTTGCGGTATATGCTAATTTCCTCTGCCTTTAATTTCTGACTCATTCATTGCATATTGCCTTTCTAAAGATTTTTTTTCCTTTCCTTGAGCCAGCAAGAAAAATCTTGCAGGAGAGGAGGGGGAAAGAGTGAGTTGAGGAACTCAGCACTTAAATACTGTTGCTGGATTTTCATTGGTTGTCTCCTCTCTTACTGTGGCCAGTCTCGTTGTGCTTCCTCCTGCAAGTCCCTCCCTCTTCGCCCCCTCCTGCAAGTGAGTTCGCCGGGTGTCTGTTCTAGCGACTGACTGCAGGCTGTATGTAGGCATTTCTCATTCAGAATGGACACTGACATGTTGAGCAGAGAAGAAAGCTTTCAGCAATGTGTCATTTGTCACAATTGTCAGGCTTTTTAAGAAAGGACTCCCGAAGAGGGATGCTGCGTGTTTTGTGTGTTAGCACAGACTGATTTCCTCTCCAGACTCTTTAAGTTTGCAGAAGCTTAATATAGAGCCCGTTTGCAAAAGGAAGAGAGAACTTGTGTTAATCGGCCTTGTGAAGAAGTGCTTCATCACCGTCCCGCGCCTCCCTGCGCTCTGGTGTGTGGCGTGCCCACGACTCTCTAGGTTAGGGCTCGGAGCCGCCTGCAGCATGCTCATGCGTTAGCTGAGTACAGTTCACCGCCACTGGCAGGCTGATAAAGGGTGTTTTTGGTTTTTGTTTTTCTATTCCTTTGAACATCAAAATGCCGTCCAAAGAGTCTTGGTCCGGGAGGAAAACAAATGGAGCTACAGTTCACAAATCAAAACAAGAGGGTCGTCAGCAGGATTTGTTGATAGCAGCCTTGGGAATGAAACTGGGGTCTCAAAAGTCGTCTGTGACGATCTGGCAACCTCTGAAACTCTTTGCTTATTCACAGCTGACATCGCTTGTTAGAAGAGCAACTCTGAAGGAAAATGAACAAATTCCAAAATATGAAAAGGTTCACAATTTCAAGGTAAGAGTTTTTGTTTCTGGCCTTTTCTCGTAAGGAGCACTCAGTGCTTGCAATGTGCAATGCAATATTACAGGCTCATCTTTGGATGCCGTTGAAAAATTAAGGGGATTTAACCGAAACGTCCTTGCTGCTCAAGGAAAAGACATGTTTAAATCCTGATTTTATTTGAGGAAGAGCTGAATAGAGCTCTTAGAAACCCAGCCCTGTTTTCTCAGGTTCTGTAATCACTGTGTCCACACTGCTAAGTCTTGACTGCTGTCGTAAAGGTCTCTAATCACGATTTTGGCCTTGCATGTCTGTATCTGTTTTGCAATGTTTCTACTTTTGCTGGTGATTTGAGGAAGGGATTAAGTCTTACCTGTCTGACTCTGGTTGGGCTCGGCTGGAGCAGGCATGTGCAGTTGCATCTGGAGTGAGCAGATGGTGTGATTTCCATCCTTCTATCTTCTCTCCTCCTTCCGTTAATAAAGTGACCACAATAAGAGGAGGATTGCTGCCCTGGGACCATAGAGGCTGTGACTGGCAGCTTCCCTGCATCTCTCCCTGGTGGCTTTCACCCTGCATATATTGTTTTTAATTCCTGCTGTAACATGTAACATGTTTTATGTAGTGTACCTGTATCTTCCTTCATGAAGAGTATGCATGTATGCATGTATGTATGTATGTATGTTGGCCTGAGATGTATCCATATCTTACCTGTACTTGCTGCATGGTATAAGGCCTTGAAGTTGTGCCCTTTATATGCTAAATCAGGGGATATGCAACTTGAAGTCATGTGTAAGGAGACCCAATTACACTCAGCAGGCAGATGAGCCAGCATTTCTATACTATCTTCCTGATAGTTAAGAGTTGTCTAAAGTTTACACAGACTATCATTAACACTGATGTTAGAATAGGAATATTTGGTTGCAAAAAAAAAAAAGGTGTTAGATCTGAAAAATTTGGTTTTTTATGTTAATTTATTTATCATTTATTCAGCATATAGAATGCACCAAGCTCTCTACTAAGGAACTTGATCCCAGATTTATAATCCATCCTGACTTTTAACACCAGCAATTTTTACTTATGCTAAAAAACAGCACAACAAACAAACATGCCTCAGTGTGCTGTGTGTCTTCCATAGTAAGGAATAGATTGTAGTCTTCATTCTGTTTGGGGGTTAATGATGTGAACTTTACTTTTCAGCCAATATTTTTGCTTTAAAATGGAATCGAGACAGTTCAAAAAATTGACCAAAAATGTAAATATGTACATATAGTCTTAGCCACATTGTCTACTTATAAACCAAAAATTAAACAAATAAACACCTGCAGGCTGCTGAGTTTTGGTGATTTATAGCCTGGTCTTACAGGACTTGTACCAGGAAAGTGGCCCACAAAATGTCTGTTGAGTTTGAAGGGAAGAGTCATCCACCTATTCTAGAAATTCTGGGACTGCCAAACAAAGTATCTTCAAAGAGGTGCATCTCATAGGCAAAGCTCATCTATGGGATGAGCCTGGCCCCACAGCGCTAAATCAGTTCTGTACATGTTTCTCACAGTATTGGTTAGAAGTAAACGGATCTGTTGAAGAATTTGCATGAACAAGCATATACTTTTCCCTCTCCTGCAGATTATATCTTTTAGGCTTTTTTCACATAGCTTTATAAAAGTAAATCTTGCCCATCCAGAAAGTATTATTGTGTGATGGATTGTGATCCTCGCCACCATCAGAACTGGAGACTGAACCTAGAACCTTGTACAGCCAGGCACTGTACCAGTGAGCTCTACCCCAACCTCAGCATACTTGTCTTTGTTTATGTGGGTTTTGTTTTTTCTGTTTTTTATTTTAAGCGCATGAAATGTGGGAGACTTCTTTCTCTGGAACTGGCAGATGAAACCCAGCTGAGGCCTGTCCTTTAACACTGTCCACATCAAGAAGGGTTTTCTGTGGGACGGTGAAACATTCTACAGTGTTTAGAGTCACTAATAAGGTCACAAGTCTCAGACCTGGACTCCTCTTATTAAAAATAAATTATTTTTAAAATGTGCCTGTGGAGTAACATTTTCAAAAATGTTTTTAAAAAGAAGAAAGCTAGAGAGAGAGAGAGAGAGAGAGAGAGAGAGAGAGAGAGAGTCAGAGAGAGTCCTGCTTGATTTTAGAGAATATCCCTGAGAGAATCACAGCCCTAGCAGGAGCTTGCTCCATGCAGATGCTGGCATGGAAGGGTGCACATGTGCAGTTAGCTCTGCTGTGGGAAAACTGCACTGTTTCCATGATTGCCAGTCACGTGAGCTGCTGCAGCTTTCTCTCGGTGGAGTGTTTTCAGAGTGACCGCAGGCCTCACTGACGCCTCCTTTCAGTGTGCTTTCTCTTCAGTCTCTTGAGCTGCGTGTTCCACATTGCTGCTTGGCAGTGTGCACAGCTGTCAGATCTTATTTTGGGGTGAATGCAGGAGCACCGGTTACCTTTAGTGAAAGTACTACCAAGGAGGTAGCCATTCGGAGCAGCTGGATCCCATGACTGGGGTTTGTAAGAGAAGAATTAAAAAATGGATTCTGCTGTTATGTAACCTTTTCCTCTCCTCACAATCCCCTCCTCTCCCTCTCTTGTTCTCTTCCCCTCACTCCCCTCTGTCGTTCCTACATCATAGAAAGGCTACTATATCTTAGGGAGGTTATCATTTTAGCAATAAATGTACCAAATTCCGTAGAAGCTTGGTAAGACATCAATATAAATTTGAGCACAATTCTAGAAGAGCTAGAGGAAGGGATTCTAGATGTTTTTACCAAAAAGTAAAATGAAGCGAATGTTACAAGAGACATATTTATCATGATTTGAGTACTAGACATTGTATACCCATATAATATAACATAGCACTTCATAATTTTTAGTTTCTATTTATAATCATAAGTTTTACATATATATTAGGTACCATGTGATGTTTCTATGTGTATATAAACTTTATTTTGATTAATATAAAATTGAATGTATTTCTGAGTAATCAAATTCTTTTAAGAGCTGCTCTATTCTGAGTTGCTGAGATGGCTCTGTAGGTTAGGTCCTTCCTTGGCTCCTGGTTTGGATCTCATCTCTGTGACCCATGTGGAAGTGAAGAAGCAGCTGTGCACCGCAGTACCTTTGCACGGCACCCGGACACACACGATGAAGCAAAGCTTTAAAGTTTTAAAGAGAATTACTCTGTCCATACCACAAGTAAGGAAACAAACACACACACAAAAATATATAAATATATATCAAAAGCGAAGTAGAGCAGTTAGCTGCCCCTGCCCTCCACAGTCATTGATTCCTTCCTACTTCTGAGGCTGGGGAAGGACTGGAAATTCAGTCTTTGCCCTCAGGCATTTGCTTGTGCCGTGGACCATTGCCTAATTGGCCCAAATGCTTAATCTCTCTAAACCTCTCTTTCTATGGCAAAAAAAACGTAAGTTCCTGATCTCTGTAGGCACATGGTAGCCATAATATATCATAATATATTATGATATATTATTTCTAACTGGGTTTTCTTCTGGGTTTATCTCAGTTAATTCATTTCTATAAAAGAGCGATTGAATCCTGGTCTTCCTAGAATAGACCACACTGTGGTGGAGAGTCTTGGATGACCCTGGGGGCTTCCATTCAGCTCCCAGTAGAGTGGAGTTTACATAAGAGCACTGGAGTGCTCTGTGTACCACAGAGTGCAAGAAAATCCTGTTTCCAAGAGGAGGTGTGAGCAGCGGTTTCCACAATGCAAATTGGTGATATAATCCATATAGCACTGTACCAGGAGGCTTCATAAGGCCAGCGGCCAGGACTCCTAAGTGAAGTAGGAAGCACCTGGCCAGCGGGCGGCCCTGCTGCTTGGCAACCAGAAGGGCAGCAGTGACCACACTCCTGCTGAAGGGGTCTGTCCTTTCCCTCCTGGGACACGCTGGGCCCTCTGCTCTTCCATTTGACTCATAGCGAGAGGAGTTTTGCCCTTTTCCTCTTGTGCTGCACTGAAATTTTGTGTTCAGTGACTGTGCCTCCTCGGTCCCTTGGGCTGTACCCACTAAACGCCTCACTACTCTCTCCCTCGTTCTAATCTTTGTTCCCTGTTTGACGTGTGTGGGACAGGCTAACAGCTGGCACGTGTTGGAGCGGTGCTGACTGAGTTAGTTAGTGCACAGTGTGGTAAAGTGGACTTGTTATTTTGAAACCAGCTCTGAAGACAACAGAAAATCTCAATACAACATACATTCTGAGAATATATCCTTAGGACCTGTGTCCTTTTATTTTAATCAAACTTAGATGCTTTTGAAAACTGAAATAAAAATTCTGATAACAGCATGGTTTTTTGCACTTTTAAAAAATTTTAAGACAGTATAACTATATAGCCTAGGCTGGCCTTGAATTTACTATGTATGTAGTCCAGGTTGGCCTCAAAGTCCAGATCCTTCTGCCTTAGCTTCATTGATGTGGTTATGGTAAAGTATCTTGTTAAGCTTTTGCAGTAATGCACTGTCCTATGGGGATGGACATGGAGTATCCAACACGGGACTTTAAAGGAATAGTTTTTCTGCAAACAAGAGGTTAAAAGGATCTGCAATGTGTATTTTATATTAAGCACATTCCCCCTCTTCACTTTGAATGTGGGCCAAAGAAGACAAAAATAGCCAAGATCGGTACATAATGGGTTTCTCTCTGCCTCTGCAGTCAGACAAGGAAGGACTGCTGAGCAGAAACTGGGAGGTTGAAAAACCTTATAAAGGTTCCTGTAAGAACTTCACTTCTGTTGCTGCCTGGTTTAGTACTTCTCAGATGCTGTGAGAACCAGAAAAAGTGAACTCCTCTGCCTCTGCCCCCCCCCCCGAGCCCCCTCTCTCTGCCCCTCTTTCTCTTGACCCTCTCTCTCTCTCTCTCTGACCCTCTCTCTCTCTGCCTCTCTCTCTCCTGTGTGCCCGTTATAAGTCACTGTTAAAACAAGAGAAGCACATTAAGAGTCTAGAAACATGTTGACCACATTATTCCTCAGCCCTGAAAGCAGAGTGCTTCAGCTTCCCTGGCTTGTCTTCATTTCCTCATTGGAAAGCAAATACCAATATAATGAGGAGAACATGCTGTTTTATGCATGAACATGGGTGTTAAAATACTTTATTAATGCCCTGCTCCCCAGAATTCAATGTTGAGTGTGTGAATATGATGTGAAGTGGAGGTAGAGTATCACATTCTGTTTGCAGTAATGTGACGGCCAGAAATACAACTAGAAATATTAAAGTCCTTCAAACTTCGGGAGAGTTTTGAATTTTGAGGTTGGGATTTTGTTTGTTGTGAGGATAACATGGGATCTATCTTCCTTATTAAATATTTAAGCGCACTATTAACTAGCCACTGTTGACTAGCTGGCAGTGTCATAAACTAGGCATAGCTGACTAATTAACAGAACTGTTAACTAGACACAAACAGTATATAGATAAACTGCAACTTTACCACTTCTCTGGCCTCCCAGTCCCTGGAATCCACTCTCTGTTTCTATGAGTTGGATTATCTGAGATTCCGCATGTAAGTGGATCTGAAGTTTAAACTGGTGGACTGGCCTATTTCACTTAGCACAGTGTCCTTCGGTTTCACCTATATTTAACATGTGGTAAAATTTATTTCTCAAATCTAAATTAATTTTTAATTTAGATTTTATACCTGTACTGGTTGGTTTCTGTCAACTTGACACAAGCTTAGACATATCTGAAAAGAAATCCCGTTTGAGGAGTTGCCTAGAGAGACAGGTCTTTGGAGTATATATCTGATTAATTATTGACGTAGGAAAGTTCAGTTCACATTGGTCAGAGCTACCCCTGTGCATCTGGCCTTGTTGGTATGAAAGAGCAAGTGGAACAGCAATGATGAGAGAACCAGTAAGCAGCACTCCTTCATGTCTGCCTCAGTTCCTGCCCCAGTTTCCTGCCGTGCTTGAGTTTCCACCTTGGCTTTCAGTAGACTGTAACCCAGCATATACATATGTGCCAGAACATACTCCTCCCACCTCCACATTGCTTTTTGTCAGTGTTTTGATTGTAGCAGTAGAAAGTCAAAGTAAGTCCATTTCATTGAATATATACCCATTTTCTTTACTCATCCATCCATGAATATCTAGGGTTTTTCTCCATAAGGTGGCTGTAACGTACCTTAAATGTTACAGTTGATGCTGCTATTGACTGAAGGTAAAGCTGTCTCTTTGAGATCCTGACATCACACTTCTGGGATAGGCTGCATTAATCTCCTGACATCACACTTCTGGGATAGGCTGCATTAATCTCTTTAAGAACGCCCAGGCTGTTTTCATTAGCAGCTGAAGTGCTTACATCCCACTGGCCCTGTCAGGACCGCTGCTTCTCCACACTCTCACCAACAGTGGTTGTTTTCCTCTGGGGAGTAGGCATTCTAAACCACCATGAGGTGGCACCCCACTTTAATTTTGATTTGCAATTTCCTTGATTAATAATAGTACATGATCTTTAAATGTTAATCCGGGTTGTTTTTGTTTGTTGGTTGGTTGGGATTTTTTGTTGTTGTTTTTAGTTTTTGTTTTTTGTTGGTTTTTTTTTTTTTTTTTTTTTTTTCTTTTTTTTTTTTTTGCATCTTCCGTTAATACATGTTTATTTGAGCTTTTGAGATGAGGCTCACCATACTTCCTTTTCAGACTGTACTTTAGCTCCTGGACAGTGACACACACACACACACACACACACACACACACACACACACACGAGTCTCTGTCTGTGTTTCTTGTTCTCTGTCTCTCTGTCTCTCTGTCTCTCTTTCTCCCTCCCTCATTCCCTCCCTCCTTGGACCTGCCCATTTATTGGACTTATATGAAGTTGTCTAGGCAAGGTAATTCAGCTGGTAAAAGTGCTTGCTTTGCAAGACTGTCAGGCTGTGTTTGATCCTTAGAATCCAAGGTAGGAGGAGAGAACCAACTCATAAAGCTTGTCCTCTGACCTCCATATACATGCCTGATGTGTCCCCAGCATGCGTACACACACGTACACACCAGTAATAATAAGATTAAAGCTGCTTGGTGGCTCTGCTACTGAGTACCAGGAATTTCTAATATATCCTGTTGCTAGCCCATCAGATAAATTGTTTGCACGTATTTTCTACCATTCAGTAGGGCAGACTTTACTGCTCCTTTCTGTTTGTTCCTTCTCTGGTTTAAAACTACCCCTGAAGCTCCAACTCTGGCATGTGACCCAACCTCAACTTCTGCTCCTGGCTCAGTCCTGACATCCTTCCCTGGAGTCATGCAGGTTTGCTTTGCTGCTGACTGTGGGTGCTCAGTGGTTTGGTTTGGTTTTTCATTTTTAATTACATAGAACTATGGGATAATGTTTACAATTTGATAGAACATTCATTGTGAGATTTGTTTTTCCTTGTAAGTATCGGGAAGCCTAACCCAGACTGTCAATGTGTCACATAATTAGAAATTCAGCATTTAAATCTTGAGGGAATTAAAATGCAACTAGGACCATCTTCCAACTTTGATCTATTTTTAGGTTCATTTTGGTAACAGAATGGTGCCGAGTCTCTCTCTGTCAGACTCAAGGCCTGGCATGCATTTGCCTTATGATATGCCCATGTCCACCTCTGCACAGTAGACAGGAGAGTAGAATGCTAATTGGCCCAAATCTAAGTCATACATGTTAATGTACTGGTTCATAAGACAAGGAATATCACTGGAAATGAAGATAAAGTTCATTAAGAGGATGCAATATTTTAAAGTGTATATATGCCTAATAACAGATCCAGATACATTTGTAGCTGAGCTACAAATGAAGTAGACAGTTCACATAGTTAGAAGTTTCAATAATACTGTCCGTGATAGAACAGACCAAAGGTAGGGGCATGGTAGCTTTAATCAGCCAATTTGATCTAATCGATATTTATAAAACATTCTATGAAGTAACAGCAGGAAGGATGTATCCTTAAAGTAAATATTCAGTTAAAATTGGCCAAGCATGGTGGTACATACTTTTAATTGCAGCTCTCGGGAGGCAGAGGCAGGTAGATCTCTGTGAGCTCAAGGCCAGTTGGTCTCTGTCTCAATGAATTAAATCTGAGGGCTAGAGAGGGCTCAGCAGTTAAGAATACTGCTTTTACAGAGGGCTTGGATTCTGTTCCCAGCACCCACACAGCCAGTTAACCCCAACTCCAAGAATATTCATACATCTGGCCCCCAGGGCCACTAGCACTCGTGCACATACACACATGCACACACATAATTAAAAATAAGGCAACTTTAAAAAATATTTTTAAGTTTATAATGCAGTTACCTGATTTCCTGCTTTCCTTTCCTCCCTTCAAACCCTCCAGTATAAACCATCTCCCTGCCTTCTTGCCAACTTATGACCTCGTTTGTTCATTTGGTATGTGTGTGTGTGTGTGTGTGTGTGTGTGTGTGAAGACAGGCTTTCTCTATGTAACAGCCCTAGCTGTCCTGGATCTTGCTTTGTACTTAGAAATCCACCTGCCCTTGACTCCCGAGTATGGGAATTAAAGGTGTGTGCTACCACATGCATGGTAATGACCTCTTTTCAATTGTTGTCATAGTCATATCTGTCTGTATGTGTGCTACATATGTACGCCGTGTGTGTGTGTGTGTGTGTGTGTGTGTGTGTGTGTGTGTGTGTGCTTGCGCATGCCCTCGTGCATGCGTTCCTAAATAGAATCTGCTCAGTCTGTATGTTACTCTTATATGTTTTCAGGGCTGACCATTTGTTATTGTATCACCAGGTGGTGTGTGTGCTCCTCTCTCAGGAAGACTATTTCTCCCACTTGGCATTCCTTAGTTGCTGTAATTCTTTATGTATGGCTGAGGTCTCCTGGCTCCCCCACCCCAGGCATAGCTGCTAGTGTGTCTGTTGGTGTTGTACAGCCACTTGATGAGATTCCATGGGTGTGGCTTCTCTGACATCTCTAGAGACACAGTCTCACAGCTGTCTGTTCCTCTGGCTCTTCCACCATTCCACCTCCTCTTCTGCAGAGATTCTCGAGCCTTAGGTGCACGACCAGTGCCCTAGATCTAGCATTTGGGGCTGGGCTCCACAACTCCATTTTTATTGGTTGTGGTTCTCTCCTCTTCTTTTTTTTTCCTTTTCTTACTATACTTGCAATTGTAACTAAAAGATTGGTGTTTTTTTTTTTTTTAATATTGATCATTGTGTTCAGTTTTACCACTGATTTTAATACAAGCTCATTTAAATGTTCTTTCTTTATTTACTTATTGTATGTATTGTATTAATGCTCTATCTGCATGTACACCTATATGCCTGATAGCCATGTTTCAGGTCGATTACACTGTGTAAAGTGCCATTCTTTCGGCACCAGGCATGTTGTGCTAGTGTCAATGCAGCTGTGTATGATTCCAAGTACCTTCTTTTCTTTGTGCTTTAAAAGCTCAGCGTGGGCTGGAGAGATGGCTCAGCGGTTAAGAGCACCAACTGCTCTTCCAAAGGTTCTGAGCTCAATTCCCAGCAACCACATGGTGGCTCACAACCAACTGTAATAGGATCTGATGCCCTCTTCTGGTGTGTCTGAAGACACTACAATGTACTCATATGAATAAAATAAATGAATCTTTAAAAAAAGTTCAAAAAAATAAAAGCTCAGCTGTAATCTTAGTGCTTTTTTCTCCCACAGAAATAGTATTAATTTGGGAAATGGGTAGATTATAAAGGAATCCATAAGGAAGTTAAATTATTAATAATACCCTGTATTGGTTATGGCAAGTGTATTTATGTGTATGTGGTTGCATGTGTGTGTGTGTAGTTACCTGTATGTTTGTATGTACTTGCATGTATGTTTATGAGTAGTTGCATGTATATTTTATATAGTTGCATGTATGTTTTATGTAGTTGTATGTATGTATGGTTGTATGTACAGCTGTGTGCGTGTACATGTGGAGGCTAAAGTAAACCTCAGGAGTCATTCCTCAGATGCTGTCTACTTGTTTTTGTTTGTTTTTGTTTGGTCTCTCTCTTGGCCTGGGACTCACCTATGAAGCCGGGCTGCTAGCCAGTGAACCCAGTAAATGCTTCAGCACGATCAAAAGCGCATGGCTCCATACCTGGACTTTTCACACGGTTCTGGGGACTGAACAGAAAAACACAGTAAACACTTTGCCGACTGAGGCATCTCCTTAACCCAGGGAATGATTTTTTTTTTTAAAAATACTTTAAAGAAGCATCTTTGTGTTTATTTATTCATTTATTTATTTAGATTTATTTCATGTGAGTACACTGTCGCTGTCTTCAGACACACCAGAAGAGGGCATCAGATTTCATTACAGATGGTTGTGAGCCACCATGTGGTTGCTGGGATTTGAACTCAGGACCTCTGGAAGAACAGTCACTGCTCTTAACCATTGAACCATTGCTCCAGCCCCCAGGGAATGATTCTTAGGAATAGAATTAATCGTAATTCACTATTCTCCACATTGAAAGAACTGCTTCATACACCATTTAATAGAACCTGTTTTTATGGTTCTCATTACATGGAAACAGCTGAGAGATTGCTGTCCCCAATAGCGGCCCTTCTTGTGTAGCAAGGCTAACTCTATGGTCTGGCCATATTGTATCAACTGTCCCTCTGGCTTACTGCTTATAGTTCAGGACATTGTTCATTTTGTTATGGCCACTGTCAGTCTGGAGGACTTTTCTGGATTTCCCTCAATTTTGAACGGTTTTCTCGTCTAAAGTCACCAGTCTTCTGTCCTTTGTCATGCTGATCAGAGCAAGGCCGTCTGCATTCACATGCAGTCCCCACCTGCCACTGACCCTCACCAACTGTCCCATGCCTGCCTGGCTTCAGTCTTCTGCTACCCCTGACTTGTCCTACTCTGGGCACTTAACTTTTTCCAACCATTGTTTAAAACTGCTTCAGCAAGAGCCCCATACATTTCTTCTGTTTCCAACTGAGGTCACAGCATTATCAGTCTGTTCGAACAAAAAGGCCACATGACATTGTTGGTGACTTAGCTCAACCCAACCCTTATTCTGTATATTTTTCTCCAGTGTCTGAGGGCAGTTTTGATTAGATTTGACTAAATTGCAGGCAAGAAGGTGTTGTGATGATTATAAAGGTTCTCCTATTTTAATTATAATTCTATCTTTGTTTACAGCAGACTGTGTATAAATTCATGTATTTACTGCTTATGTTTGTAGCTAATGATATCCATTTCTTTACACCTATGTGTGTATGTGTATGCATGTATATACTTCAGCAGAAGTGATCAAATTAAAGACAAAAGATTGTAAATTTTATATTAAGTAATGAAAATTTTAAATCCTCTTGGTGAGACTAGCACTGGTAAGTTAAAAGTTGAAGGCCTTCTTTCTCAGACTGACGGTGCAAGATCACAGCCGCACGGCACAGGGAGGTCAGGAGTTCCAAGCCAGCCTGCACTTTATAGGGAGATGTTTCTGACAGCAATAGAAAGGTGTTCACTAAACCGTGAAGATGAGGAGTGTGGAAGAAATGGCATTTCCTGCCTGGCTGCCTACACTTCTGTGTTCCTTCCATTTGATTCTCATCATCTGTTCCCTTCTTCTGCTGCCCAGCACCATGCTGGAGGACTGAGTCATCAGAGCCACACACATGGGAAAGCTGCAGCCGAAATGTCATTGCCACCTTCGCCGGAAAGCCTCACTGCCCTAATGTTCTTGTCACTTGCACTGGTTTACAAGGCCGTTTCCCTTCTTTCCTGTTTCTAGAGAGTGTGTTTGGCTGAGAGGGGTGACGAGGACGATGCTGCAGTGTCCTGTATCTCCTTCATCTTCTGCTGGGGTGGCCTTTTTTGCTATTTCTGTTACTGGATTTAAAGTGGAGTTGTAAATCCTGTGACCGTGTTGAAGAGCAGACAGCAGGTGATTACAGAACACTCCACTGAGGATGACCTCACTGTCTTCCAAGGTCCTTACCTGGGAGGCATGTGACATTGGCCTTTGCTTCTTAACACACTCCCGTCTCACACCCTCTGTGCCCTTTTCAGCCTGGCTTTGGCTAGTGCCTTCAGTGATATGACTCTATTGGAGTTCACTAATTAGATGCATCTTACTGTTTAAGCAGAGCAATTAGTGTGAAAGGAGTTGTTCAAAGGTAAAAAGTAATCGTACATGCCATGAGAGTAACACTCTCTTTTTTTTCTGTGCAAAAGAGGAAAGAGCTTTAAGACTGGTTGATCATGCCATTTGGGCATGTGCTCTTTTACTTTGACTGGTGAAGGTGGACCAACAGCTTTACAGGCAGCCTTTTCTAACTATTGTTCCATGCTACCAGAGACTGCTCCTTTGAATTGTCTTACCAAAAGAATCTCTAAAGGCATGGTTTCTGGTAAATTGATGCAGTTGTTAGTATCAGCCTTCTTCCTCCCCTCTTACAAAGCCAGTGTGTGCTTAAGGTCAGACAGCAGGCAGAGGGTAAGGTACTGCTGGGGTCACTTACTCTGCAGAAGATCCTTCATTCCACTTAGCTGTCCAAAACTCAGAACAAAAGTTCTGCATGCTCAGAAAGGCCTTCAGGGCAGGCTGGAGAGATGGTTTAGCTGTTAAGAGCACTTCCTGGGGAACTGAGTTGGATTCCCAGTACTCACTTGGGTCACAACTATTGGAAACTCCTGTTCCAGGGGATCTGACACCCTCTTCAGGCCTCTTCAGGCACCAGGCACATACCTGATGTGTAGCCGTAAATTCAGACAAAACACTCATATACATAAAACTTTAAAAGGAAAAAATGCATGGCCTTCAAGAAGATAGAACATTTTTCCTGGCTTATATCCAGAGCTAACAAAAACTTGTTAGATTTCCTAGTCCACAACAGACTTAGTTAGGGTTTTAATTACCGTGACAAACACAGCATAACCAAAAAAGAAATTTGGAGAAGAAAGTGTTTATTTCAGCTCACAGTTTGTCATCAAAGCAAGACAGGCTGGAACTGAAGCAGAGGCCATGGAGGACCAGTACTGGGGACACTGTGGCTTTACTCACCACAGCATGCTCAGCCTCCTGTGACACAGGACTGCTGGCCCAGCCTAGCATATTTAAAACCTAAAGGTCTTCGCTCTTAGGGTCTTGGGCTTCTTGCCACAACACAATACTTGTAACACACCACAAACCTTCTTTCCCCCATTTCCCTCTCTTTCCTTCTTACCCTCCTGAGCAGTGACACTTTTGACCTTTTTATTATAGTTGAACATGTGATACTTTTTGATTAACTTTAATTTAAAATATAACCATTTCTATAAAACTGTCAATGTCTGTAGACACTGTGTACATCAAATACTACCTGTTTGCATTTGCTAGGATCCATACAGATGAAGGACTTGTTTCTTTTTATTGATACATGATTGCATATTCTTTATGGAAACAATGTAACATTTTAACACAAGTGAAGTAACCAGACAAAGATAATGACATCGGCATCACTCCAGCATTTATTGTTTCCTTGTGTTGATAATATTCAGAATTCTGTCTGCTAGCTATTTTAAACGATACAGCTAGTTGTCCTTAGCTATGATTGTTCTACTGTGCTGTAGAATGTTAAAGGCTGTTCATTGTTGTTTATTTTATTTTTTTTAGACAGGCCTTCTCTGTGTTGTTCTGACTGTCGGAGAACTCACTTTATAGACCAGGCTAGCCTCAAACTCAAAAATCTGCTTCTCTAGCGCTGGGACTAAAGGTGTGTGCTACGACACCTCACTAAAGGCTGTTCTTAAACTAAGCAGCACTTTGCTATAGTCACAGATTTTGGGAAATGAATGTGGAAGGGTTGGAGGTCAAGGTCAGTCTGGGAAACAATCATTATCAGCCTGTGCTTCATGAGCCCCCAAGGTGTGAGAGGAGGAAGGGGTCCTCCTACCCAGCTAAATCATTCAAAGGTAACTGTCTCCCCATTCTATCTCCATCTCCCCTAAGGATCATGCTCCATCAGTGACCTCTCTCTCCCTAATACGCTTTCCCTTCCAAACTGACTGGCTCTCTCTGCTTTTGTATCTCACATGCCAGGTCTTAAACTTCAGTGGTTAGCCTGGCTCCTTCCCACCTCCATCACTTCCATTTCCTCTCTCTCATGTGTGCTGCCCAAATTCATGGCTACCAAGATACCCTGCCCACTTCAGGTTCCTCAAGACTTGTCCCCTTGACTCAGGGGCTGTTTCTTTTTCTTTTTTCTTTTTTTAATTGGATATTCTCTATATTTACATTTCATGTTATCCCCCTTTCCCCAATCCCATCCTGTCTCCCCCTCCCATTGCCTCGATGAAGGTGCTCCCTCTCCCAACAACCCTTTCCCATCCCACCTCAGCGCCTTGGTATTCCCCTACACTGGGAAAAAGAGCCTTCCTCTGATTGATGCCAGAGGCCTCTCCTCCCACTGATGCCAGACAATGCTATCCTCTGCTACAGATGCAACTGCAGCCATGGGTTTCCCTATGGGAACTCACTGGATGGTGTTTTGGTCCCTGGGAACTGTGGTGGGTTTGGTTAGTTGATCTTTTGTTCTTCCCATGGGGTTGGAGACCCTTTCAAGCTCTTTCAGTCCTTTTTCTAGCTCCTTCATTGGGGTCCTCATGTTCAGTCTGATGGTTAGCTGCAAGCATCCTCAGCTGTATCAGTATAGCTCTGGCAGAGCCTCTGAGGAAACATTCACATCAGATTCCTGCCATTAAGCATGACTTGGCATCAGCAATAGTGATTGGGTTTAGTGGCTGCATATGGGATGGATCCCCAGGTGAGGCAGTGTCTGGATCATCTTTTCTCCAATCCCTGCTCCTCTGTTTGTCCCTTTATTTCCTCCCATGAGTGTTTTGTTCTCCCTTCTAAGAATGACTGAGGCATCCACCTTCTGGCCTGCCTTCTCTTTGAGCTTCATAAGTTCTGTGAATTGTTTCTTGGGTATTCTGAGCTTTGGGGGCTAGTAAATGTTCATTGAAAAAATACAATACCCCATTAATGAATGAACTCTTGATGACCTGGAGGAACAAAAAAGATAGAAGAGGCACATTCCATTTTCATGGAATGGCTGATCACAGAATGAAGGAAATACAAGGCGTGTGAATTTTAGATGTAAAATGTCCACAGGGAAGCTAGTTAAGTGCACTATATAAGCAGTGTTAAGCTGGGGCTGATGCTCCTAAGACAGTTTGCTGAGGGCTATGCAAGCTACTTGTAAACATTTTTTAGAACAAAAATACCCATAATTGGTTCAGAATGACCTTATAAAAAGTCTGTAGCAGCCTGAAGTGTGTGAGTAATGATTCCTTAACAGCTGCTTTCTGACATACACATGCAACCTTTGATTAGAGAGCATGGGGTGGAACAGTTAAAGCTCTTTGTTCAGCATGTATCATATGAATAGATGCCCCGTGTCTGTTAAAGTGTCTCTGCTCTCATGAGGCAGGTAGGGGCTTTATTAACATTGGCGAACAGTGCTTTTATGTTTAAGTAATAAACCAAACATTATCTACTATTTGTTGTGCGGTATAACTGCGATGCTTCACTACAAGGTAAATGATAGGTACAAAGTTCTCCTTAGAACTTAATCCATATTCTCATTTCATTTTTATTCACCTACATATTTAGTAATACATACTTATCATGAGACCTGCAACCTGTTGGCTACTTTGTATCCCAAAGACTTTCTCCATGCCATAGTGATTTCATCATCATATACATTGTTGCAAGCCCATGCCAGTGGTCTCCTCACATTCCCATCAGAGAGCAGTGAGGTTCATCCAGTTTTATTCATTTAAGGAGCACAAACAAGGAAGGAATCTGTTGATCTTGGGCCTTGTTCTAGCAAGTTCATGGAATACTTTGAATTAGTGGACTCTGAACGTCATTAGCAGTTCAGAGGCAAGCGTGTGTTGCATTACTGACCCTTTTCATAAAAGATGTAAGAGGAATTATGGCCTCCTTTTCAAAATTACATGAGACCTGGTTCTCAAGCTTGCTTGTTATAATCACAAACACACACCTATGTAGAATGAACTGTGGGTTATCCACTACAGCCTCATGGAGATATTTTTACCAGTTCTATCTAGCAGTTTGAATACTGATATAGTGTATTTCACTGAATATATTAGGGACATTTTATTTTATATTTCAACATCTTTGAACTTAAGCCTTATTTTATAATCAGTGGTGTTTTCATGATTCAATCAGTATAGTTTTTCTGAATGAAATATATTACACTTGTGACATTTTGAGCTTGAAGAAATAATACATTTGTGTAAAATATACACAAGTACATATTCATATTCTAGAGTCATCGGTTTCTTTCTGAGACCCATTCACTAAATTAATATCACAGTTGTGAAAAATAACATTTTCGCTACATTTTACTCTTTACAGAACTGTTTCAGTAGATTCACACATTGAAATCATCATACTTGATTTTTTTTGCCATATTTTCTGATTCCTGCAGGAGAAAATGACCTTAATTTAGTCTAATTGGCAGTAAATTAACTGACTTCCTGAATCCTCTCTTTAGTGAGTTTTCAACCAGAATTTGCCTAAAACTGTGTGTGTGTATTTAAATGTATATTTATATAAAGGGCTTTCAATTTTATACTTTTATTTTTAAATACATGTGTGTGTGCATATATGTAATTTTTTAAGACATTGGTTGACTATGTAGTGCTGGCTGACCTGAAAATCATAGAGAGCTGCCTGTTTCTGCCTCAGTGTTGGGATTAAAAGCATGTGCCACTCAATGGGAGAAGAGGCCTTTGGTCCAGTGAAGGCATGTTCTCCCAGTGTAGGGGAGGTAGGAGAGGGGGGTTGGGAGAGGGTGTACCTTCATGGAAGGAAGTGGAGGGGGAAGGGGAAAGGGAGTAGGGGGAAAGGGGATAACATTTGAAATGTACAGAGACTATCCAATTTAAAAACAAACAAACAAACATGTGCCACACACCAGAGAGGTTTTTTTTTTTCTTTTCTAATTCTGTTATTTAATGTGTAGGGTTCAGATTCACAACTTCTCTGTTCTGGTAATATTTCTCACCAGTATTAGACTAGAATCTTTTACTTTTCCTATGCATAAAAATCTGTGAGAACAAATGTAATGTCACAGGCCTGAAATGGCAGCCTTTAGTTTCTCATTAACTAGCTTTTGTAGGTATGAAGTACAGTTGTTTAACATAGTAAATATCAATATTTTGAAGAAATTACCTTTTTTATGAAGCAGTTGCAACCAGTGTCATTTTAAGATTTTTGACCCACTATTGCCACGGAGTCTGGATTCTTAGATTCAAGATATTGTCACCTGCTTCCTACATTTGAAGCCATCACACTCAGACATGCTAGTGTTTGCCCAGCATGCAGAAGAGGCTCCTTGTGCCTGAGGAGACTCATTGGAAAATTCCATGGTAGACATTGTTTCCAGAAGGAAATTGCAGTCTATCGATTCGATGTGTCATTGCTTCTAAAAGAAGAAATGGAGCTCTGAAAAAGCTGTCATTTGTCACTCCCACCCAGTCAGTCTTTGTAAATGTCATGTGGTGCATCTCGAGTCCAGCGTGGCTGGTGTAGTGCTGCTTTGATTGACACACAACAGCCTCCTCACAGATGTCTCTTTCCCCTTTCTCCACTTTACCCTATTCTTCTTCAGGTGCATACGTTCCGAGGGCCACACTGGTGTGAATACTGTGCCAACTTCATGTGGGGCCTCATTGCTCAGGGAGTGAAATGTGCAGGTAAGAGCCCGCCTCTCCCCATTCCCTCAACAGCCAAGCTGAAGACTGGGTTATCACCTGCCCTTTGCCTTCTAACTGGGTGGGCAGAGCAGCAGGAGTGTGTTTAAGTCCCCAGAAACAAAGAGGACAACTTGCTGCAGAGGCTCAAAGTAGATGAAAGCAAGGCAGTTATAGTCAACATTTGTCCTTGGTGTTGCTTTAACTACATCTATAGAATTTTTTTAAGCAGTGTGCAAGGACATATGTTGCCTTGGAAACTGAATTTTAAAGCTGATTTGTTAAGCAAAATTGTCCTTACTAAGTTTTCTTTCTTTAATCAAAGTCAAAGCTGTAAAAAAAGAAAAAAAAAAAGGTCTGCAATTTTATATTCAAAGATGATTACCAAATTCCAAATTAACTTAGTGATTAATATTTTCTTTGTGACACATAAAGATATTGAATGTAACAAATCTTCCCTGTGAAAAAATGATGGCGGTTGCTGTCTTAGGTTTACCTTTAGGAACTTTTACCCATTAAGAAATGCTCAATGTGGTGGGCTAAAGAGATGGCTCCAAGGCTAACAGCACTTGTTCTTACAGAAGACCTGGATTCAGTTCCCAGCACCATCCACATGGTGGCTCACAGCTGTCTGTAACTCGGGATCCAACACCTCACACACATGGCAGCAAAATGCCAGTGCACATAAAATTAAAATTAAAAAGACAATTTAAATTTGTTTCCTCAAATTAGAATCCTGATACCCCTGAATAAATGTAATTTTCTCTATCCCACCAATGTGTATGTATCCACATGTACACTGTGGGAATTTGTTATAATTTGTGAAATGAAATAATGATTAACATCATGTGCAACTCATTGGTATAGAACCACTGTTCTCAATACTGCCCAGACTGCCTATTAGCGTGGCCCTAAAATTATTTAAAATTTAAATATGTAGTATTTGCTCTAAACAGTAAATAAGTTTATGGTTAAAGCTGTGCTGTTTAATTTTTAAAACTAAGGTATCTTTCATGTCTTTTAGCATAAATCTCTTATTCAATATATGCTAACAGGGCTGGGGATGTGATTCAGTTGGCAGAGTACTTGCTTAACATGCTCATAGCCCTGGGTTCAATCCCTAGGACCTCACAGAACTAGCCTGATGTCACACACACGAGGTCCCAGCACTGCGGAGGCAACAGCAGAAGGATGAGAACAAATTAGACTTAAGACATTTGTGAATGCAAGATGGGCCTGAGATCATAAGACTCTACCTTTTGTATTTTTTGAAGTATACTAAGAATAAATTGCTTTACACTGATAAGGACCAGACTTAACACTGTATTACTCATTTCTCTTACTTTATTATCAAACTGGGTTTTTTTGTTGTGCATTATGTGCAGACACCTTTGTGTGTTACTAATTTGAATTTTCTTCGAGTAGCAGAGCGCAGTAGGTATTGCGTGTGAACAGGCCCAATGTTCTCTCTCCAGCTATTCTCTGCACATCAGTTTGTAGACAGTTGTCACAGGCCGGGCCCGTCAGGATGCTCCCTGCCATGGGGAGAAGGATAAAAATGGCACAGGGGGACTTGTGTATGCAGAGGGATCCTCCCTGGAACATCTTAGCTCTGCATCAGGTGTCAAAGTCCACAGGAAGGACACCTCTTTGGATGGCTCTGCTCATGTCTCTGACCTGGAGGGCAGCAGTGAGGGCTGGAAGACACGCATCAAACAAGACAGGAAAACATCGACACCAGTAGCTCCCAACCTTCCTAATCCTGCAACACTTTAATACAGTTAGTTCTTCATGTTGTGGTAACCCCCAACCATAAAGTTATTTTCATTGCTACTTTATAACTGTAATTTCGTTACTGTTATGACTCATAATGTAAATATCTGATACGCCGGATATTTAATATGTCACCCCTTTAAAAGCATTGGTTGATCTCCAAAGGTGTCACAACCCACAGGTTGAGAACCACTGACCTATACAGTTCAAAGACAGATGGTATAGTCCCTCCACAGCAGGGTCACCTGCTCAGAGAGTGAGTCTCAGTAGCCTTGTCTGTCTATTGTAAGACATCCTTGACCAACTGACACCAAGAGAGTTTCTTAGCATCTGGCAGTCACTAACAAAAGGTTTTCTATGAACTAATGTTGTGCACCATTTGTGTTTTGAAAGAGTAAAGACCGTATACATGAGAATGCTGATAGCTGCCAGCAAAAAACAGACCCATTGTGTCTGAATATACGGTAATATACTATAGTTCCCAATCGTATTTGGGAAAAAATGTCATGGGACAGCTGTTTTGTTGATAACATAGTAAACAAGTAGAAATAGAGCAATCTAACTCTACCCCTTTATGGCCTCCATCTCTTACCAGGGGGAAAGGGCAAAGGCTGGAAGAAAAACCTGGAGGTTTTCATTCTGTCCGTCAATACATGTATAATATAAGCACATGTCTACCTTTGTTTTTAATGGGGTTGGCATGGGACTCAGTAGACGGCTTGCCACATACGGTTCATTCCCCAGCACACATTGTTTTAAAACTGGGTATAACCTGGGCAGGGTTCCAGCACTCAGGAAGAGAAAACAAGACTAGAAGTTTAAGTCATTCTCAGCTGCATAGTAAGTTCTAGTCAGGCCTAGACTAAAGGAGACCCTGTCTCAAAAACCAAGCAAACAAACCCACAAACCTAGCATGAGCTTCAGAAAAATATTAATTTTTTCTTCTACTTTTTTTAAGTAATAGGGTCTACTTTAGTAGATGTAGCCTCCCAGTGCTCAGGAGGTAGAGACCTGAGTTTAAGACTAACCTGGTCTACACAGTGAGTACTAGGTCAGCCAAAGCTACGTAGTGAGACCCTGTCTTTAAAAAATATATACAGTGTAGATTTACATTAGTTCTGCTTAGATAACCAATTACATTGTATTGACAGTGAAGTTTTAGATCAAACATACCTCTAGACTCACCTAGCCTTTGAGTCCCCTGCATTATCTAAAGAATTCAAAGGCGGCAGACTAGAGAGAGCACACACTCGCTGTGCTAGGCAGAGTAACAGTCACATCCTGGGCACTTTGCAGATGTGATCCACACACATATATAGCACGTGAGAAAAGGTCAGAAGGACTGAGTTCACACCAGTCTGGACTGTGGAGCAAGAGCCTGCCAGCAAGCGGGGTGATAGTGGCTCACACCTCAGTCCCAGCTTGATGGCAGAGGCAAATGGATGTCTAGGAAATGAAGTGTAAATTGTCTTCGTTTTCCTGATATTGTGTAACCACTGAAGTTTATTAAACACCCCTCTCCCAGGAAATAAATTATTCCAGGAAAGAAATTAATTACACTACTAGAATTTCTAAAGTGTATTTATTTTAGCCTTACTGGAATATTCTAACAGATAACGCTTTATGCAGGCTGATACTTCACAGCAGACATTCCAGCTGGGGCTAAAGGATGAAGCCTTTGGTATTTTCAGCACATACTGTCATCACTGTCATCACTGTTGTCCTTGCTGTCCTCTCATAGGAGAAAGATGACTTCTATTTTTATTAGTACCTAACAGTGGATATTTTCCTTGTAAGTCTGAGAATCTGAACAATCCCTTTTAAAAGTTTTATGTAGCCTCTTTTGGCTAAAAGTAATATTTTCATAAATATTCCAAAGTATAAGCCATTTCTTTTCATTTTCTTATGAAAATAATGGCTTGTGATTTTTTAAGATGTATTTATTTATTTATTCATTTAATTTATGAGTACACTCTAGCTATCTTCAGACACACCAGGAGAGGGCATCAGATCCCATTACAGATGGTTGTGAGCCACCATGTAGTTGCTGGGATTTGAACTCAGGACCTCTGGAACAGCAGTCAGTGCTCTTAACTGCTGAGCCATCTCTCCAGCCTGTGATTTCTATTAGAATGTGAGATGTTCACTTTAAGCAGGGGGGACAGATTGCTCAGCAGTTAGGAGCATGTACTGCTCTTGCAAAGAACCATAGTTCAGTTCCTAACACTCACACCCAGGGTTCACAACTGCCTAAAGCTCAGCTCCAGGGGCAGCCAGTGCCTCTGTCCTCTGCAAGCACCTGAAGGAACACGTGCATTCTTTCCACACATGAACACACATGTATAGAACTAAAAGTAATGAAAATCCTTCATGGTGGAAATACCAGAGAGGTATACTTAACAATAAAATTTTGGCTGAAGATGTAGTGTGGTGGCAGGCACTTGCCTAGCCTATCTATAGGAAGCCCTCATACAGTCTTTAGGGCCACAATAAAAAAAGAAATACTTCATAGTTAGTTTAAATATGAATATTTATAAAACAATGAATTTTCTTCCAAAATTTACATTTCCATAATTCTGTTACCCTTTAATCTATCCTTAGAATGTAAGTGAATGTTGGTTATTTACTTCAGAACATGGGTCTCTGTGCTTTCTAGCAATTCATCATGCGTATGCATAGGGAAGTCAGTGCACACATAACCACATAGCCTGAGCTCAGTCGTCTAAGTAATGAAACTGTTTCATTAAGAAATGCAGAATAAAGGGTAATGTGGAGTCAGTCATTCTCTTTTCCTGTCTTTGCTGTGTATTTTTATCATGAGAAACTGGAGGGTGAAATATAGTTTAATAACAAAAGAGATCTAGGGACTTCTTACTCATTTATAGTTCAACATCTTCTGAAAAAAACAACTGTATGTGGCATAAATAAATATATAAGTAAATACAAAATCGTCTTAATGAGAGACTGAAGTGTGCTATGCTGTTCCTATGCTGATGTTTTTCCAGTGTATGGTTTGCAGAACATGCTTGGGGCTGCCGCATTGCTCTGTGACCTCAAGAATGTAAAATGATGCTGGACTTATTTATATATGTGGTGTTTTACCTCCATGTATGTCTTTGTAGCACTTCCATACCTGGTGCTGAGGAGACCAAAAGAGGGTCAGATTCTCTAGGACTGGAGTTACAGATGGTTGTAAGTCACCATGTGGGGACACAGGAATCAGTCTTCAGGAAAAGCCACCCATGCCTCTAACCACTGAGCCATCTCTCAAGTCTCATGCTATATTTTAATTCTATTGCCTTTGCTCTGTCGTCTTCCAAAGGATCTCCTTGATCCTGTTGGAAATGTAGTCTCTGAAATTAATCCCATACTTTCGTATTGTTAAGTGGGATTAAAGATATTTGTTTAGTGAATATTTCCTTCAAGTTTTAAGACTGAGTTCTGTTATTGCTTGATGCAGTTTTGATTGAATCACAAATACATTCAGTAGCTGGCTATTTAAAATAGGAGATGACACCAAACTGTCAAATGTAAGACTGTTTGTTAGTGGCATGTATATGTTTTGATATGTGAATGCATTGGGTTTTATGTTTGGCTTTTCACTTTGAAGTTATATGTGGGGAAGGATATGAAGAAACAAGAATATAATGTCTAGATTTTATCACTGCTTCTTAAAAGTCCTACAAGATCAAGCACAGATTATTGTTTATAGGTGACTATAGCAGCAGTTTAAAAACCATATATGTGTGTATGTATATATGTGCATGTATATGTGTGTATATATATATATATATATGTATATATGTATAAGTATAACTCCACTATCACACACACACACACACACACACACACACACACACACACACACACACACACAAAAGAAAATCAGTCATGATGAGATATTTATATTAACCAAGAGAAAACTTTGAGATCTAAAGAAGGCTGGAACTGGAGAGATGGCTCAGTGGTTAAGTGACTTTGCTCATTCAAAGGACAGGAATTCAGATCCCAGCACCCATGGGATGACTCTTAGTAGCCTGTAACTTTAGATCCAGTACCTCTGCTTGACCTCCACCTGCTTGCATGTGTTACACACACACACACACACACACTCTCTCTCTCCCTCCCTCCCTCCCTCTCTCTCTCTCTCTCTCTCTCTCTCTCTCTCTCTCTCTCTCCTCTCTCTCTCTCTCTCTCTCTCTCTCTCTCTCTGAAGGGAATCTTGGAACTGATACCCAAGAGGACACCTAGGTGACAGGCTGACCAGAACAAAGGTGACAAAGGAATCAGGGAGGCTAAAGACGGAGCACAGATGTTACACAGTTCAAGCACATAGGAGAAAAAAAATTAAGTCAACTGAAAGAGCTGGAGGTTAAGAAGTGAGAGCCCCTGCCTAACATGTGTAAGGGATTGGGGGACCCTAATAGCATTAAACATAAGAGGACAGTCCTCAGCCACAGGGCTGGGGGACCAGAGGGTAGAGTGAGATGCTGGCAAAATATCTGAAAGGCAGCTGTATTGAAACCTGGGATATGGTGAGTACAGAGAAGTTGTACACTAATTACTTGAAGGTGTGAAGAGCAATGTAGGCATAAAGTCTACAACCCCAGTTACTCACATCCATCTCAGGACCTTGACTTCCATTGAGCTCCTGACCTTCAGCTGCTGACGGCCATGCAGCAAACCTGGCAGCAGTGCTTGACAAGGCCTGTAACTCTGGCGAGCACCCAGTACTACTACCTAGAGCTCTTCACGTACAGTGACAGACACAAGGCTTGCCCAACACAAGAAGCACTCAACAAAAAGTGCAGTCCATAGATTCTAGAACAAACACCAAGTTTTAACAAGTCCTCTACAACATTTGAGTGTTTGGAGGAAATCAATCTTTTTGATGCATGTTTTGCTACTGGTTTGCTTTATTGTCAAATTAGAACTCTCACATGTTAAGATGCCCAGAGGGGCTTCACTTTTAGCCACACAATCATTTGGGCTTTGATTTGGAGCAATGCTGCCTCATTTCTTCAGGAGGTATTTTGAGGACTTTGGTCAGGAAACATTTCTGTTCCTAGTCATGACAGTATTTAGACATGACTCAGTGGTCTTGCCCTCTCTGGGATACTCACTTAGGCTCCCATGGACCCAGCTCTCTGTAGCACAGCCTGGCTCTGCATCCACATCACTTCCTCTCAGGCTCCACAGCTGGATGCTCTTTCAGATTGCCAGTGTCTGTCCATTTACTGACAGGACAGTCCTATATGTGTGTTGGCTTTTCTTGTCACTGCTGTTACTAACACTCATTGCTAGTTTGCAGGATACATTTTACCAAAAGTTCTAGAGGTGTCTGCAGTGTCAGCAGCGCCCAGTGCTTCAGCTCAGTACCTTTTAGGACCAGCACCTCTCCGTACTGTGATGTCAGCAAAAGGAAACTGCCCAAGAGCCAAGGCAGTCTGGGATTCCGAACATGAGCTATATCTACTTCATTTAAACTAGTTTTGTAACAGATCCTGATAAGAGTTTTAACTTAGAAATTAGAAAGGTTGTACTTTTTAAAACATAAAGATGGCATTTATTTTTGTTGAATTTTTTTTAGTATAGTCTATCACTTGAGTCTAATTTAGCAGAACATGTTTTTCTTTTTCATCCATTATAAAACTTTGTGGTGCTCATGTGGTTGAAATGGTATCTCAGATATTAACCCGGAAGTGCTTGGGTTCTGGGCCTGAGATGTTATAGCCCTGCAAAACCAGAGGAGTAACATCAGTGGAGACCCATCATGGAGAACTTAGGGTTCCAGAATCACTGAAGGCTGGAGTTCCAGCTCTACTGTGTTGGATGAATTCCTTAACTTGGCCTGTTCAGAGATAGGTAGAAAACAGAAGAAACAGTAGCTATTTGATAGAGCTTTGGTTTTAAAGGAAATAATAAATACAACAAGGCACTTGGAATGGTGCTGTTAGCTAGTCGTCATAGGCTATCTAGACTACTCAAGAAATTAAATGCACTCTTACATATAAAAAGGGGTTGTGGATATATATAAATGAAAACAGATTTGGCTGGGGTTTTTTGTTTTTGTTTTTTGTTTGGTTTGGGTTGTTTTGTTTGGTTTTGGGTTGTTTGTTTGTTTTTGAGTAAAGGTTTCTCCGTGAAGTCCTAGCTGTCCTGTTCTGTTGACCAGACTGACCTCAAACTCAGAGATCTGACTTCCTCTGTCTCCCAAGTGCTGGGATTAAAAGCAGGCACCACACATTCAGCTGATGGTTCAGGGAGACGTACCTTCCACCTTAGACCATGGCCAAGTTCACCCCTAACTTCATGGAGAAGGCACCATCGAAGGTGGCTGCTGCCACAACTCACTCGAAGCCTTGATTGGTCACATTTTGGCACTATGCCAAGGTTGAACTGGTTTTCCCAACCCCTGGTGAAATCCCTACAGCTATTCAGAGCATGAAAAAATAATTCAAAATGCTAAAACTGTAGCTTCAGTCACCTTACAGTTAAGGAAGCTGTACTTCCTTATGGTTTGGTGGCCACTGAAGTGTGGATATGGTTTTATATCAGAGAGATCATAGGCAAATGTGGAATTGTTGGCTATATTTGAAGACCAATCTTTAGCTTCTTATTTGAATGTTTTTGGACCATATGTAATGAGACTATGGTCTGAATAAAGTCCTAGCTGTGGGGGGAAAAAAAAGCAGGCACCATCACACCTAACTGGAACAGATTTAAGAGGCTCTTGAATACTTTTATTTTGGTTGTCCAATTCCGTGTTATATCAAGTGACTTGAAATATAATTACAACCTACAGTAGATGTGAATTATTTTGAGCTATCTGACTGGTCTATTTTGTGCCACTATATCAAAGAACCTTTAACCAGATAAGTCACAAAGAACAAGAGATAGATACCATAGTTCTGAGATAAAAAGTTCAGGGTACCAGTATCTGGAAAGGGCTTTCTTGCTATGTGCCCTTGGCAAATGGTGGAATGCCATGAGAAAGCAGAAGAGAAAAACCCTCTCCCATAAGCCTCTTCATAGCAACACTGACCTGTTCATGGAAAGGGACCCAACACCTTCCAAAAGGCCACAACTCTGAGTGTGTCATAAGAATTATGAAGAAAACATACTCAATCTGAGCATTGGTGATGTAATTATTTTACACTTAGTGGTTTTTCTGTGGTGAATCTATCATTTGATTTTGTTTTTGCTTCTTCTAGGGTCGTTTAGGAACTTAAATAATGAAGCATTAGCCAAAATCCTGGCCTTGTTGAGTATGAAGGCCCATGGCTTTAATGCCAGCATTCAGGAGGCAGAGACTGGCAGATATCTAGAGGCCAACCTGATCTTTGTAAAGAGTTTCCAGGTCAGCCAGGGCTAGTGAGACCCTATCTCAAAAAAGAAAGAAAATCCTGGCCTAGTTCTAATCAAACTTTTCAAGAGGAGAGGGGCTGCTGTTCCTCTCCTTGGAGGAACTGCACTTCTGCTGAAAGAAACATTCCAGAATGCCCAGGCTAAAAATAATCATGACTTTTTCCTTCATTCTTTTCACAGATTGTGGGTTGAATGTTCACAAGCAGTGTTCCAAGATGGTTCCCAATGACTGTAAGCCAGACCTGAAGCACGTGAAGAAGGTGTACAGCTGCGACCTGACAACACTCGTGAAAGCTCATATCACCAAGAGGCCAATGGTGGTAGACATGTGCATCAGGGAGATCGAGTCCAGAGGTGAGGCGTCTCGGTGCAGGCTGCCTATGCCGTCCTTGAACCCCTCTAGGTGCATGTCTTTGGTGTTGCCGTTGTCTTCAGTGACGTGGAGAATGGTGTCAGCAATCATGCCCTCACGGAGTATTAATGAAAAAGCAGCTTGATTTCAAGGAACATTTAACCAGTTATGGAAAGTAATATTTAGGATGCATTATGAATGATGTCTGCCGTCTGCAGAGCTCTCTGGGCAGAGGTGGATTCACCTTTCAGGTGTTAAGTTCTTCTCATGCCAGAAAGCAGAGGCAGAAATGCCCCACTAAACATCAAGAGCAGAGATCTGAGCAGCACCTAATTATTCTCACCCACTTGGGAAAACAGCCACAGGCCTGCTCATGCAGGCTTTCTGTTATGTAAAAGACTTTATGATGGAATTGGGTGATGAATGATTTCCCTTAAGATTTAACGTTACATGGTCTAATTAGGCAACATGATGGCCAAATTATAAATATCCAGGTGACAGTAGGTCAGGAGTAAAAACAGTGCAACAGATTCATTTGGAGGATATGGAAGAAGACTTCTAGTGTGTGTTTTGTTTCTTTGTAATGCATCATTTGTCCAGCTTGAAGTACAGAGAGAAGTTGAAATGTGGAGGAAAGGCATGAGTTAACAGAAAAGGTTCCCATCTTTACTCCTTTATCCCCAGGTCTTAACTCTGAAGGACTCTACCGAGTGTCAGGATTTAGTGACCTAATTGAAGACGTCAAGATGGCTTTTGATAGAGGTATGTTTTTTTCATCATAGCCATTAACTTAGATGGTCATACTCTGCCAGAAAGTCACAGTCTCTTATGCTACTCTTAGATTAATTTTCTAAATGACTGATGATTATACCCTGCTAACGGTTGTGATAGGCGTGGCGGCACACACAACCCCACTGCTTGAGGGGTAGAAGCGAGAAGATCAGGTGTTCAGGCCATGATTAGTACATAGTGAATTTGAAGCCAGCCTGTCTAGAAAGCTGTCTTAAAGGTTTAGATTTCCTGGTGAGAAAGAAACACAGAGTGTATGGATATCACCAGTATCTGCATATCTAAGGTTGGTCCAAGTTATCAACTAAATTTGCCAAAACCAACATTAAAAATGGACAATGTAATAACTTCTCACATCCCAGCCTGAGTTAGCCCAGCAGTGGTGGGTGCTGATGTTAATTTGTTACATGACCACCTTGTTTGTAGTCCCTTGTACCAGAATAAGGTAGCACCAAAGAAAAGCTATTCCCTTAAATACAGAGTTAGTGATTCCCCCCAAGATAGAGTTTCTCTGTTTAGCCCTGACTGTCCTGGAACTCAGTGTGTAAACCAGGCTGGCCACAACCTGAGAAATCTGCCTCCTGCTGCTTCACAGGAGCTGGGGTTAAAGGCGTGCGCCACTACTACCCGAATAAATGATTTTTAAATGCCTCTTTTGCTTTACAGTGTAATATAGTGTAGTGTGTGTGTGTGTGTGTTGGGGTAGAAGATGCTGTGGATTGAACACAGGCCTCCTAGGTTAGCCAAGTGTTCTGTCAAAAGGCCTGTCCCTAGCCTGAAAATGTGTGCATTTCTAGTTCTGCCACACTCTCTGTTGGCAACCTTCTCATAAGCCAAAAGGCAGAAGACAAAAATAAATTAAATATTCCCCACCTACAAAGGGGAATGCAGGCCACCCTAAATTTTTTCTACAAACAAAGATGGTAATGATGTGTTGTATACAGATTCACATCAAGGAATATCTTGAATCCATGCCAAGGGAATGGTAAGAAGAATTCCCTTTGTCTGAAAGGCAGCTGCTGAGCATGTCCGCTCCCGGCCTGCGTCATGATTCTCAGAAATGAGCAAACACTCACAAGGAAATTGAAAATCATATCGAGTGCACTACACTTTCTGTGTCTAAACATTGACACATCTGTTTTGTAACACTGCCAACAGACTTTACCAGATTTTAAGATTCCATTGGTTTCTTTGGCTCTATGTGGTAGGCCTTTGCGGGCATTATGAACCTTCCGGACATGTCCTGCAATCACATGAAAACCCATGGTGCAAATCATTTAAATCAGCCCTGCACACAAATGCTGCCCAAATCTCTGAATGCTCAATGCAGGGTATCATATAGATAGCCAAGGAAGTAATGTGAAGTAATCAAGAGTGATCAGTTCCGGGAGACTTAGCTTTCAAACAAGGAAATTGAGGAAAGAGGCTGATAGGGTCCAGAGAATGCCACCATAAACCCTTTAGTCCCAGAGTCAAGGTAGCTGGGACACTACCTGCTCTAAACGGTCAGCAGGTGGCGTTACAACTTAGCTGCATTCTTCAGGTGGGACCATGAATAGTGTCTGGGGTGTCAGGGTGCACTGAGAGGTCACCTGGGTGGAGACCAGGTGGGTGGAGCCTCATCACAAGAGCCGAGGGCAAGTGGTCCTTGAGCCTGGGGCTGAAAAGGAAAGAAAGTCAGTAGAAAGATATTACAGACTCTGCTGGTAAATTGTGATTCTGCATACAAAGCCAGGACCTGATCTCACAGCTTAGAATGTCTATCAGAAAATAGTTTAAAACGAGACAAATGAAAGACAGTTGTGTGTGTGTGTGTGTGTGTGTGTGTGTGTGTGTGTGTGTGTGTTATTATTAAAATGCAGGATTAGAGCCATGCATGGCAGCTCATGTCTTTAATCTCAACACTCAGGAGGCAGAGGCAGGCGGATCTGTGAGTTCCAGGACAACCTGGTCTACATAGTTCCAGGACATCTAGGGTTATACAGAGAGACACTGTCTCAAAAAATATACATGCATACATATAAGCACACATACATAAATTCTGAATGACTTGTTTGTTTGTTATAAAGAGATGGCTTGGGGCTAGAGAGATTATTCAGTGGTTAAGAGCACAGACTGCTTTTTCAAAGGTCCTGAGTTTAATTCACAGTAACCACATGGTGTCTTAAGTCAGCTACAGTGTACTCATTTACATAAAATAAATAAATCTTTCAAAACAAAGAGGAAGAGGGAGAGAGGATGGGGGAGGGGTGAGAAAGAGGGAGGGAGGAGAGGGAGGGAGGGAGGGGGGAGGGAGGGAGGTGGTGGTGGTGGCTCAGTGGGTAAAGGCTCTTGCTATGATGCCTGACTTGGTTTTAGCAAGCTAGAGTGATCTGGTAATATGAACCTCAACTGAGAAATAGCCTTCATCAGATTGCCTCTAGGCAAGTCTGTAGTGCTTTTTCTTGATTACTAACAGGTAGGTCTCACCCAGGCTAGGGGAACGCCATGCCTAGGCTAGTAATCTGCAGTATGTTAGAGAGTAAGCTGAGCAAGCTGTGGAGAGCAAGCCAGCAAGCAGCACCCCTCCATGGCCTCTGCTTCAGTTCCTGACTCCAGGTTCCTCCCTGAGCTCCTTTCTGTCTTGGCTTCCCTAATGATAGATTGTAATCTAAGGTCAGATAATCCCTCTCTTCCCAAGGTGCTTTTAGTCATGGTGTTTTATCTCAGCAATCGAGACCCTAACTAGACAGTCCTGACAACCTGACTGAAAGGAGAGAACCAACTCCAACATGCTGTCTTCTGACTTCCACATGCATTCTATGACACATGGGTGCCCACATACACACATACATACATACCTAAAAATAAATAAATGGAAAATGTTTAATTCATGTTTTAATACAACAGATATGTTCAGCAGTAAAAAAAAAAAAAAAAAAAAAGAGGGGGGAGTGGAATGAAATACCAACATATGTATTAAAGTAAGTTAGGTGAAGGAGCACGTGTTTCATGATCCATACATGTAACATAGACTACCCATGCAGATTAATAGAAGGGATGTGTATGTCCTTTTCGAAGGGCAGAGCCAGGGAGTGGTACTAACAGGTACAGGGACTTTGGGGGAACATTAAAAAGTTCTAAAGTCAAACCATGTAGTGTTCATATATCTTTGTAAGTACATGAAATACATTGAATTATATACTTTAAATTTCTTTGTTATATCATATGAAAGTTCTATCAGTCAAATTTTAAAGCAGGTTTTAAAAACTCTCTTGATAATGATGCCCATAGTAAACCCAAATAGGCTCCTAGCTTTCTAAAAGTTCTTTTGTGCTGATTTAATCACTGACAATTTACATTAAGCTGCTGACATATGTCAGGCACTGAGTTCTTTATTATAAGTTGGTAGTTTACCTGTGTTTTTGGTCCTTACATCTGTGTAGGACTTACAGTAAGCACACAGTGGTTACTGGTTTCATTTTCATAAGTTCCATGAAGGAAAGTATTAGTAAGTGAAAAACGCAGCATGGCCTGGCAGAGCAAATGACAGGCTGTGGTTAAGAGAAGCTTCCCAGAGAGACGTTCACGTGTGCTGCCCTGAGGTTCCACACAGCAACCGTACAGGGGTGAGCAGCAGCATTCTGAGAGCAAGTGCTGCAGCCCAGACAGAAGTGCAAACAGTAGTGGGGTGGGTGCTGCTGGTTCCACCACTGAGTTGTCAGAGTGCTGAGAAGTGCCCAGTCTGAACCCTACCTGCCCCACATACAGCGAAGCTCTAAGAATGGTGACTTTATTTCCCAGGCTAAAAACTGGTGAAGTAGCTGGCCTGTGTACACTGGGAAGTGGACTATTTATACACCCTGGAGCAAAGGGATTATAGACCCTGGGAAAAGAGGGATACTTGAAATGTGGATTCTTCGTAGAAAATGATTAATAGATATTGGAACAGGAACCCTGTGGCAGAAAAGGGAAGAAAAACAAAAAACACTGTCACTGTGTCTTCTTGGACTTTGGTTGGGATTTGATACCTGCCTTTGGTCCCCTTCTCAAGGTCCTTTGGCAAGGACACTTACACACTTTCTAGTATCTTCTGGGGGCATTGCCTTTTGATTCCAGAAAGCTTTCCATCCTGCTCTGCCTGTGCCGCACATAGCTTTACCCTGTGTTTCAGAGGCACTTAGAAGAGGCCCACAGTCTACCAGGAGCTTAGACAGGCTGAAATACTCTGAATTTTCAAAGAGAACAGATTTTTTAAAAAGGGCTTTTGTGGAGTAGTTTTAGAGTTTCAGACAAATCTAGCTGAAGGTGCTGTGATTTCCTGTGTAACCCCTCCTCTGACATCCACTTCTGTTCCCTGTTATTAACTTGATTTTGAGATGGTTTCATTATGTTAGCCCAGGCTGGTCTAGAACTCTTGACCTTCCTATACCTATCTTGGGCACACTTTGATCCAGGCATACCCCATCCTTCCTGTTTTAGCATCTTGAATTAGTATCAGTTTTGTTATCACTGGTAGCCTAATATTGATAGATTATTAACTAACACTCAGAGTTTACACTGAGCTGTTTCCTGTCAGCATCACAACATCATACAGAACAGTTTCACTAACATAAAACCCTCATCTGTTTGTCTCTTCCTCCCCAGATACTTAGCAGCCATGAACCTTTTGCTTTTTCCAATTGGAATCATCTGTCACAAAAGCATTTTAAACTGGCTTCTGTCACTGTGCATTGGTGGTTCTTTTGTGTGTGTTTTATCGCTTAACAATTTGTTCCTTTTTCATTGCTAAAGTCTGTTCACCTGTGAACACATATGGGCATGCAGATACACACATATCTAGAAGGGAAACGATTCTGATTAAATCCTGAGTAGACCAGATTCAGATTTTATAACAAATCTAAATGCAGGCAGTGCTGGACCCTGTGAAGATGGCCTTGCTTCTGAATGTGAGCGCCCACAGCTCTCCCTGACCTCTGCTCTGCAGGGCCTGAGTCTCACTAGAACAGCCAGGCTCTTGCGCATCGTCTAGAGGCATGTGGGCGTTCTGTTCTGCACCTCACTCCTCACTGCCTCCTTACCCAGAGGTCAGACACAATCCAGATGTTAACTCTGTGGAGCCCAATGTGAGTGACAAGGGACGCCTATCATCGTCAGTAACAGGGGTGGTGCACATGTGGAGGTCAGAGGACAGCTTGAAGGAGTGGCTCCCACCTTCCACTCGTGGGTTCAGGGATCAAACTGGCCAGGCCTGTGCCCTCTTATGCAAATCATGCTTCTATAGAACAGAAAGAAAGCAACACTGCCTTATTCCCCTGAGGGTCCTCAGATAATTATAAAATGTAAAGCTATTTCCAGCCCTGTCTCTGCATACACACACAGAGCTGAGCAAGGGAAACAAGTAGCTTGAAGAGAGAAAAATCTGAAAAGTTTTACAGAAGTGGGTCACTTGCATACATCATGTTTCTTGCTGAATCTGATCTTAGACACTGAAGTGTTGGTTGTTAATAATGAAAATATGGGTGGGGGCGTTGTTTGCTTGTTTATTTTTTATTTCTTAAATAAAAATCACTTAGCTCACAGAAACATCACAGCCAGGGTTTCAAGGTTTCAGGTCCACTCAAGCATATACTTGTCCAGTCCCAAACTCCACAAACTTCTGTACAGTTAGAATAATGTATTTTAATTAATTTTAAAAATTGAAGTGTTGCCTATCTTTAAAATGTAATCATGCACAAATTGTGTTAAAATGATACAGGTTATGAATCCAATGTTTGCTTTTGTTTCTTTTAACAGATGGTGAAAAGGCGGATATTTCTGTGAACGTGTATGAGGACATCAACATCATCACTGGGGCCCTTAAGCTGTACTTCAGGGACCTGCCGATTCCTCTCATCACATACGACGCCTACCCCAAGTTCATAGAGTCTGCCAGTAAGTACATGGATGTCCCCTGCAGCTCTCTCCACGGTCCGTGTGTCGGCAAGCACTTAAGCTCTCTAACCCAGACTGTCGCTGCCTTCTACCTTCAGAGCTTTTTGTACTGTACTGATTTTCCAAAATGATCCCCCTGCAGTGTTGCCTGGAGGTACAACAACCTTTAGTAAGACAAGTCAAGGCCAAGGCAAGGCGTAGAGTTGGGTTCAGCAGACACTCCTGCTGGCCTACACAAAGTCTCCTGGTCTTGGTTTCCCTCCTCACACTGCACACAGACCTTTGGAGTCCACAGATGAGCACTGGCCTATCGGTTACCCTTCTGGGACGTGGGCACACATCACTAAGAAGTTTGTTCTGTTTTGCTTTTTCTTCAGAATTGGGAAGCTGCACTCTGGCCTCATTACTTCTCAGCCAAAGAAGTATTTTGTTTGTTTGCTTGTTGTTTTGCTTGTTTGGGTTTTTAAATTTCTAGTTAAGAAGAAAATGGTTCATTTGCAAAATTTATTTTGGTTTCAAAACTCATACCTGTAATTCATATTTTACCCTTTAAAGAAGAGAAATCTTAACAGTTTCTGGGTATTGTTATCATTTCTTTTTTAGAAAAGATTGCCTATTTCTGTCATTTTGTCTCTGTCTTTCAAACCTTATGTCTCTAGAAAGTTTGGTGGGGAATACTTGAGTGCCTGGGAGAGAAGAAGGAGGCTGTCCAGGAGAGACTCTGGTCTGTGTGGTGTCAGTCAGTGCATTTTAGCGTGTGCCCAACTGGAAGCAGTTGGAAATTTGGGGAACCTCTTTCTGCAACAGCAAGTTCATCTAGGTCAGCATGTTCATTTATACATCTGAAAATCACAGATGGCACTGTCCTCAGACCTCCACCATCCCAGCCTTAATCATTCCTTGTCCTCTTCTTCCACATATAGTCCCCATGAGGAAATCTTAAGGACTATCTTCAAAATAGACTCACAATAAAATACTTTCACACTGCTGCCATCTGTAAAATGTCTGCCACATCCCCTGGATTTTGAATCACTGGGATGGTCTTTCTGTCATTATTCTTGACCTGTAGACCTTTGTGCACCACATGGCAGCTTGAGGAAAGGCAACTATAGAAATTGAGCATTAGAGCCAGCGAGAGGGTTCAGGGAGTAAAAGGCACGTGCCACCAAGACTGGCAAGCTGAGTCTGACCTCCAGTACCCATGGCTAGAGAGCAGAGACCTCCATAGATCTGCCACTGTGCGTACACATGCAGAAGTACATAGCATGTTTAACTTAGCATAAGGTTCCTGAGACGAGCTCTGCGGCCACATCTGCTCCCTTCCCCCACAGTCTCACGGGCGAGTTCTGCTCTGGACCTGCGCACAGCTCAGCGGTCAATTCAGATCTCTGAGGAGGCTTTACTCAGGAGCTTTCCCTCACACTGAGATTCGTCACCCAGCTGTCACAGCACCTGCCTCATTCTTGCGCACTGTGGCCTGTGATGCTGGCCGCGGTGTTTGCTGTCAGCCCCCTGCGAGGAAATAACTCTCCTGAGCTAGCACACCAGTGCTCTCCACAACTTCCTGCTGCCTCAGACTTCTGCTGGTCAAGATTAATTGTAGATGTTAAAAGCAAAAATCTGCTTTTAATTTCCAGAGTCATGTAGGTTCAAATGAATTGGCCATATGTTAAGAGTTAGCTTTCCATAGTAAACAGATTTCCTTCTTTTCATTCTAGAAATCAAATTACTACATTTCAGTGTCTGAGAAAATAGCTGTGTTCTGAATAAAGTCCCCAAGGTTTGGAGTTCATGCATCATCCAGATGGCAAAAGGCAAAAACCATATTCCTTATTATAAAGAAATGAACAGGGAACTGAGGAAGTGTTGGACCAAAGCTGTAGAGTAGTCAAAGGGTCTTGTGAACTAAAAGGCTTCAGTCACTGGTCATACATACTCTGACAATCATCAGGTCTGCTCGGCCTTGCCTAAGCTCAGCCTTTGTTCTACACTGGCTTTTACTGAGCCCAGTATACATCGTCACTGAGCTGGGCTGTTCATTTGTTAGACACCAGAGTTTTAGTCTTCTGTCTTAAGCATTAGACACAGGGCAGACGGAGTCTTCCCAGCATTCCAAGGCCACCATGTTGATTAGGACTTGACAGTGTGAGGTCCTCTTGTGGTTGGCCTGAGAGCAGCATTTAAGGCACTCCAGTAACCAGAGTGTGAGTGTGCTGTGGTGATCTTCTAGAGCACAGATGCTGATTCGGCAGCTCCTATGTCACAGGTGTGGTTTTACATGGAGCAGAGTTCTTACAGTCAGTGGCTGCTGGGCAGCTGTCAGACGCCCAAACAGGAGCTTCCCTCATAGTGAGAAGAGCCCACTTCGGCACAGCACACTTAGGGTTGTGTGCAGTGTGCTCTTCAGAACATGTTCCAGGAAATGGAGAGTGCTCATGCTTTGAAGGGAGACTACATTTTGTTATATAACACCAAATACAATAAATACAAGCAAATGTTAGATGATACATTTCTTGGTGTAGAAAAATAGAGCTGGCATATTGCTCAGTGTTAGAGTACTTGCCTAGCATGTATGAGACATGGGTTCTGCCCATAACACTCCAAAGAAAAACAATGTCATTAAAAAAATTATCAGTAAGATTTTGCAAGGGGCAGTGGGCTTCCTTGTCTTGTATACTACAAAAGAATTTCTGAATGTCCTGAGCAATATGTATGCCTTTCTCAGATGAACTACTTAGAGTGTATAAGGTTCTAGTTGTGTTTATACGTGTATCTGGATTTGTTAGAGCTGTATCCCTGATTCCATTTTTCTCAGGTGCCAGACCCTAAGACCTTCAAGGGGGGGGACATTAAACTGCATTCCCACACTAAACCTAAGATGGCCTTGGACTGCGGGGGGTTTTTTTATTGTTTTTTGTTTTGTTTTGTTTTGTTTTTTGTTATGAGAAATCATTTTCACTAGCTTTATGAAAGCATCACAGAAGAGTGTCCCGTGAGCATTCACATCAGTTTTCTGCTAGAGCATCTCTCCTTGATGTTGTAGAAATTATGGACCCTGATGAGCAATTGGAGACCCTTCATGAAGCACTGAGATCGCTGCCCCCCGCCCACTGCGAGACGCTCCGGTACCTCATGGCACATCTCAAGAGGCAAGTTGCAGCTTATATCTTACTGCTGTATTACAACCAAATATCAAGATAAAGTTAAGCTAAAGGTGAAAGAGAGGTCATGTTCTGTTGAGTGAATGCGTAGGTGCATAGCAACAGTCTTTTGAGAAACCGTGCTAGTTAGGAAAGGATGCTAAAAATATTGTGCACTTCAGTTCCGTGTGCCAGCCCCATCCTGACATCAGTGCACCGCAGTTCTGCAGACACTAGTGAACATTTGTGGACAGGGAAAGGGTTGCTGCGGTCAGCTTGCGAGGCATCCCACTTTTCTTTGCATATTGCTCCAAGTAAGCACATTGGGCTTGGCTTACACGGTTTGGATTTTTAGCTACTGTTTTAACTACTGTTGCCAAGATGGAGAGTGCAGGAACAGTGATAGAGTAGGAGGAATGTTGTTGTTAGCTTGAAGTCAGTTCAAAGCTGGGATGGGATTCTAGTTATGTGATGTCAGTGGGTTTAGGGCTTCACACACAGACATCAATCAGAAACAGAAGATTCTATATACCCAAAAGCACATATCATCCGAAGGCACATTCACACTTCAGTCACTCACAAATACCTGTTCCTTTCTCCCTTCCTTCCTTCCTTCCTTCCTTCCTTCCTTCCTTCCTTCCTTCTTTCCTTTTCTCTTTCACATCCTCCTCCTCCTCCTTGTCTTGCCATGTAACCCTGGCTGACCTGTATAGACCAGGCCTGTCTCCAACTCACAGAAATCTGCCTGCCTGTGGAGTTAGAGGCGTGAGCCACCATGCCCAGCAATTCCCACTTTAAAGGCATCATGTTCAAACTTCCTTTGAGTATGTTCACAACCAACGCCACTTGTAAATTAAAGTTTGCTTCACATTTGGTGTTAGTTAAGTGTTCTACAGTAAAACTAGTAGCTGTCTGTCTCTGCTCTTGCTACAGTAGAAGGATGGGAGACAGAACCTGACCATTCTGAACTGGGAGCCTCTCTTCCCTGTCTGCACAGATGCTCTGTCCCCTAGACACCCAGGAAGTCACAGAGCCAAGGGAAAAGGAGGACAGACCGCCTCCTCTGCCTTTTCCTCCTCTGCCCCTCCCCCTCTGCCCCCTGCTCCTTTTTGGAAATGCTTCTGGCCAGGGGAATCTACAAACATCTGAATCCACACAGTCCAGATGTGAGCCCAGCAGTCACCAGAACTTTATGTTATTTATCAGTGTGACTTACTTCAAAAGAGTCACATCCCTGGAAGTTTTCAAGAAGCATGGGACTAATAATTTGGGAGCGCTGGCCATTGGGCATAGACCTTGACCGTGACTCTGGTTTCATTTGGGTGCACACTTGTTGAAGAGTATCCTGTCTCAGTGAGTCGTCTGTGTGTTGCTTGTTTCTTTCAGAGTGACCCTTCACGAGAAGGAGAATCTGATGAACGCAGAGAACCTTGGGATCGTGTTTGGTCCGACTCTCATGAGATCGCCAGAGCTAGACCCCATGGCTGCCCTGAACGACATACGCTATCAGAGACTGGTGGTGGAGCTGCTTATCAAAAATGAAGACATTTTATTTTAGAGTTTTGATTTGAGGAGAAAAGGAACGGTTTACAGATGAAGGAATGTTTTCTAGTAATTTAATTAGCTTCGTTAGCAGAATTGTTTCTTGGTTAGAGGTTTGGCCAAACCCATATTAAAATGAAGGAACTTCCCGTCATTCCTCTAGCGCCGCTCAGCCATCCTTGTAAAACAGTGAACACACGCTTTCCGCTCCTGGTAACCCTGGGTGTTTATCATGTTAAGAGAAACTCAAGCTACTGCATGATTACCCTTTTTGGTGAGGAAACCCACACCGAGGAATCACAGACCTGTGCCTGCACCACCTCTGTCCTGGGCTGCCTGTGGTTCTCACCCAGCATGCTTCCCAGAGTAAACTGTCGTGACTCGCCCGTGGGCTCCGTGCCATTGCTCTCTGATGCTTGCACACACACGCACACATAAGCAGCGCCCTGGCTGTTGTACCACCATGCCTGTACCATATGCCGACCCCACCACAGTTCCTTTCCAGCTTCTTCCTCCTTCTCTAACATAGTGCTTTGTCTTCAGCAGAAGCAAGATGTGCTTCAGATGCTACTTCAGTAAGCTTTCAATAAAAATGCACCACACAGCATTTTCTGTTAAATTATTGCTTTTCAGCTGTAAATTTAAATTTTTACCTGGCATGCAGTTATTAATTTATTAAATTTGGCTTTAGAAATCAAAAACACTTATAGCTTTTTTTTCTTGCTGTGGGAAGAATAGCTAGAAAATCATGTTTGGCATTTATTTAACATCAATTACTTTCTTATCCCTGCCTGTCACTAAAATATTGTGGTAATCTCCTAAAATAACTTAAAATGCCTAGAATCGACATTCATTCACTGGGTGTATTTTTTGTCCATTGCTCTGGAAGAAATCTGTGACAATTTCTCCACTTTGGGGTCAGTTTTCCTCTCACTCCATTCAAGGAGGCGAACTGGAAATGCTCTGAACACCTGCCAGGCTTGTCTGGAATGGCCAGGGTCAGGTCCCGATGCCGTAACATCGCTCGGACGCTTTACAAGGCAGCTCATTGGGCAGAGAGCAGGTCTGCACTGGATGATAGAAGCCCGAGATCTGTGTTTGGGACTGCCACCAGTCAGCCATGTGACTTGGAGCAGAAGACCATCTTGTTCTCTCTCTCTCAGACTGTGAGAGGAGCACCATCTTGTTCTGTCTCTCAGACTGTTAGAGGAGCACCATCTTGTTCTGTCTCTCATCTTGTTCTGTCTCTCAGACTGTGAGAGGAGCACCATTTTGTTCTCTCAGACTGTGAGAGGAGCACCATTTTGTTCTCTCAGACTGTGAGAAGAGCACCATCTTGTTCTGTGTCTCAGACTGTGAGAGGAGCACTATCTTGTTCTCTCTGTCTCTCAGACTGTTAGAGGAGCACCATCTTGTTCTGTGTCTCAAACTGTTAGAGGAGCACCATCTTGTTCTCTCAGACTGTTGCAGGAGCACCATCTTGTTCTATCTCTCAGACTGTTAGAGGAGCACCCATCTGGAACTGAAGTTCCACCCTGCTTTAAACAACAAAACAAACCGTGGTTTTAGGTTTCCAGTAATAAAAGTGCTGTAATCTCAGCACTTGGGAGGAAGAATCGGGAAGATCGAGTTGAGGGCCATCCCAGGGTACACAAGACCCTGTCTCAATAAATACTCAGTGGAACAGCTGAGCACTGTAGTCCTAACTACTAAAGGAAGAGGAGCACTTGAATCCAAGGGTTCAAGACCAACCCAGGTAACTTGAAGAAAGTGGCTCAAAATAAACGGTAAAGATGAAATACATTTCTGAGCTCTCAAGTCTGCCTCAAACCAGTGGGAACTGGTGGAAATGCAGGGCTTCCTAACTCCACCTTACAACTCCACTGGACTGTAGTGGGCAGCCTAGGTGGTGAGTTTCTTTCTCACTGTTTCCAGCGAAGGAAGTGTTGGTACTCAAACATACCCCATCTAGCTGTCGTCTTAACCAGTGTCCTGTGAGAAGTTTCACTGCACTGAGTGTCAGCAGAACACACAGATTAACAGAGGTTTGGTTTAATACGTCATCGTCAAAGGCAGAAACAAAGGGCAGAGGGAGTCAGTTCAGTACCAGAGCGCTCGCTTACACAGCTACACTGGAGAAAATGCTAAGCCATTACAGCCATGAAGTCTATCCACATTTAGTCACGTGTCTTTATTGATCAGGACCTGTCACTACTACTACTGCTACTAAAAGGAGGAGGAGAAAGGACAGAAGGAAAAGTAAGTTGCACTGTCAAAGCATCTAACAGATCTAATGGGCTTTCTGGATTTTGAGACGGGATCTCCCTCTGTAACCCGTCTGGTACGGGACTTACTATGTAGCAGGAAGGACTCAAACTTCCACGGTGTGAGTCGAATGTCAGGCCTCCCAGTACCTTTTTATCATCCTAAACTATCAGGTCCAGTTTTTGTAATTAAATGAAGTATAATTGAAATAAGGTACACTGTATTATGTGTGGTACCTTATTTATAGATGGATCCCCCACAGTTCCTTACAATTTATTTGTTGAAAAAAATACTTTTTTGGAATTTTTCCAGTTGTTGCATTTGCTGATTGTATCCTATGTGTCATCTGACACGTTCCTCTAGTGGTTTTTCTATTAACTGGGAACTGTATGAAGCTTTGAGCTTCCTGCTGCCTTAGAAACCTGTCCTTCAGCTTGTGGCTTGAGCAATCTTCCTGTCTCGGCCTTCTGAGCAGCTGGGAACTGCAGACAAACACCATGTGGGTTACTGCAGATTTCTGGGCCTTCACCCTAAAAACCTCCATTGAAGTGGTGTGCATGCTGGAGATTTCTTAGGTTTGCTGTTGTTTGTTTTATGTGTATGGGTATTTGCCTGCATAATTGTCTTTGTTCCATATGTGGAGGCCAGGAGACAGCTCTGGATCCCCTGGAACTGGATTATAGATTCTTGTGAGCTATCTTGTGGGTGTTAGGAATCGAACCCAGGTCCTCTGCAAGAATAGTCAATGTCCTTGTTCTAAAGAGCCTCAAATGAGCCCCTTTTTTTTAAATCACAGAATTGCTAACCAATCTGACCCCTCCAGGAGCTATATGTCAGTCTCAGTCACACACAGTCACAGTCAGACATATACTGTGGAGAGTCAATGGAGACTTGCATAAGGAAGTCTCAAAGCCACAAGACCAGATTCACTATTTCCAGCCCAGCTTACAAAAATGCCCTGGCCATGTGAATATGATTGGGGAGATCCAGCAGCTGAAGGCAGGTGCTGTCTGCACTGGGGCTCTGAGTTGCTGTCAGTAGCTGCCTCATGTTCCAAGCTGCTGGTGCAAGTGGCCCTGTTCCTTCTTTTCTGACCACCCTCACTCCCATGCCCCAGAACCAGTTGTCCCCTCTCAGGCTGCAGGGGACAGCCTTTTGGTGAGTCAGCTCCTGACCACATAGCATGCAGCAGCCAGAGCCTGTTCAACTTCTTCCTGTAACTTCCTTCACACTTAAAACAAGGCCACATTACTCACCATGGCTACAAGGCTGGCTGTTGGCTGGACCCACTTCTCTAACCACATCTAATTTAAGCATCTTTGTCACCTGAGCCACTTGGGAAGCAATTTTCTAGCCCCCTACTACAAACCCCAGGTTAGAGTCTGGAGTGGGACCCAAGAATTTGCATCTCTAATACATGCAGGTGATGCAGATATTGACCCAAGATCCTGCTCTGGGAGCCACGCCCCAGGGCTTCTAGAGTCTAGCTGCCTATTAGCTTACTGCAGGCCAATGAAATCCAAGGATATGTAGGCAAGGCCCAGACAGACAGCATCCCAGGTGATTCTAAGAGTCCTCTAGTGCTAACTAGCAAATTCATTCCCTCTGGGTGTGTAGGTGTGCAGTAGGAATTTGCTTCAAGTATAATCAAATGGCCAACACGGAAGAAACAATTGAGATTCTACGCAAAGAAACAAGGAGGCAAGGCTCAGCCAGGCACACAGGGCCACATAGGGAAGGAGCAGCTAATCAGAGGTCAAGGATAGGCCAATAGAACAGCATCGTAGGTTGTGGAGATGCCATTACTCACTGGTTCCCACCTGGCTCTAGTGAGTCGGTGTAAGAACATTGGCTGGATTGCAGCCATTTAGGGGGTGTTGGTTCTGGACTTCTTCGGTATCTCAAAGGGGAGTCCTCTGCACTCTTGAGGGATTGGCTACACATGGAGGGCAGTCTCTCAGAGAATACAGAAAACAATTAGTCTTAAGTCTGCTTTTCTCCTAAGTCACTCACTTTCTGATCCACATCTGACTCTGTCCTCAGTACATTCTAAATCACTTTTGATTCTAAATTGTACAGCTCACTACATATAAATTGGTACTAACTCAGAAAAAAAAAGTGAGATTACATCAGATTTTGTAGAAATCAGGATGAATCACATAAACACCTACTTATTAATTAGATTAATTAATTCCTTTATTAGGAAACTATGGGGGATCCCTAGAAATCACTAAAGGACATGCGTGTGTAACAGGAATTAAACTCAAGGCTCTGATACCGCAACAGTGGTTTCTGTTAGAGGAGGTCAATAACTTCCAGAATTCCTCATTCCCTAGATGAGAGGAAAGGTCTTTGGGAGGCGAGACTATGCGTTGTTCCGAGAGCCATCTGGTGGAGCTCATAACGGGTACCCCAAAGACTGCTACTTGACAAGTGAGCCGATACACTCCTGCCCTTGTCACAGGGTCGTGGTGGGTTAGCACAGACAGGGAAAAGTTGACTAGGCTATAGGGAGGGAGGGAGGGATGGAGGGAGGGAGGGAGGGAGGGAGGGAGAATGAAAACAGGCTGGTTGGTCTAGGTTACTGTAGACAGATATTTTTCTCTCTCCCCTTCTTCCTCCTCTTGTCCCACTAGCTTACCAATAGCTTCTCAGATCCCATTGTTAGCCATCTGCAAAGGAAGCTAGAGGCTTTCACATCACAAATCTAGACTGTTTCAAGTCTGAAAAAAAAATTTCCTTGCCGGGACCCCATGAACCAACATTTCTTTGGGAGGGGTTGTTTTAACTTTAGGATGGGGAGAAGCAAAGGATTGCTAAAAGGTCATTCTGAGGAGTTTTGCAAGCAGGAATGGTCCAGTGCCTACCCACTGCATGCATGCTTGTGCACACACACACACACACACACACACACACACACACACACACACACACCAATCACTCCATTGTTGGGTGTTAAGGAGCCTACAGTGACCCAGGAAGGACAGGATCCACTTTACTTTTGCTTAAGATACAGAGAAATATGCCCACCACCAACCCCTTCTACTCCCCTCCAACACTGGATCCAAAACAAGGTGATAAAGTCCATGGGACCTAACGACAGTGCTGCACTTTTCCTATGCCGAGTCCTGGGTCCCATTAAAGACAACTCCCAAACACACGCTCAGCTCACAGCACAGCAAGGCCTTTTGTGGTGTTACAGGAAAAGGTCACAGCCTGTAACTGGAAGCCAAGCTTGCTGGTTACAAACACCACATTGTGGGCAAGAGGAAGAGAGCACTGCTGACCATCCAGAGCTTTTCTAAACCCACAACCACCAGAGCTTCCCTGTGGTCAGTAGGGGAGGACAGCTGCAGGGTTGATGACTAGGTCTTGAGTCACTCCCACAGGAAAGAGAAACCTCACAGCAACCAGGGAGGAAGGGCTTATTCCAGAAAGGTCAGAGCGGGAACCCAAGGGGTCAGAGGTCCGTTCAAGGGAGTGAAACGCTAGGATGGAATTAGTGTCACAGGAGATAAGGGGTCAGAACCCAGAACCTGTCAGTCTCAACAAGCTTAGATTCAGCCTCCCATCCTCAATAGGCCAATTAAAGAGACAATTTAATTGTGAAAAGCAGAAAAAGGAGATCTATGTGGCCACGTTGGGAAAGGGGGAAAAGACCCCCATAACTCTCAGACTTCAACTCCCTGACTAAGGCTTAGTTCTAAACAGAAAGAAGCCATATATGCACAACTAAGTGGCCCAGTTCAAGGTGTGGTCTGCTCTTTGCAGGGCTCCAGTCTCTCCTGCTAGGTGGTCAGACATTGTGAGAACTGCATGAAATCTTCCAGGAGACAAGCTTCTCTGATTGGTACCAGCCTTCATTCTGGCCTTTTCCCAGCATGATGTTCCTGGGGGAAATTCCAGTTCCTTAGGGTTCCATTGTCTGTCTGTCTGTCTGTCTAAGGACGAGAATGACTTGAGTGTCTTTATTCCGGCTGGACCTTTGCATCAGCTTTGGCTTTGCTGTATCAAAGACTGGACCTAAGCTCCTGCAGATGCACAAGTTCTGAACCTCTAATCTACAATTCCACTTACCTTCCTCCTGCCCCTTCTCCCCACTCCTCCTCCTTTTCTTCCCTTTTTGAAGCAAGGACTCACTAAGTTTCTCTAGGTAGCACTTAGTTAATTCTGCTGACCTTGAACTTGAGACCCACCGTGGGCTTCAGTCTCTCTGGAGCTCTATAATCCCTGTCTACACTACCAAGCTGGGCTTGCACTGGGCTCAACCCAGGGAAGGGCTCCAGGCTCTTGTGATTCTCAGTTCTTCAAATCTGCAGTAGCTAGCAGCTCTAACCTCTTCCCAAATATAACCCCACACCAGGTGCATGAACCCAGTATCTCCCTTCTCTCTCTCTAAATGAAATTAGGAAACAATATGGTAAAGGAAAAATAGATTTGATTAGAGTTTGATCCAAGTGGGAAGACCTGAGTCTCCAGCCATAGCTTTGTGACAGAGACTGTAGTGGGCTATAACTAGTAAATTAATCTGCTCTATACTTTCTGGCTGGCACGGGCACGTTCCTCATCACTGACTCAATATTGTGGATCCCCATAAGAATAAACATACACAGCCTTATTTTTGATATGCCGTGAGCAGTTCAATGGCCGGGCCACTTCCTAACTGCACGTGGCTAACACAGCTCCCCTCTGATATTCCTGAGTTAATACTTAGTAAATTGATATTTCATCTCTGCCGCCCTAGACCCTGCTGGGCAGCCCTCCTGGGGCGACTCTCCCCTGTACCGACATGTTGGCTGTCTCTCCCTCCTGCACCTTTCTGGTGTGATCCATCTCCTATGCCCTGTCGTGGCAGAATCCCCTCTACCTCCTTCCTCCATCCCTTCCCTAGAATCCTGAAAGTCCCACCCCTGTCTCTCTGCCTAGCCATTGGCCTCCGGTAACTTTACTGGCCAGTCAAAAACCAACTGGGGACAAGGTTCCTTTATTCCTCCATGTGGGACAGTACAAACAGGTTTTTGGGTAATAGAATCAGCATGAGAACGCTGCTCTGTGTTCAGATACTAAACTATATACCCCAAGATCTAGTTGCTCCAAGACTAGAAGATCAACCAGCTTCTTTTGTTTAAACTTGCCCCCCAAGTTATCCCTTAGTGGTTAACAAAGATGCCTACAGCCTGGGCTGGGCAGAAGAGAGGGGTTGGAGTGAGGTTACCCACCTTGGGGTCTCAGGCAGGGACCAGGATAAAAAGAAGAAAGGATGAGGGGGAGAGGGGGAACCACAATGGGATCAGGAAGATAGTGGACGCTTGGCCATGAGAGCCAGCCTGTTGGAGTAGGAATGGCCCAGGAGGAACCTGGCAAATGATTTCTTGGGGTTATTGACGGGGAAGTAGACAAAGAAGAGAGTTGATATCCGCCCTGGCTCTTCTGATCGAAGGCTTATTATAAATGTAAAGCCTCTGTGTCTTCTACTTTGGAACTTAATGATTTAAGGTGGGGTAGAACCCCGCCAATAATATTTATCACAGCAAAAGACTAGAACATGTAAATTCATGGACAGGCTAGTGGGTTCCTCCCTGGGGGAAAAATGTCCTAGGCCCCATATTGTCTCCTCTCTTTGTTTCAAAGACAAGTTTTGGTTTGATTTGGTTTGGTTTGATTGTTTGCTTTGGTTTTTTCGTTTAGTTTGGTTTGGTTTGGTTTGGTTTGGTTGAGCTTGGTTTGGTTGGGCTTGGTTTGGTTGGGCTTGGTTTGGTTGGGCTTGGTTTGGTTTGGTTGTTTGGTTTGGTTGATTCAAGTGCAGCTGAAGTAAATAGTAAACGAGGTCTTCACTGGCCCCTAGTTTTGGAAGAGATAAAACTTCTGCTTCTTTGGTGATTTGGTCATACCCACTGAGGACCTGGAAGAATTCTTCCTGTCTTTTTCTGTTAACATAAATCCATTCTTCTTAAACTTGCTGGTTTTTCAGGGGGAAGATGATAATCTGATCCTGGAGGAGGAAACCTAAGTGTCTTTATGTCCCCTCTTGTCAGGGCTTTAGTACAGAAGTGGCAGCACATCCCTGACCCAGATCCTGTGCCCAAGGGGCTTCAAGAAGGGCAGTGGCCTGCCCAAGTCTCACTGACTTATATGAGGCACTCTGTCTGCTGTGTTAGGTCTCCCCCACCCCCAGCACAATGTTAAGAAACCCAGAACTGCTTCTGTTAAAGGAAACACAGGGACAAAGAGTGGAGCAGAGACTGAAGGAAAGGCCATCCAGAGACTGCCCCACCAAACCCAGACACTATTGCTGATGCCAAGAAGTGCTTGCCAACAAGAGTCTGATATGGATGCTCCTGAGAGGCTCTGCCAGATCCTGTCCAATACAGATGCAGATGCTCACAGCCAACCATCGGACTGATCACACGGACCCCAGTGGAGGAGTTAGGGGAAGTACTGGAGGAGCTGAAGGAGCCTTATCTGGCATCAATGGGGGGGAGGGGTTGGTCCTGTGAAGGCTTGATGCTCCAATGTAGAGGAATACTAGAGTGGGTAGGTAGGGGAGCACCCTCATAGAAGTAGGGTAAGGGGGGTAAAATAGGGGTTTGCAGAGGGAAAACCAGGAAATGGGATAACATTTGAAATGTAAAACAAGTAAAATATCCAATTCTTTAAAAATTAAAAGAATCTAGAGAGGGCCCCAGAGGCAGCCCACTGTGTGGGTGCTATCATCCACATGCTCTAGGAAGAGCTGATGTGCCAGGCTTGCCAATGGGTGGGTGACCTGGCAAATATGTATGGTTGGTCACAGTGGAATCTGGTTGCCATGGAGATGAGAGGTTTTTGGGTTTTTTTTTTTTTTTTTTTTTTTTTTTTTTTTTGTTTCCTCAAGCTGTTTGAGAAGCGAATTTTCCATTGAGTATGTGTCTCATTCTCAGGTCTTTCAGTTTTAAAATACGGGTTTTTTTTTTTTTTTCTTTTCAAGAAGCAACATAGGTGGGTTTAACATTACAAGTCAATTAGCCAGGCCTGCAGGCGTAGGCTGTAATCCAGCTACTGTAAACTGAGGCAGGAGGATCAAAGTCAAAACCTTTCATCACCCATCACCCCTGCCCCACCCCCTACCACCCTCAACTGCAGTCTCTGAATACTGCAAGGTCACATGAATGAGTTACAGCGTGGATCTTGACTAAGCTCCTCCCCCACAGGCAGCCTGATGGGGTCAACCACTCCCAGGGGAGCTCCTCCTGGGCCTGTGTACACTCCTACTTGAGGCTTTGGGTGCACTGAGCTGTCTCTGCTTCTTCAGCTTAGGTTTTTGTTTTCATTTCTTCTCTCTATATGATTCTATTGAACTGTTTATTGGGGAAGGGGGGTCGTGGCTTGCTGGTCTGCAGAGTGAGGCCAATTGAGGCAGTTCAGTGGACCTTGTCTCAAAATAAAGATAAAGGGGTGGAGGGTTAGGTGTAGCTCAGTGCTGGAGTGTTTGCTAGTGAGTGCAAGGACCTAGGTTCACTCTCCGGTACAGAAAAGAAAGAAAAAGAAGGGAGGTGGGAGGAAAAGCAGGAATGGAAGGAGGGGGGAGGGAGGGGGAAGGGAGAGAAGGAAGGGAGGGAGGGAAGGAAAGAGGAAGGAAGGAAAGAAAAGATTATCAAAGTTCATTTCCCAAGGGGTCCATCTTTAAAAGGTATCTGGCCCCAGCATCTGTATGGGGATCAGGAAGAAGAGGGCAAAGGAGATGTTCCACTAGGTTCTGGTACTTAGGCATCTCTGTGCCGTAGCAAGGAGCTGACCCAGGAGCCAGAGAGGGGCCCAGAACAGGAACTCTATCTCTTCCTTCAAACTTCTCAGGGGAGAGCTACCTTGTTTCCCATGTTCCCTGACTCAAGAGAGACTTTCACAGCCCCAGCCTGTCTCCACTGTCTCCTCACACAGGAACAGCATCCTGAGTGCCTCTGGGTCTTTAAAACACTCTCGCTGTGTAGCAAAGTTGACCTAGACTCACAACCGCCCTGAGCATGACACTGCCAATGCAGACACAGCTGTGTCTCCCACACCGGCCGTTTCTGCAGCTTACCAATAATCCCAATTTCCTTCAATAGCTGGCCATGGTCAACCATGTGTTCTAATATCCTAATCGTAATTGAAGATATTAACGCTCGGATCATATATATACTTCACAAAATGACTACAGAAGAGCATTCAAAGAGGTCTTAGTGGGGCCAGGGGCAAGGCCGCTACAGACACCAAGCACACAAGGGTCACTGAGGTATGTAGACAGGTTGTTAAAGAACCAGCTGGAGAGCTGCTGGAGGCATGCAGTCCTGCAACAGGACGGGGCTGACAGGAAGCCCAGGACCAGGGCAGGATGTATGAGGAGTAATTGAGTAACTGAGCAGGTTCTGTGGAGCAGCCAAGATCACAATGAGCTGAAGCTCTGAGGATAGTTTGGAACTCTCTGCCTATTCTTTCTGCACTGGGTGGTTGGATCAGCCATCACAGATCACATGATAAGTATGATCTTTCTATGTATCAAAGTCCATCCATCTATCATGCATCATCCAGACATCTATGTATCCATCTGTCTGTTTAGCTACCTTTCTATCATTTATCTATGCATCTATTTATCTATCATCTATCAATCACCTATCTATCATCTGTCTATCTATCCATCCATCCATCCATCCATCTAACCATCCATCTTTCTGTCTATCACAGTCTGAAATAGCTCAGGCCAGTCTTTAACTGCAGATCCTTCTACATCCAGCTCCCAAGTGCTAGGATTATAGGACTGGGACATCATGTCCAGATGTCTTTTTATAGGGTTCAAGTTGGGGGAGGTACTCTACCTTATATAGTTCTGGTGTATCCAGTAAGCTTGGAGATCTAGTGTGTCCGATATGGTTTTAATACGACCATATGCTCACACATTCCCTTATATATTCTTTCTTAATATATCTATAGGCAATATCATTCTACTCATAGTGAAAGGATATTTATCAAGCTTGTGGCCAGTGAGCCCCAGTGATCCTCCGGATACTTCCACCTCCCAGGCTCCCCACAGCACTAGGGTTATAGATGGGAACTGGGACTAGCGTTTTATATGGGTTGGGGCAACTTGGACTCAGGCCCTGATGCTTGTACAGCAAACATGCTTAAGCACTGAGTCATCTTCCCAGCCCAGCTCTTGATTGATGCTGCATTGTTTTTCCCTTGGGACGTTTATGACTGATGCTAACACCATGAACAAGGGTCTGTATAAGACCTTCTCTATTTCTTGGATCTGCACCCAGAGGTAGAATTGCTGGATCATGTGCTAGCTAGGTCTATGTTTAACTTTTTGAGGAGTTGCCAAACAATTCCCTAAGCAACCCCCTGTGGAAGTTAGATGAGGATGGTTTTATAATGGGATTTAGCAGTAACATAACTATCTATTTTTTAATTCTCTCATATTTACCTAATTTTTTTCTCTTGAGGGTTTCTAAAAGTCCTTTTAGTTCTTTTTTTTTTTTTTTTTTTTTCCTTTTCGCTGTTCAACTATACTAAGCCTGAGGACCTTTCTGAATTGAGACTCTATTAATTGCCTAGCCTGGGCTAACAGAAAGGTTGGGGGAGCGCCAATTCATCCTCCCGTTTTCCAGACCCATGGACTGAGTAGTTTAATGAATAATTACAAACATCCTTCTCCCTAACACCAGCTTAAAGAGAACATTGTCCAGTTTTACCCACCGTGGGAGACTGTGACCAGTGCTGACCCCTTCCTCCCCTTACTCTGAACTTTACTGTCTCCTCTATTTTTCCTCGGAAGCACCACACATCTCTGAAGACACAATTTTGCTTGGTTTGAACTTCACGTGAAGGAGCTAATGCTAACCTCTCTGTATTTGCTTTGTCCACTCAACTGTATTTCTGCAGGTGACTTTCATGACATTGCTGCTAACTGTAGTTACCTGATTTTCACAAATCGATAGTGCACTGCGGTACAAAAGCACAGTTTGCTTAGGGAGAACATGCTACGACTGTATTGATTGCTAGGCCTTGGGCTGGTGCTAGCTGAGGACTATTCCCAGAATAAAACCAAATAAAACAAAGCAAAAAACCTCCCATGATCACTTTCACAGTCTCCAGGTGACAGTATGTGGGGTGTATATGTGTGTGTGTGTGTGTCTGTGTGTGTGTGTGTGTCTGTGTGTGTGTGTGTGTGTGTGCTCGCTCGAGCGAGGTGTATCTCCTTTTAACCCAACATGCACGGATGCTGGCCTGTTTGTCCAAGCATCCATGGTGACCCCACATCTGTCCCAGGTTAGAGAGCACCTGCTGCTTCCCGGTGCTCCAGTATCCGAAACATTGCACATCTGCCCTGCTTTCTGCCGGAGCCACAAACAGGCAACATCCTTGACCTTGTGACCTCCAAACGCTGGGATATCTGTTCACACAGAGTAGCTAGTTGGCGGCTTCCAGGATACACTGTTGCAACCGGGGATGTGACCAAGTCCAGTTACACCCGGGGCCAGCCAGCCAGTCATAAAATGTACTTCAAAGGCTCAAGATGTGAGTTTAAATGGTGTCCAGGTGTCCCCTGAAAATTTCCTCACTGCTCCTTGCTAAGCCACACACTCGGCCATGTTTGTAGCTGCTCCATGACCAAGGCCAAAGTCATATTCCTAGGCCTACAAGCTAGAACACTCCCTTTGGCTAGGCTTGCCTTCCTCAGGAACAAAGTAGCGGTACCCATGAGAAGCGTCTTAACCACATAAAAATTCATCAATTCCTTCTGCTCAGAAAAGATGCCTATGTTTGTGTCTCATTATTTATTTGAAGTCATGGAGGTAAATACAAGGAAAAACACAAGCAAAATTACTTCAGATGCCACCCAGGAAAGAAACATTTTGCCACCGTCTCTCCAGAAATCTCTCAGTGCAAATCTGCAGACAGATAGAAATGGATGAGAAGGAGGAGTGCACACACAAGTTGCACACACAAGTTATTGAAACAGTTCTGAAAAAAAAATCCTATTGTATATGCCATTTTAAAATTTAAAACATGTATTTCCTTAAAATCTAGTACTTGTTTTCTTCCTCATAACACAGGTCTAAATCTAAACCACCTCCATTATCAGAATATTCCTACTAGCATAGCCACATGTCTGTCTGTCTCTACATGATCTATACCAATTGTGTTCCCAAAAAGTCATACCTTGAAGCTCTTGTATCCAATGTGCCTATACTTGAAGACAGCACCTTTCAGGAGGCAACTACAATTAAATGAAGTCATAGAAGTCAGAAAGAACCAATGTCCTCAGAAGAAGGGAAAGAAACCTCAAAGCTTGCTTATCACAGAGGAATGACCTATGGTATAAAGTAAAAAAAAAAGACATCAGTAAGTCCCGGAGGAGGAAACCCTCCGGAAGCTGAGCCCATAGGCATGCTGACCTTGGACTTGCACTGTTTTAGTCCCTTAGACTATGATTTGGTTACGGTAGCTTAAGCATACCAACTTGTATTATCAAAATGCCTTTATCAGCGTAGCGGAGCAGTGTACCGATCCACTCACTGCGAATGCTGTCTCCACTCAAAACCACACAGCACCTCCATAGGTCTCCTGTCTCCACCCAGTCAGGCCACACTTACAATTGCATCTCAAGCTACCCCACAGGAAGCAGTTGCTACCCAGCCAGGGAACAGCTTTTCAGCTTGGTGGTAAACAGAGGCATGCACCTGACCTCAAAGGCAGCCAAACTTGTAGGTTGATAATAAAGAGATATATGATTGGACAGTGGAGAGGTAGGTGGAGAAAGAGTCTGGAGGAATGAAAGAGAGGGAGAGGAGGTAGAGGTGGGAGAGGAAGAAGATGGAGGCAGATGTGAATGTTTCTCTTGGCACATCTCTAGCTTGATAAGGTTGTTATGATTATCTCTAAGGGTTTCTTTCTATGGGTCTGATTTATCTTATCTGGAAGGGCAGTTTATAACTTTGTCCGCTGGTTGTAAGCTTATATTGTATAGAAGGTTTGTGGACTGAGAATTTAACATATAAACCTGTTTGATAATTTAATGGTCGTGGAGTCATGTTTCTACCAGTCGGTGGAAGAAAGTGAGTGAAAACAATCCACGGGGCGGCGGAGTGAACCCGAGTTCTTAGGGATGGCATGGAACTGCCAAGTTAGATCCCTGTAGTGCTATATGGCCCTAGCATACGATACTAGGTCTCCACCTTTTAATATTTACCACAACACAAATTGGTGGTTATTGTAGTAGGTAAGAGAAATCTGCAGCCTACAGAAAAGACCCAGGGCAATGGTTTTTAATAGTAATTAACACTGTTGCCAGAGTTTTAGCATAGAACAATAAAACACATCTGTGATCAGCTAAGCAGTATCTTTCTGATGGTCTCAGCCTCCTGATGCGTACAGGTCACAGCTGGCAAAGCTGGTTACAGGACACTTCAATCTGCATGGTCTCTTCTAAGCTGCAGCTTTGTGGACGAACCCTATCCTCCTACCCTTCCCTCTTCCTCCTGAGGTAGCATCTGTGTGGTCCTTACTCAGATACACACTCCAGCTTCCAAGTGCACTGGACCCTACCAACCATGAACTGATTCAGTATATGCAGAAGGGACCTTTCGAAAAAGAGCAAAATATCCATTCACCAAGGACTATGAAGAATCCTTGTCAATGAAACAAAGCAAAAGGCTTCACTGTTGGAACCTCTCAGCGGTTCACACGCCCCGAGTCACAACATTGCCCATTGGTTGAACCTCATTCATATGAACTCTCGTTCAAAGGACTGTGAAATTGGCCTTTGTGCTCCCTTTGTACCAAACAAGTATGGGTCCCCCTCACCCCCTCCTGACCCCTTCCTGTCCCCCCTCCATTTCTGTTTCCTGAAATAGTCCTCCAGCTGTTTACATGACACTTGTATTGGACACTATTTGAAAGTCAGAGAAGACGTAAACACCACCAGAGTATGTATGGTTTTACACAACCACCATGTTGGTATCCAAGGGAGCAAGAGGACCTGGAACCAGTCACCAGCAGCTACCAAGGGACTTGATGATACTTAGTGTGCACAGGAAACCTTAAACACAGTAAGCACAGTGCCTGAAGGGGAGATGCTTCCAAGCATGATTCAACCTCACCTTATGTACAGGCTGGTTTTGTGTCAACCTGACACAAGCTGGAGTCATCACAGAGAAAGGAGCCTCATTTGAGGAAATGTCTCCTTGAGATCCAGCTGTAAGACATTTTCTCAACTAGTGATCAAGGTTGGAGGGCCCAGCCCATTGTGGGTGGTGCCATCCCTGGGCTGGTAGACTTGGGTTCTATTAAGAAAACAGGCTGAACAAACCAGAGGGAGCAGGTCAGTAAGTAACATCCCTCCATGGCCTCTGCATCAGCTCTGCTTCCTGACCTGCTTGGGTTCCAGTCCTGACTTCCTTTGGTGATAAACAGTGATATGGAAGTGTAAGCTGAATAAACCCTTTCCTCCCCAACTTGCTTCTTGATCATGATGTTTGTGCAGAAATAGAAACCCTGACTAAGACACCCAAGGAGCCAGGAGGAATGGAGTTCCCCAAGAGACCAGTCTTCAGGACACTGGGGAAAGCTCCCCCAGGTGCACTCAGGGGGTGGGATTTGCATCCTTAAAAGATGTCCATTAACTGCCAGTCAAAAACTCATCACCCCAGGCACCTCAGAGTTCTGCCTGTGGTTCAAAGTAAAGATCAGAGACTCTAAAATAAGGCTCTGTGATGTTCACCTGGTCTGATTGGACACCCTCTAGTGTGGTACCTAAAAAACAAAAGTCAAGATCAAGTACCTAACTTCTATAGCCTTAGCATCATGAGACAATAAAAAGAAAAGAAAAAAGAAAGAAACGGTCTGCTAAAGTCTGCCCTGAGGCCCACTCAAAGAGTTCCTGCTGCCCTGAGCAGTTCTCAGTTCTCGGCCAGGACCAACCCAGAGCCTAGGAGCTCAGGAGGCAAGTGGTTTACATCTGGAGCTCACAAAGCTGTGCAAAGTTGTGGCCAGGACTTCCTATTTTCTTCCTGATGTCCCAAGAGGCGATGCTTACATTTTATCAGGTCCTTAGGCCCCATTGACCACGGTTTGCCTGGATTCATCTTTTTACCCAAGACCGTGATGTGGTCTCCATTCCTATTTACCGACATCCCATCCTTACATGACCCACACAGCACTCCCTTCATAATCCAGTGGCCAAACTCTGTGTTTGGTTGGGAGGTGGGGAACTGTTTTTATATCACCCTTCCCGATAAGGACCTTATTCCTTCTCTACAGCAATGCTCAATTCCGAACTCTGGAAGCTACCTTGCCTGCTGAAGCCTCGTTGCAGCTACCTGCTCCCACCTCCAGGTGGGGGCGTGGTGAAGGAAAGGGGTGCCTCTGTGCGTTCCTGCTCTGGCCCTGCTCTGTGGGGGCGGAGCAAGCTGGCTCGGTTGAACCCAGCAGCAGTACCAGCTGGCAAGCTCGCCAGATCTTTCTCTACCCCCACGGTACCTCCTCCTCTCACCTAAAATGGGAGGAGAGAGGGGGAGGAAGCACTGATTTTTCCTCCTGGGCTGAATTTATCCCAACTACATGCAGACCGGCTGCGGAAGCCTGGAGGAGATAAACAAAGAAGGCTTGTTATAATTTTTCAGAACTCTCCTAAACTCAGCCCCCTCGTTTTCTTCCTACCTTACTTGGAGAAGAGCTGCGCCTGGCTTCTGCTGCTCCAAAGTGCATTTGAGGGGCGCTCACAGCTCAAAGCTGCCTACCTGCTCTAAAGCAGCCTTAGACCCCCTAAGACCAGATTCACCTTGAGAGGTGTCTGCCATTTTTTTTTTTTCTTAACAGTTTTCAAATTGGCCTACGCTAATGGGACGCTGGCTCTCTCTGTTAGGTTTTAGATGTAGTGGTTCGGGAGAACACGGTGATTAAGGACTTGTTAATGTCATCAACATCGGCATGGAAAAAAACCTCGGAGGGTAGAAGAGAGACAACGCGATGGGGTTTCTGAAGAGAATCACAGCCCCAATAAAGAGGGAGCCGCTTATAGACCTTTTGGGGGTGGCAGAGGTTCACTGCAGGAGCTTGGATTTAGGCTCCCCGATTCCAAGGCAGGGAGCAAGGAAAAGGGAACATTTAAAGTATACTCACTTCCTAGATGTCGGGACAGAGTATTTCTCCCCGTCCCCACTCTCCCCCACCCCACCCCCACCCCACCCCAGGGCACAGCTTTACAAATCAGAATGTTCTCATCTCACAGAAGACCCATGTCTTAGTCAGGGTTTCTATTCCTACATAAACATCATGACCAAGAGGCAAGTTGGGGAGGAAAGGGTTTATTCAGCTTACACTTCCACATTGCTGTTCATCATCAAAGGAAGTCAGGACTGGAACTCAAGCAGGGCAGGAAGCAGGAGCTGATGCAGAGGCCATGGAGGGATGTCACTTACTGGCTTGCTTCCCCTGGCTTACTCAGCCTGCTTTCTTATAGAACCCAGGTCTACCAGCCTAGGGATGGAACCACCCACAATGGGCTGGGCCCTCCCCCCTTGATCACTAGTTGAGAAAATGCCCTACAGCTGGATATCATGGAGGCATTTCCTCAACTGAGGCTCTTTCCTCTGTGATAACTCCAGGTTGTGTCAAGTTGACACAAAACCAGCCAGTACACTCCTCTCTCTTCCTCCTCCTCCTCCTCCTCCTCCTCTTCTCCTCCTCCTCCCCCTTCTTTTGAGATAGTGTCTTACTCTGTAGTCCAGGCTGGGCTCAAACTGAGTACCCTCCTGCCTTACCCTCCCAAGTGCTATGACCACAGCATGGGTTCACCACCCAATAAACCATACTTCTTTCTAAATGGTCTCTGCCTGTCTAAAGCCAGGGTCACCACGCTTACACCACCTACAACAACCGCTCTCATGTTAAAAGATGATAAGGCCCATGCTTGGTGGGGAGGGAAGAGACAAAATCCTCCAGGTCTTGCACAGGCCTCTGCCGCCCGCTCCCCCACCAGAACAGTGCAAGGGTTAATGTGTTATGTGAGTAGACGAAGGTACCTATGCCCATACCTGCTTTCTGCTCGGTGTTTTATTGTTGTTGTTGTCGTTGTTGTTGTTTGGGGGGGAAGCATTTTGACTCAAGCCTAAATGTTCTACTTTGATAGTTATTTCTAAGTAGGCCTTTTATTATGTATGATAAGCCGGGTGCCCAGTAACTTCGGTGGCTCTCCCAGACAGCACTGCGGGTCACTATGACTGATGATCACCCCATCTATTTATGTTGGCCAGTCAAAGCCCAGGTACTGTTTCCTTCCACTTTTGCCCTTTTCGGTGACACTTATCCCTGAGCCCAGCCTGTTAGGGACTTCTGTCTGTCAATGTCCATAGTTCAAACCAAGGTAGGGTGGACCATGAAATGACTTAGTGTCTCAGGAGAGTCACAAAGAAGGATTCTTTGGTTTTTTGAGAGAGCATTCATAGGAGATGTCAGATCAATCATGGAGACCTGTGGGGGGAGCTCTGGAGAGACTGAGAAACTGCTGGAATTAAGGGCCTCAGCAAGTTGGTTTTTGTTGTTGTTGTTTTGTTGTTGTTGTTGTTGTTAGATGATCTTTGGATAAAACAGTGATACTCTGAGACCAGAGGCCTTGAGCAGACAGGAGCTGGCCTCTGATTATTAATGCCCTGGACCCTCGTAATTCACGGGTAATGGTAAGAGGAGGCTCTGAGAGCCTGCAGTCTCTGATGTCCCCAGCAACCCCTTCCTGATGACATCCAGATGGGTCTGGTTAGCTGTAGAACGTGGTACTTCCATGTTCCCAGGATGCATCCGAGTTACTCGGTGGCTAATTAGGTGTGTATCTGGCAGCGGTGACATCAAAAAAGGGTTTTGTAGTCAATTATGTTCTCCCGGGACACACAGGAAGAGGTTGTCCTGTCAAAGCTCGGGCTGGTCTCTACCTTAATGAGGTGCCCCAGACAAAGGCACAAAAGGACATTATTGTCCCTGAGTACCTGTCTTTAGTGGCTTCTGTTCAACAAGAAACTAAGCTCAGTCTGAGCACATGAGCCGGCTCTGTCCTGCACCCAGGGCCAGCCTGGTGCTTTGCACCCAGGGAGCAAAGCCACCGGTGATCCGGTGCCTTAGAGCCACTTTCCAAAGTCAGCCCCAAGACAACGAAACTCGAAAACCCTGCTCCTGCAGCCTAATGACCCAGGGGTCCCTTTAACTGCACCAAAGCCAGGAAATGGCCACTTACAAAGCCAGATACAGCCCCCACTGCTCCATACCGTAGCCACATGGCACACACCTGGAGGAATGGTTTCACGTGGGTGCTTTCCCTGGTCCAGAACAAATCAGTCTTCAAATGTTTTAACATCCTGAGCGTGGGTGGGAGTGAAACTTTCTTCTGTCTTACAGAAGAGGCGGTCTGTTTATAGAAAAAGCATGCATGTCAGATGGCTGACTCAGGAAAGGGCTCTCGGTTGAAAATACAAGAGTCCAACCCCCAACCCCTACCTTGGGGTCTTGGTGGGCCAACTGTCACTTTTTCAGAATACTAGAAGTTTCTAAACCTCTCACCACAGACCCCAGAGGCGGTTCCTGCATCCAGTTTCAGTCTTTGCTTAGCAGTAGGCTGGGAGAAAATAGGTTCTTTCTGGAACAGGGCCTTCTGGGCAGTGGGTAGCTATCGTGGGAATGACAGTCAGAAGGAGTATCTGTTACGAGCAGCAGTGGATGTGAAGTGGCCTGTGGTCAGTCTGTGAGGAAGGACTCTGTCCTCAGCATGTGCTGAGCCTGAGAGCACCCTACTCTACCCTATGTCTGCCTCCAGGATTCCTTGGTCTCCCCGTAGCAGTGACACGGTGTGGTCCAGCCACTCCCAACATGAGAATAGAAACTGCACATTTCCTGCTTTACATCTTCTGACTGTTGCGGATGAATATGTCTAAATGGCCAAACCATAGCACCACCCCTGGGGCAAGGGCCAGGGTGTGGCTCTGGTGTACGGGGAAGACTCCAAGAAAGCTGTGCAGGCAACCTTCGCTGATGAGAGAGGAGTCTGAGGGCGTGACGGACCAGGCATCATCACTCCACGACAACCCTCCTCAGGCTGAGGACAGACGAACTTGTGGCTCAAACACGATATTCAGCCTGTGTGGGGACACATCCTACAGTTGTCACAGCCAGATGGCTAATTCTGGACTCCCCCCTAAGGATACTAGGAAAACTTGACTATGGGATTTTATCGTTAGCTGGCGAACATCAGGCCCACCCTTAACTGATGCTTGAGTGGACTTTTGGAAAGGAACCCAGCTTTGAAAAGGCAGATTGAGAGAGAGCACACACCAGGCAACTTTCTGGTGATGAAACAGACCTTGTAACAAATGGAACATGTCAGAATTTAGGTTCACAAACAGGGTGTCCTGAGTGGTCTCCCGAGGGGTGGCAGGGACCTAGGTCTGTCTGGTTTATCCTGGTCGAGTACAAGGGGAAGAATCGCTTTAACAGACTGAGCATTTCAGGGCTCTGGCTACCTTGCTGAATTGTCTCCTTTATTCTTCCTTTTGCTCCCCCACTGTGCCCGGCCTGTCCCCACCCTCCAGTCCTGGTCTACATCCAGGTCCCTCTCAGCTCCACATCTCATACCTACAGCAAGGATTCAGGCCAAGCTGCCACTTTGTTTTCCAGCAGCAACATCTCCTCCTCTCTGTCCACTTCCCAGGTCTCCTTTTAATTAGCTCCGCCCACAAACCGCAGGGCAGAAGGCAGACTGCACACTTAGTCTCTGGGAGGGAGCCTGCAGAGATTCAGCTTTCACATATGTGGGCTGAGGGCACTCCAGTGTAGGGTAAAAAATAACACAGAGAAATGTGCAACTGAAAATGCACGTCATAGTCGCCCCCTGGGAATACATCCTTATATGGCTGTTCTGAGAAACAAACAAGCACCACCCTCCAAACTCACCCCATGCTAGTCCCTGGGAAACAGTCTCCAGACACTTACATTTTTTTTTTTTTTTTTAAGAGACAGAACTAGAAGATGCTCTGAGCGGAATAGGCACTTCATCCTTCTTGCAGGATTAATTCCTGTTAGGTCTGGAACCAGTCTGGCTGGAAGCAAAGCTTATCACAGCCAAGTCTCCCATCTGTGACCCCTCTGCAACTTTGTTGCCAACCCAAAAGTCTCCTAAATGTCCTCTGTGTTTGTCTGGGCTCCCAATATCTTGAGAAAGGCTGAGCAGAGAAGAGGATGAGGCAGAGGCCCAATGTGCTAGCTTCCCCCCCCCCCAAAAAATTCTTTATTGCATTTGTTGATGTGTACACACACCGTGGTGTGTGTGCAGCAGTCAGAGGACAACGTGTGAAGGTTGTTCTCTCCTCCCACCATGTGGGTCTCAGGGATGGAACTCATATGCATCAGCCTAGCAGCAGGCTTAGAATTGTGATTGCAGAAGTTGGAAGGTGAAGGCAGGAAGATCGGTATTTAAGGACATTCTAGCTGCATAGCAAGCTAGAAGCCAGCCTAGGCTATAAGAGATCCTGTCATCAAGCTAAGAGCATCTCCGGGAACTGTCTGCTGCTCTGTGGTAACGGGGCTCCCAGCACCAGCCAAAGCTGCCTTTAGTTTCCTCAAAATGCAAAGCAATATGGAGTTAAATTTTTATTTATTTATTTATTTATTTTATCAAAATCACATTAACTACTTCTGAAAGCTGGGGCCAGTCTGCACAAATTCAGCACAGCCATTACTGCTTCTGCCACCGGAGTCTGGGCTCTGCACTGCCTACTCGGCTGCCAACCTGGTGGGAGAGAGGAGAGGAGACCCTGTTTCCAATCTTTACCTCAGGGGCTGGAGGAAACGCCCCCTCTCAAGTCTCTATCTCAGTGGGTTTAGGATGCAGACAGCCGAGTGAAGAAAAGGGCGCTTGCTCCGATGCGGCTGATCAACCCAATGTCGATGAATACTTACAGTGATAGAGTAAAATGTGAAAACCAAGAATCATGTCTGCTTAGCTGTCAGACTTCCCTCCAGAGAACAACTATGACACAGAGGCTTTTCTGCAAGTGAGAAAGGCTGCTTACCCTCTTTACCCATCTTCCTCTCGATCCTCCATCCCCGCCCCCGCCGAGGCTTGAATTTAGGGCCTTGTACAAAAGTATTCTATCACTGAGCTATTAATACATCCCCAGCCCTTAATATATATATTGGGTGGGAAACAGGTAAAGGCAGGAGGTTCAGGAGTTCAAGGATATTGTCAGCAACTTGGAGCCTGAAGCTCAGCCCCTGGAATCTTTCCACTGCTCTCTGAGGACAGGGACATCTCTAGGATAAGAGTAGGAGGAGGAGAACAGTTTCAGATGGACCTCTGTTTAAAACTGACATTTTGCAAACTGGGTGGAGGAAATGAGACATGGTATAAAGTTGGGCTAGGAGACTGAATATTTAGAAAAACATGGAATTTCCCCCAACTCTATCAGGACACTAGCCTTCTGAGGAACCCTGTCTCCTGGTCTCTCAGACACCTCATTTACTTCCTCTGTCTTCTCCTGGCTCCTCCTTTTGTCTGGAGAGATTGAGTCCAGGCTACTTTACCTGGAGGGCAGGTGGAACTGTGTCCTCTGTTCCCTGCAGAAAAGCCTCTTCATATGGCTTCCTCTGCGGCACAGTTGTCTTCTGACTGGAAGTCTGGCAGATAAGCAGGCATATTTCTTGGTTTACACATTGTTATTCTCTCATTGTAAGTATTAATCAACATTGGGGTTTTAGCCATAACATAGCTAATACATAATTTTGTTTGCTTCCTGGAAAATTAAAGAAAAAAAGTTGGCAGCCCATTAAACAAACGGTTAACTTAATTTTTTTCCTCCTCGTCGTCAACAATAATCATCAATGTTCCCAGCAGACTACTGTGTTTATAAAAAGGCTCCACATGCCCTACCCCTTTGCTGCTGGGAATCATCAGGGTGACCCGGATTGTGACAAAGTCCAGCACACTGAAGGGACTCATAGAGAGTGGTGCTGTTGTACATAGAGCTGATTATGGGCCACACAGTAGGGAGATGAGACCAGCATTCTTGGAACTAGTATGACAAATGAAAATACTGCTTTCGGGCTGGAGAGATTGCTCAGTGGTTAGAGCACTGACTGCTCTTCCAGAGGTCCTGAGTTCAATTCCCAGCAGCCACATGGTGGCTCACAACCATCTGTAATGGGATCTGATGCCCTCTTCTGGTGTGTCTGAAGACAGCTACAGTGTACTCAGAGAATGAATAAACAAATCTTAGAGAGGGGGAGGGAGGGAGGGAGGGAGAAAAGAAAATACTGCTTTCGGGAAACTTTCTGGAGAAGTCTAGGTAGGCACTTGTGGAAGTCTTTTGCATTCTGATGTAGTGCAAGGTATCTGTGAGAAGGAAGGATATAGCACCATCAACAAGCCTGCTATATCCCCCCTCCACCTGTAGAGAACCCTAAGAATCACACTCATTTGTGCTTACACACACACACACTCCCATGATCCCTGTCACTGATGCACTCCTAAGACACATCTAGAAACCGTCCTCCTTCCTCAGTACTTGAAGGAGCCATTACAATGACGCTCGGTCTGAAGCGGCTGATCACGCCAATGTTGATTAATACTTCCGGTGATAAAGAAAAAACAATGTGAAAACCAAGAACTATATCCACTCGGCTGTCAGATTTCATAAGACTTCAGAAAACGGTGACCGTGGACCAGTCAAGCGAACTCTGGTCTTCTCTAAAGAAACCTGCTCATGCATTTATCATCTTGCCAATTTAGAGCAAGCTTAGGTCATGCTCATGAGCAGAGTCCTCCCGCCCCACCCCCCACAAACATGCTCCACTATGTATCAGAAGCCCTTGGAGAATTTGCTTTGATCTCTTCCAGACTTGCTTAAAGGGCTTCAGCCCTGGGCTGTCCCCAGGGGCATCAGCTGTTTGATAGCTGTCCATCTTTCAGCTAAAAGGAAAGCAGAGGGCCAGGTCTGTTTCTGAGGAGACGGGCAGAGGAGAAAGAGGGGTTCCATTAATATTCTAGCACTGATTTTGCGTGCGCTTTGGCATTCTGGGAGCATGGCAAGCATCCATCTTTGGCAGGCATATTTTAGGAGGGTCGGATCATCACTCCAGTGCATACTGAAAACAGGGATGGGCCAGCTAGATGCATTTTCCAAGGCTAAAGCCAGTCACAGTCGGAGATGCAATTGCATTTCTTGTACCAATGCAATTAATTTCACCGGAAGGTGACGGGAAGATCCTGTTGGGGAAAAATATACACCTGGGTTTGGAAAATAACAGTTAAGCGACTGCTTTACCTATGCAATTCTTTCCGTAAGAAAAGTCTTTAAAGAAAAATTTAAAAATAATTATATTATCTGTGTCTGGTGAGGTAGATATAAAATACTGTACTGTTGATATAATGAGGTCTTTAAAAAGTGAATTCTTCATTAATTTTATTTCTTGATAGTTTTTGTCAGAATGTCAACAGTGGAATATATTCTTAGTCCAAATTGAAACTAATTAAAAGTTATTTGAGGAACACAAGTGAATAACAATGTTTAACATTTCACACCTCCTAGAATAGAAACTCAGGCAGCTGACAAACCGAGGGTGAAATGTTCATGATTTTGACTCCTCTAAATCACAGCGGAGACTAAAGTTTGCTTATGTAACTGACACAAACCCAGGATTCTACGTGGTCCAATCTTTACGTTGGTCCAGGCCAGAGAAATGGAGTAGAGACCAAACCTTTTCTCTCTTGAGAACATGCGAAAACTTGGAGTATATTTTAAATATCTTAACGAAGTTCCGGAAAAGGACTATCCGGGTTTCTCACTCTCGGGCCAGTTCTGGCTGCCTTCCTGTTTCCTCTGCCTCAGAACACAGCTTGGGCCCTTCTCTGAGCTAGCAAACCCAGCCCCCAGCCATTCACCCCGCTCCCTCCCTCCTCACAGGCAGCCGCTTCTGAGACTCTGCAGGGCACTTTCCGTTGTCACAGGAGACTCCCTTTTTTTGGTTTGTGCCTGATCCAGGGACTATGAAGAGCCAGCCAGAACAGTACTTCCCCCATCAAAGCATTTCCTGCATTGTCCAAGGGGCTAGGCCTAGCTATAATTTCTGGTCACTGGTGTCCTAGTTAGGGTTTCTATTGCTATAATAAAGTGCTGTGGCCAAAAGCAACTTGGGGACAAAAGGGTTTGTTTCAGCTTAAGTTCTGCATATTACAGAGTATTTTCAAAGGGACAGAAACTGACAGAGAAAATACTCAAGGCAGGAGCAGAGGCCACAGAGGGGTGCCACTTATGGTTGCACCTTAGGGCTCTCTCTGCCCACTCTCTCAGTGCTAACCCAGGAGCATCTTCACTGCCTCAGAAACATCAGATTCTGGAGCCGGAGAGATGAGATGGGTCAGAGAGTAAAATACTTACCGCACAAGAGTACCTAGATTCAGGTTGCAAGCACCCACACAGACAGCTAGGCATGGTGCTCTGAGTTTGTCATCCCCGAGCTGGGGAGACAGATGAATTCATGCAGTTTGCTGACCTGCTACTCCATCTTAATCTTTGAGTTCCAGGTTTAGTAAAGGCCTATGTCAAGACTGGGCATGACAGCACACACCATTAATTCCAGCGCCCCAGAGGCAGAAGCAGGTGTATCTCTTTGAGTTCAAGGCCAGCCTGGTCTACATAGTGAAATCCAGGACAGCCAGAAAAAGAGAAAGCCGATGAGTTAATTTAGATAGCTGGTCTCCAACTGCCCAACATACATGTATATGCGCACACAGAGACCACACGCATGAACATACATACACGCAAGGAAACATCAAAATTTGGCGAGTCTGCAGCTTGCAGGCTAAGTGATCTTGGACACATCACAGGTAACTGATAAATTATTTCTCCGGCGGCGAAATGAGCCAAATTCCGGCCAGACTAGAGTATTTTGTAAAGGCAGGTTTATTGGGAAACCGCTCTCGGGAAGGTTTACTGGTCCCAAGGAAAGAGGCCAGAGAAGTCATCATGAGGAAAGGAGGAAGAGAAAGAGAGAAAGCAGGCACAGAAAGGGAGAAAGGAGAAAAGGGCGGAGACCGGAAATGTCTAGTTTATATAGGGAAGAACCTCTGGGGGAGGGGAAAGTTTAGAATAGAGGGCGTGGCCAGGTTGGAGCTGAGGGTCCTGGGCGAACCCAGAGGCCAGGTCCACTTTGGTATGTTAAATATGCACCCCAGCCTCTTGTCCTGGGTCTGAATCCCGACAGTAACCCCACCCTGTAGAGCTACTGCGAAAAGGCAGATGACAGGACTCTCCCACTCACTGATGAGAGAGCTTGGAAGCAGACGGAACAGCCATGCCTACTGCTGAGAACCACAGCTCCCAGATTCCGAGCCCCATGATGAACCCAAGAATCTGGTCTGTGTCTCATAGGAAGCACTGGGAGGTCGATCCATTCTACCACAAAACTACCGGCTCGAAGAGCATGGTTCAGAGCTTGCCGGTGTGTTTGGGGGTGGGGGTGGATCTGATAGCACATACCTGTAAATACAACACTCAGGGAGATGAGACAGGGGAATTGCAGATTTGAGGTTAGCTTAGAAAGACCCTGTCTGACAGCAAAACTTCCAAACGACAATAACAACATAGAATTTTAAAGCCCGAGCTTTTTCGACAGACGGAAGCCATGACAGAGGCAGGCAGGTTCCTGGGTAAGATTTGTCAGCCTGAAAAAAAAAAACGTCAAGTTCATCGCAGCCAGCTCTCCGGACATAATGCTGCATACTGTCAGGAGCTGAGCTGGACTTTGGCTGACACCCTTCTGAGGGGAGCTCGCTTCCTTGGATTGCCGGGAGCTGCGAGAGTCCTAGGACTTCTGGGCCGGCTTGGTGTTTCCAGAGGACCTGGGGACAGCAAATGGCTTCGGAGCCCCGGGAAGCAAGCCTTTCAGAGACCTCTGCCGCTGGACTTTAATGACCGTTTGTTGCCACCTGCTGGCCGCTGGGCTGCAGCACAGCCACTCTGCAAGGGTGTTTCACTGGGCTGAGGTGAGGGGCAGTGGGGCTCCTGGAGCCCCATCAAAATATGGCGACCAATGTGGTGGCACACGCCTTTAATCCCAGAACTTGGGGAGTTCAAGTCCAATCTTGTCTACATAGCTAGTTCTAGGCTAGGCAGAAACCCCGTCTCAGTAAAATTAGATCAAATTAAAATGTGGGTGGGGCATAGGCAGCTCTAATTGGACTGGGTTGTAATTTTGTTTCAAAGAGTGGGGCGTGAATTTGGGACGAGCAGGGATGCAGGAGGAGTTGAGGGTGGGGGTTGGGAGTAGGTATAACCTAAATACATTGTATACATGCACGAGATTATGTAAAAACATAGTATAAAATCTAATAAAGAATAAACGTTGTAAAATGTGAGTGGGAATAGAAGTGACGGATCCACAATAACCCATTCGTCAAACCATGAAAATCAGGGTTTTTTAAATATTTATTTATTTATTTATTTATTTATTTATTTATTTATTTATTTATTTGCTGTTTTCAGACACACCAGAAAGGAGCATCAGATCTCATTACAGATGGTTGTGAGCCACCATGTGGTTGCTGGGATTTGAACTCAGGACCTCTGGAAGAGCAGTCAGTGCTCTTAACCACTAAGCCATCTCTCCAGCCTATATACTATCTTTCATTCATTCACTAGTCAATCATAAACACTTCGGAGGGACCCAGAATGGCCCCAGGGTTATTGATAGAATGAGTGTCACATTCTCATTGTTTCCTCAAACAAACAAACAAAATCAGGCAGAACAATCTCTCCTAGTCTTCCAGGTCTGACAATAGCCTGAGCTGACCTGGAACCAGTAATCCCCCTGCCTCAGCCTCTGCAGTAGTGGGATCCTAGGCTGAGCTACTATGCCCTGCTACTCTACTCTTGAATTATAACTTACCTCCACCTACCCCTTAGCAATGACAACTTACTGACTCTCCATCCTCAGCAGGCAGAGGCAACAGCCAAGAGCAAAGAGGCCCAGGCATTGTTCTCACTGTGGGGTCTAGTGGACGAGACAGATGTTGATCAACTGCAGAGTGGACGTCACAGTGCAGTAGGGACAGAGGAGGGGGTCCCAGTAAGAGGAGGGTCCTGTCAGTTCTAACTAGAGACTCAGGCTGTTTGATATGGATTGAAGTTACTTAAGTGTGTCTGTTTTGGGGAGTTTCCCAGGAGGCTGATCTGTAGATATAAAAATTTTCACAGCATGATTTTTTTTATACAAGCTAATGCACAGAGATGTAAAGGAAGCTGCCCGAGTATCCAAAGATAAAGAGTTGCTTAAGCAAATTCTGCACACACATACACACATACATACATACATACATACATACATACATACACACACACACACACACCAAACTAAAGCCGTTGAACATTAAAGAGTGGAGTTACATGGTTTAAGTAGGCAGAAATTTTATTGCTTATTTTGCAAGTTGTAGTAATGAATCTCACGTCTGGAAGCATTTTTATGTCTCTTTTCTTCCTGTTCCTGGATACACAGTCCCTGGTCCTGGATCACTGTGATCTTCATACAGGTATGTCGTGCGTTCCCCTCCCGAAAAGACAGGTACCACCCCAACCTTTTCTCTACACCCCCTATCAGCCCCACACACTTCTTTGTCACCTCTCGCAGAGGTGCATCTCCAACTCGGACCCTCTCGAATCTGCTCTGGCCAGGATGCTGTACATGTCAAAGTCACCAGTGGTCTCCATGTTGCTAAGTCCCCCACCCGTGTCACATTAGGTCCACCAGCAGTGTCAACACAACCATGGAGGGCCCTAACTGTCCTCTGCTCAGCTCCTCTTTCCGGCCCCCAGGACGGTCTTGGCTCTCATTTCCTTTGCCCCTGTCTTCCTCTTCCATTGCTCATCTCCCTTCTTCCTAAGCACGGAAGGTTTGTTTTCTTCTCTACCTACATTCATGCCTTTGACCTTTATCCAGTCAAAGCTTTGCCTATTTAATTGTTTTTTTAAGCTTTTTTTCCTTTAAAATGTTTATTGTACTTGTTTGTGTATGCATTTACCTGTATGTGCCTGTATGAATGTGGACTGAATCATGGGTTAACACATATGGGCAGGTCTGAAGACAACTTACAGATGTCAGGTTTTTGGGCTTTTTTCTTTCCTCCATGTAGGTCCTGGAGACTGAACTGAGCCACTTCATTGGCCCTATTCATTCATTCATCCATCCATCCATCCATTCATTCATTCACTCACTCATTCATTCACTCACTCATTCATTCACTCATTCATTCATTCACTCACTCATTCATTCATTCATTTGGTGTTGGAGATGGAACCCAGTGCTTGCTAGGAAAGCTCTCTACTAGGAGCCATCCACCCTCAGCCTCACCTTCTTCAGTCAGAAGTCTAAAAGGGGCTGTTGTAGCTCAAAATCCTCTTTCCATGTTAGTCATCCCTTTGAATATTCTTTCATTTCTTTGAAAATTGAAGCAGAAGGTTCCAAATTCCCAGATTTGTCTCTCGCCCACGCTCATCCCTTCCTTGTCAAAGCCAGTTAGCCCCAGAGAGATTCTCCTGGGCCCCACCGAGACAGTTTACCCTTCTAGCCTCTGTGGGATGGGTGCCACCCATGGCACCCTTGGCTTTGCTTAGGGCATCCTGGACCCTTGAGGGAACGTGGAGGAGTGTACCCCACTACCCTACCCCCACTCAAAAATTCAAAACATTTCTTGTGTTCAGCTATAGAAATTCTGGGGATTATTCGTACAGTAACTAGAGATGATGAACACACAACTCTAGAGGTTGGAGAGATTACTCCTCTATCGAGAGCATTTGTTGTTTCTGCAGAGGAGCCAGGGTTCCCTTCACCCACCTGATGGCCCACAATCACCCATGGTTCCAGGGGCATCTGACTCCTTCTTCTGACTTCTGCAAGCGCCAGGCACACACATGGTATACAGTCATACATGTGCTGAAAATGCTCATACACCTAAAATAAAACAAATCTAAATGGTGATTTTTAACAAAAAACAATTAAAAACAAAAATTAACTCTAAAAAAATATATAGCATTGCAGAGGAAGGCAGGAAAACGGATATTGTAGACTAAAATGAGGAGAAAAGCCCCATGTTAGGTACTAGGAAATTGTCTAATAAAACTATTGGTGAGCGAAGTGTCTATTGAAGTCTGTGCTTCTAGCAAAAAGATGGTGATACACACAGAGAGAACTGCTCAGGTTTGACTCACGGGAACCCCGTCATGGCGCTCAGTGTGGGTGAGAGGAGGATAGGGAGAATTGGGTGGGTGTTTTCCTAACTCTACAGTCACAGGGTTGCAGGGGGCGAGATGTTTGATTATTTTACCAGCTAACTGATACAATGTTAGCTGTTAGTCACCAGGTAACTGATACAATGTTAGCAGTTAGTTACCAGCTAACTGATACAATGTTAGCAGTTAGTTACCAGCTAACTGATACAATGTTAGCAGTTAGCTACCAGCTAACTGATACAATGTTAGCAGAGAAACAAAAAGTAGCCTCTCCTCTTTGTTCTGCAAGCTACTTATCTATTTGTTTGGACCCCGTGGTGTGGGATAATTTAAATGGTCCCTGTCCTTAGGTTCAAGGTTAGAGACTTTGCACAAGACCCGACCCTGAAGGGACCAGGCCGTGCAAGGAACAGCAGGGTTGTCTTCAAATGACTGCTTTCTGCTGGAACCCACTCGAACCTACAAAGAAGCCGAGTTTGGTTAAAAAATGCTTCCGAGTGAACAACTGCAGGCTTCTCACTGCCAAGCCAATTCCATTTTGGGGGATCTTTTAAACAAAGGGCTTGAAACAGGGCTCTGCTCTGCTTCCCTGAGGGAGAGTAGGCTGAGGGGAGGCAGCAGGAAGCAGGAATCTGGAACAAATGCCACTGGGGTGGAAGACTTTTCCCACAGAGTGCTGTGCTGTAATAACAGGACACAGGAGGCTGCCGTGGGCCCAGCTAACAGCTCTGGGTGGGCTAGGCCCTGCCTGACAGACGAGGGGAGGGATTTAGCCATCTAGGGCCCTGAGGGGAATCCAGTTCACAGAAAAAAAAAATCTTTGTTAAAAGCTGCATATGATCATATATGGAGTCCTCCGGCACCCAGTTCAACATTAGCCACTCTTTTGAAACTCAAGCAGGCACAAAAGATGTCACCTTCAGGCCGGTGACACAAAATTTCATTCCACCTTTAGGGAGTGTGCACTTGTGTGATTAAGGACAATTACATAGTCTACTCAAATCCATAGCTTCTGCCGAAATCATGCACAGAGTCTTTTGCTAATAATTGACTCACGGGCCAGTGAGGTAACTCAGCAGGTAAAGGGGCTCCAAGCCTCATGGCCTGAGTTTGATACCCAGAACACACACAGTAGGAAAACCAACTTCTGAAAATTGTTCTCTCTTCAACATAGGCACCATGACAAACCACCACCCTCCCACAAAACAAATAAATAAACATGACTTAAAACCCCATATATAAGGTCAGGGGTACAGTACTCTGATGGAGTTGTTTTAGCTATTTCTATAGCTATTTCTATTGAACCCACACTTGCTAGTATGTGTGATGTTCAGGGTTTGATTTTCAACACAACACAAAACCACAAGCCCCTGAGTCATGATCTATGTAGACTTTATACTTAGCATGAATAAAGTGATCATGTAAAGCAAGGCACGTCTGTGGTCCCAGAAGGCCCTGGCTTCGAGGCCGTGGGCAGCTCAGCTGTCATACAGGCACACAGGTGATGTAAGACAATAGCGACAGAGTCAGCTGGCTTCAAGGCCAGCAGCCAAGTTCCAGCCATAGTGCCAGGGAGCACACAGGCAGCAAGCCACTGGAGGAGACACCAGCACCCAGGACCCATGGAGCTCTCCACTGTCCTCCTGATGCTCGGCCTCTGCTCCGGTAAGTCTCAGGGACCGGGGCTCTCCTTTGAGGGTGACACGCTATTGTGGCTCCTGTCCCATACCCCGGTCTTGTTTCTTTGATGGGAGCACAGGACACAGCCTCACCAGCCAGAGGCTTTTCTACCAGTCATAGCTTGCTGTTGTCCGGGATGGGATCTTGAGGATAGATGTTTAGTTTGTTTGCCCAGAGTGGGAACTGCCTGGAAGCCATGAGCAAGAGATCCTATGCTCTCTTATCTCCTGGTCCTAGGCTCAGCCATGTGAACGTGGTACCCCTGCCTGGACAATCTGAGCCACTGGTAGACTATGGTAGACATACTGAACTACCTCTGTGTTCAGATGCCTAGTGAAGACACGTCCAACACACAGCGGGAGGGCTGCATGTGGCCAAAAAAAAATCTAGCAGTATATACCAATACAAAATCGTAAACGTATTTAAATTTTGTTATTCTATTTTTTGCTATTTATTATTATTATTACTATTATTTGTAACTAGTTTGCATAGTTCGGGTGTGAACTTTGTGGACGATGAACTCTTTGTCGCTCTAGAATTTGTCTGAGAGTGAAGAGGTTTGATTGGCAGCTACAGGTGCCAGGAAAGGAAACCTGTTAGCAAATACAACTAAACTGTTTCTCCAAAGAAACTGTTTGGTCGTGTTGTTTGTTGTTTTTTTTTTTTTTTAACTTCAGAGATTCGGTTTCTTTTAAGTCCATATAAATTCATTGCCGCTGCATTCCCACCCCTACCCCACTTTTTAAGGATCTTACTAATATGTAGGTTTAATGTTTGAGTTGGACTTATGAAACCTTGCACAGCCCTTGACCTACTCTCTACTTTGGAATGTGTCCCATCACAACAGCTGAACCGCTATCCTGAGCCCCAGACTTCCGGTAGAGGGAAACCGGAGATATGTGTTGATTACTTCTGATGAATTTACTGGTGATATCATCCACTGAAAGCAAGGTGACATAAAACCTGCAACTCCCCTCCCTCTAACATCACTTGAACAAACACAGTTCTTCCAGGCAAGAGCAAAGGCCTTACACACACACTCACACACACACACACACACTCACTCACACACTCACATGTTCTCATACACACTCACTCACACACTCACATGCTCTCTCACACACAGTCACTCACAAGCTCACACACACTGACACACACACTCACAGGCTCTCTCACACACACACACTCACACACACACTCACTCACATGCTCACACACACACACACACTCACTCACATGCTCACACACACGAACACACACACACACACATACACGCACGAGTGCTCACATATACATAAACATTTATTTTCAATAGCAGAGTTAGAGGAAATATCTAAACTCAGATCAATTAAATACTGTGGAATTTGAAGTTGATCCAACCAAATCAGGTTCAGCATGTGCATGCATGCATTTACAAACACTACCCTCAGTGAAAACTTGTTTTTAAAATTTTTTAAAGACTTATTTTATGTTTTGCCTACATGTATATGCACCACATGTGTGCCTGGCGAGTACAGAGGTCAGAAAAGGGCCTCAGATTCTCTAGAATTGGAGTTACAGACACCCACAAACCACCGCGTGGGTACCGGGAACAGAATCTGGGTTCTCTGCAAGAACAAGTGCTCTTAACTTCTGGCCCCTCCCTCCAAGCCCCCTCAGTGAAATCTTAAGTGACAGGCTTCTGAAAAATACCTACATGACCTCTTAGAACTTTCTAACAACAAAGTTCATGTGCAGCTTTTAAGAGAAGTCTCTGCTGTGTGTTTTGATCAAACCCAAATTTCCTGTATTGATCCCACGTGCAATCTGTAATAAACAGAGGATGCTCTGAGCAGGTGAAATCCTGGGTAAGTATGTGTGTTGACATGGGCGTGGTCATGTCAAGAACCCCAAAAGTCTCAGATCCATGGAGGAGTGGGAAAGCCTTCCCCCTGGGGTAAGGCTCTGAGGGAATAGTAAAGCCTTCCTCTGGTGCATGTGTGAATATTGGAAGTTCCTGTAAAAAATGTCCACCCTAGTTTTTTGCACCCTGGGTGTTATACACTGTTCCTCTACAGAACTGTTCCCACTGAGCTAGCTTACCTTGTCCCCTTGATCCAACTGTATAAAAACTCTTCGTCCTTGTTTAACTGTAAGCAATAACTCTTTCTCCCTGTTCAATCTATTTAATAAACACACTGAGCTTCCTGGGTTCTGATCATAGTGTTTCTGTGTGTCCACATGTCTGTCTGTTTCTTCTCTCAGCTCCCTCTCGGTCCCAGTCAGGTCCTTTTTTGGAGCCATGCAAAAAATAAAAATTTAGAATTATAAACTGCAGCCTAGCACCCTAAATTTGTTTAGCGTAAGGAAAATGAAGCTAAAAGATATAAACTGGCCTGCCGGGTGGCACAACATAAATTCTGGAATGTGATCACTTAAAAACTTGGTTTGTCCCGCACACAGGCCTAAAAACAACCTGAAATCACCCAGGCAGAGGCATAGCATGAGGTTGGAGTAAGATTTACCCAAGGTGACTCTCTACAGTTCAGAATTCTTTTCATCAAAACCAGGGTACAGTTCCCTGCGTGCAAATACAAAATGGGCTGATGAAGTGGCTCAGTCAGTGAAGCACTGGCCTTACAAACACATGACCTTAGTTCAGTCTCCCACAACCCATATTTAGAAAGCCAGGCATGGAGGCATTGTCTGTCATTCCAGCACGGGGGAAGGGAAGGCACACAGGTCCCTGGTGCTTCCTGTCCATCTAGCCTACCCACAAGATAAATTTTAGGCTAATGACAGGCTGTCTCTAAGAAGATGTGGATCCGAGGTTGTCTTCCGGCTTGCACATGCATGTACACATACATGTACTCACATACATGCATGCAAATACATACAGTCACACACATGTAATATGATACAGAAAATGCACTTTGAACTTGTGGCTGAATTCCTCTTTTAGCATGAGCCCTCCGGTCAGGGTCACTTTCTCAGTGATTGCTGAACACTAAACAGTCGCTGTTTGGATTACATAGCACCTTCCACACAAACTTCTCCTACCATCCACCCAAGCATCCCAGTCATGCCGCTGACACCTTTCTCAGGGCACATCAATCCCCAGTGGGCTAGTAGCTATTGATGTTAATGACAAATGTCACTCACCACGTGAGGAGAGAGAAGCAGATTCATGCCAGAAGCCAGGTTTACCTTCAAATACTGTAACATTTCTAAAACAATGTTTGCATGCAGTAGATATTCAACAGATGCTTAGTGAGTTAACAAGGTCACCACCGTTGGAGTCAAAAGTATTGATGTGCTTTGACTACAAAGGGCAATGTTGGCACGCCTTGTCTTCTATGTAGAACCTTCCTCTTTAATGCCAGAGACTTAACTGGCATGCGCTGACTCCAGTACCCCAAGCTATATTGGAGCTAGACAGAGAATCACAGAGTTCTCCCTCAGAGTCTTGCAAAATTCTACCACAATGTCTTGCTTACTCATTCTATTGCTGCTGGTCCTGTGGGCTGTTCCCCAGCAGTGGACTACAGCAATGATTCTATAACCCTATGGGGAAAACTCGTATCTCCTCACCCTGCCCATTGAAACCACACTAAGAAATAGAGGTTGAGGTGGAAATTCCTCATGAAGGGAACAAAGCTCCTTGCCATGGGCAAGGGGAGGAGGTGTCTCCGGCACGCTGGTATGCTGGCATGCCCACTCCCCCAGACCTCCTCCGTTAGTGAATCATTGGGCCAGATGCACAGCTTTTTAAAAGTTTATTTTTTATTTTTATTTATTCATCTTTATTAATTTATCTTTATTTTTCTTTTAAAAATTAATTATTTTATTTATTTCCACTTCAAATTACATCTCCCTTCCCAGTTACCCCCACCACAAACCCCCATCTCATCCCCCTCTCCTCTATGACGGAGCTCCTCCACCCGCCCACCCACTCCTGCCTCACCGATCTATCTCCACAGGACCAACGGCCTCCCCTGCTATTGATGTCAGACAAGGCCATCCTCAGTTACATATGTAGCTGGAGCCATGGGTCCCTCCATGTGCTCTTTGATTGGTGGTTTACTCTCTGGGAGCTCTGGGTGATCCAGTTAGTTGATATTGTTCTCCCTATGGGGCTACAATCTCCATACAACACACAAACCACACGGACGCACAGCTTTTCTGGGGCATACTGCTGACCCTTTTGCTTTTCAGTGTGTTCCTCCTGTTCAGAAATATGGGTGTTTGCACAACACCCCCTCTTGAGAGTCATCAGCTTGCCAGCAGTTTGGGAAGTTCTATGAGAAAGTCCTTTGATACCTTTGGAAGTTTTGAGGTTCAGACAACTTAGGAAGCTAAGATGTGAGATGTGGCTAGATCAGGGTTCACGGGGGTCACAGCAAAGATGTCTAAGTTATGCTGAAAGATTTTTCAAAAGCTCAAATCTGAACAGAGATTCCATTTCACCGTTAGGAATGAGATAAGCTGTAATTCTGCCTCTAGGTAGGAGGGGACTCAGTGATCTCCTCTGTGATGCTGGGGTTAAAATCAACCACTGAATCAGTATAACTATTCAGGGGGATTTAACTTACTAGTTAGTTGTGTAGTGCTAAGATCTAAGATCTGGGTGAGAAATAATACCATGGCCAGCCTAGGGCCTGTAAACTAGCAACTACTTTTAACTTTTAATGGCAGCGAGAGAGATAGGAGGCCAGTCAGTCCAGCCACGTCCAGGCTCTGAAACACCCAGTCTTTCTGTGGCTTTCTCATGTGTCGGGTGTCTTGCCGAATGTGATGTGGCCCGGGCTGCGTTAAGTAAGGTCACCTATCCAGAGAACACTGTTGTCTCACTCCTCTGGTGCTGGTGTGGGACTGTTTGTAATAACGGTGTTAGGGAGGGGTCTGTGTGCTTTTCCCGAGCTGGCTGTGCCTCTAACCCTGGTGAGACTGTGTGCCAAGTGGAGAACAGCATCTCACAATGTGTGTGTCATTTTCTGCTTAGCTGGCACTGTTCTGGGCTCCGAGCATGAGACTCGTCTGGTGGCAAAGCTCTTTAAAGACTACAGCAGCGTGGTCCGGCCAGTGGAGGACCACCGTGAGATTGTACAGGTCACCGTGGGTCTACAGCTGATTCAGTTGATCAATGTGGTAAGACCAGGGCTGGAGGTTCCCTGTGGCACCCACCCTGTGGCACCTACCCTGTGGGACCCCATCTCACACTGGACCATCTCCCCTTGGCTTCCCTATTCATGCCCTAAAGAAAGGACCTTCTCTCTTCTCAGGATGAAGTAAATCAGATTGTGACAACCAACGTCCGTCTGAAACAGGTAATTCAGCTGGGTTACTGCACTTACGTTTTGTATTCACCTAAAATCAAACCTGGGCCCAGAGGAAATAAATCTAGGAAGGAGAATCATATACCAAAATGTTGAAAGGAGGTCTGTTGGGATGGTGGAAGCATATATATATATACATATATATATATATACACATACATATACACACATACACACATATATAGCATATATGTATATATACACATATATACACATATGCTCATATACACATATACACACATATAATATCAACACATGTACATATATGTACATATACACACATACACATACATATACACATGCACATATACACATATATACACATACACACATGCACATATACACACATACACACATGCACATATACACATATACACACATACACATAAATGCATATATGTATATACACACATGCACTTTATATGAATACATAAATGCATGCATACATATATACATATACACACATACACATATGCACATATACACACATACATATACACAATATGCATAGATCCATATACACCTATACTTTATATATGCATACATAAATACATGCATATATACACATATGCATATACGCACACACATATACATATATTTATGTATGTATATGCATGCTGATGTCCTGTTTGATTTGGTTCTCTTTTCATGTTTATTCTTCTCTGTGTGGATTCGTTTGCTAGGGAGGCCATAGCCAAGAAATACAAACTAGAAGGCTTTAACAACAGGAGTTGATCATTGCTCTGTCTGGAGGCCAGATGTTCCAAAGTTAATGTGTCATTGGAGTTCGTTCCCTCTGAGGACTGTGAGAGGAAATCAATTCCAGAACTTTCTACTAGGCCTGTAGATAGCTGCTGTCATGTTCACAAAACATTTTCTCTGTGTATTTGGCGTCTCTGTGTGTGATTTAAATTTCCTCTTTTTATAAAGATGCTGGATGAGGGCTCAACCCCATGACCTCATCTTAATTTAATTCCTCTGTAAAGATCCAACTAAGGGCCCATTCTTAAGTATGAGCTAGCACTTTGCAAGAGTGAATTTAACTGTAATAATACAGTTCAGCCGTAACACCGTATTTCCAAAGCTTGCTGGCCCATCTAAACGCTGGATCACTCTAGATTAGACACTGATTCGGCCTTCTAACCCGGAAATGTCTCTCTTTGTAGCAATGGGTCGATTACAACTTGAAATGGAATCCGGATGACTATGGAGGAGTGAAAAAAATTCACATCCCCTCGGAAAAGATCTGGCGGCCGGATGTTGTTCTCTACAACAAGTAAGCAAAGCCACGCAGGGTGGGCCAGCGTCCCCTCGCAAGGACTGCCACATTCGTTTCCCCACCCTTTACATTAAATAACCCTTAAAACAGAACCACGTTGACAGGCGAGGAGTGCCATATGGCGTCCCATGTTATGAATAGAAACAATTATGGAAGCCAAATTAAATCAGGGCTGTGGGTGGGGACATTAATCCCGGAGAGCTGCAATGGTGCGTGGGGCAGCCACGCGAGACACCCGGACTTCCCATCTCTGAGTTCCTTGGAATCAAATATTCCCCCCTCCCTCGTCCACCCGCCCCAGAGGTCTCAACTCCCGGGAGTGCTATTCATCACATCCTGAGTGCCACCCCACCATCGGTGCCCGGATGCCTCCCTTGCCATCCACGGCCCTGCAACAGACTGTGTGTTGTGAAATTATAATGTGATTCACGACACTTGGCTTAATGACACGTTCATTATCATATGCCCTTCATTTGTCAGGGAATATTCATTTCAGAGAGCATCCTTCCAAGGCAGGAACAGGAGCATGCGCAGTCAGCTAGCTAGAGGATTTGCAGTCCGATCAGGTGCTTTGCCGCAGATGCTCCTGGGACCGGTAGGGGCTGAGGATGAAAATGGTGCCCTCTGGCGGCCCTCCCAGCATCGAGCACACAGCTAGAGCTGGGAATGCAGGGTGAGCCCAGTTCCCCACTGTGGGTGATGCGTTTCTGGAGAGAGATGTTGACAGATGCAGTGTCTTCTCTTTAGAGCTTTAGGTCTCTTCACGGACTACAAGAAGCACCTCCGTGGCTAGAGAAAGGGGCTGTGGATGCAGCTCAGTGGTAGAGGATGTGAAGCCCTTATATTGAATCCTGAGAACTAGAGAAAACGAAAGTGGTTTTTTGTTTTTGTTTTTTAATTTGTTTCCGGCTTCTGAAAAGGGATCCTACGTGGCTGTATTGAATTTTCACATGGCCTCCTTGGATGCCTAGTACTAAAGACCACACTTAAGGGGTGAGGGACTCTGTGATTTTCTCTCAGCTACAGTGTTTGCTCCCCTGCTAGTCAGAGGCATCTGAGTTTGGGACTTGTCCCATCGAGTTCTAACCACTCTCAGAAGACCAGTCCCACCTTTCGCCACACACAATATCCGGCGGCTAGGAGTGTTTTATGTTAAATTTCCAGTCTTTCTAGCCAACCCTGAAAGCACACAGGTGGAGTCTGACATCACAAGTGTCTCTGGGGACAGGAACGGAAAGGCTGAGGCGCAATGGGTCCGTGTCACTTGTCACTGTGAAGCCTGTAGTGTCCCACATTCATCTTCGGAGACTCTGACTTGGGCCTTGCTTAATGCTCAGAAATCTGTCTTTGCCTTCTCTCATTGATTTGCGGATAGGTCGGGCTTTACTGTGTAGCCCAGGCTGGCTCAGAAATCTTAATCCACCTACCTCAGCTTCTAGAGTTCTGGAATCACAGGAACGCACCCACCGCCACACTTGGCTAGTGCTTAGGAATGTGTGGTTTTTGGCCATTACAAGTGAGTGCTGGTGTCAGACAAATTTGGGGAACACTCCTGTTGACTGGAATGGAATATTGGAACCATTTTCCTCTCTTATCCTGACCGCAGTGCAGACGGCGACTTTGCCATTGTCAAATTCACCAAGGTGCTCCTGGACTACACTGGCCACATCACCTGGACACCTCCAGCCATCTTTAAAAGCTACTGTGAGATCATCGTCACCCACTTTCCCTTCGATGAGCAGAACTGTAGCATGAAGCTAGGCACCTGGACCTATGATGGCTCTGTGGTGGCCATCAACCCGGTAGGTGGTAGCCTGCTGTGATGCAGCTGGTTTCAGGGCAAGGGCCACCTACGTGTGCAAGTCGGCCTCTGGTCAATCACAGGCTCCTGGCACTACTCCGAACTAGAGAAACATCTAGTTGTGAGGCTTTCAGTTGACTGCCAAGGTTCTTTCAGGAGAGCTAAGCAAGAGCTTGAACAAATTCTCTTTGTTACACGCTGCCTCATGAAGTCCGATAAAATGAGTGTTCAGGGGGGCCTGGGGGTGTGCAGTGCTTTAAAGTTTCCTGGAGATTTGAGTGTGGAGCCACAATGAATAACCCTAACTTACTATATGGTGTGCTCTATAAGAAAATAAACCTATTACCCCAAAGCAGAGGCGGCCCAACATCCCTCTTGGCAAAGCCATCCTCCGGATGGGACTTGGTTACCGTGTCTCTGCCCCTCCTCGGGGGCGGGGGGGGGGGATGATATAGCAGGCGGGAGTCGGTGCAAACCTTGTTTTCACTCTCAGGAAAGTGACCAGCCCGACCTGAGTGACTTCATGGAGAGCGGGGAGTGGGTGATCAAGGAAGCCCGGGGCTGGAAGCACTGGGTGTTTTACTCCTGCTGCCCCAACACCCCCTATCTGGACATCACCTACCACTTCGTCATGCAGCGCCTGCCCCTCTACTTCATTGTCAACGTCATCATTCCCTGCCTGCTCTTCTCCTTCTTAACCAGCCTGGTGTTCTACCTGCCCACAGACTCAGGTGAGTGCGGTTGTCATGGCTACAGCTGCTAAGGAGCTCCTGCTGCTAGTCTGGGGACAGCCAGGGGTAAGTGTGTGCTCACGGACACAAGTCATCATTGCTGTGCACAGTGAGCAGACAGTTGCTGGGTGGCTGAGTGATCTGGGAGGGGCTCACAGCTGGGAACCAAACTCAGGTCCTCTGGAAGAGCAGCCAGTGCTCTTAACCACTGAGCCGTCTCTCAGTGTGGATGGGTATTTTTGCTTACTTATGTGTCTGTGCACTACATGTGTGCACTGGTGTGAATGGAGGCCAAAATAGGGCATCAGTTCCCCTGGAACACGCTTGTGAGCTGCAGTGTGGGTCCTGGGAATGGAGCAGCTAGTGCTCTTGACTTCTGAGCCATCTCTTTTGCCCCCCATATTTCTTTTGAACAATTAAGTACAAATACATATTTTCAACTTTCTAATCCAATGGAGCCTCTGAAAGCAAGAGAAAACACTGCTAGAGCAACACAGAACTAATTAGCCTCTATAAATACTGACTAGTTTATTACCGTAAGTACTGAATACTTACGAGTACTCTAAGCTTGGTAGATGTTTGCTGTTATACTATTATTGAACAGAAAATGGCAAATAACTTGATAACTGTAACGTCTATAGTTCTGGCTCTTTCTTTTGGAGATAGAATTGAGGATTGCTTGCTTATCATTCCTATGTACCTTGCCCCATTTTAGTTGCTCTACAGATTCATAAGGTCACTGGTTCAAGGATGTGCACGGATCCTGAAATCCAAGGATGTTCAAGTCCCTTATATAAAATGACATTGTAGTCACATGGAACCTCTGGGTATCGTTTGATACTTAAAATTATTTCTTGACACACAAATAATTATCACATTGCTTTGCTTGAGGGACAGCGGCAGTAGAATCTACATATATTCAAGATAGATACAATTTAACTTTTCTGAATGTTTTCTGAGTTTGGTTGAATTCTTGTAAAATCTGCAGATATGGCAGGCTATCTGTCTATCTACCACCTGGAAAGGTATACGAGGTCTACAATGTCAGCAGAAAAGGCAACACAAGAGAATTCCCTAGGGACCCCAACAAGAGCAGCCCAAGGTTCTCTATAGCACCCTATAAAGATGACTCAGTGCCAGTCAGCCTGCCCAGCCAGGACCTCTGAGACTCAGGGCCTGCAGGAAAAAAACAGAGGATTTGGGGGATCCCCTACTATAAAAACCAAACCAAGAATTGAGTGAGCAAACAAAACTTTTTAGATGAAACTGAGAAGAGACCAGGAGGTGGTGAGTCCCAAGGCCAGCTGCAGACAGCATCTGGATGGCAGATTTTTATTTTTTATTATAATACAATCAATATTTTGGTCTAGCAGCTTCCCATTGAGAAGGTATTTCTGGGCTTGCCAGCCATCTTCTGGGTAACAAAAAGTCCAGGAGAGAGGTTTATTCAAACTTCCACCCTGGTTCTAACTTTCCAACCCCAAATTCCTCTTGTTTTCCTGAGTCCCAACCCAAAAAAAAAAAAAAAAAAAAAAAAAAAAAAAAAATAGGGCATGAAACAAAGTTGCCATTTGCGGCTTTGCAGCTGTAATAGAAACCCTGGCCATTTGATGTTGTCAGGGCCCTGTGGTCTCACAGGAAGGATCCCCAGAATTATCCTCTGAGAACAGAGAACATGTCGGTTACGTTCCTTCGCCCTGGGTTTTGGTGGCTGATGAGTGTGCAGGGTCAGAGTGATGGCGCGGCACAAGTGGATGCTTTAAACAACAGCAGCCTGTTTCTTTAGTTCTCAAAGCTCATACGGAGAGCAAGGAGCTGACAGGGCCAGTCTATTCTGAGGCCACTCTCCTTGGCTTGACAAGACACTTGTCCATGTCCCCACACAGTCTTCCCGTGCATGTGTGCTCCCAGCCACCTCCCCTTTACTATGACACCAGTACAATATTCTTGTTCTGCCCTAATCCAAATGCTGATGTCCCGGGGTTTCAGGAACAGATGGGTTGTTACATTTTTCTTTTTTGACTTTCTAGGGGAGAAGATGACGCTGAGCATCTCTGTCCTACTGTCCCTGACGGTGTTCCTTCTGGTCATCGTGGAGTTGATCCCTTCTACCTCCAGCGCTGTACCCCTGATCGGGAAGTACATGTTGTTCACCATGGTCTTTGTCATTGCTTCCATCATCATCACCGTCATCGTCATCAACACACACAACCGTTCGCCCAGCACCCACGTCATGCCCGAGTGGGTACGGAAGGTGAGTTCTGAGACCCACAGTGCAGTCCTAGCCGACACCTGACTGATAGCCTCTCTGAGGTTTTAGGGAACTTGGGGGAAGGGACCGCCTCTTTGTGGGGACAGCTCATGTAGTCTTCCCAGAGACGGAAGAAAAGTAAACTGAGTTAAGCCCATTCCCAACTCCAGTTTATGGGCTCTGATTAGGGATGACTAGATCCCCGTCTTAGGTTTGGGCATTCTTAAGATTTTTATTGGTGTGTCTTCCAATTTGTGAATAGACATTCTTATTTTCACTGATGAAAATCATCATGGAGAACAGAACAAGGAAGAGAGAGAGAGAGAGAGAGAGAGAGAGAGAGAGAGAGAGAGAGAGAGAGAGAGGAGAGAGGAGAGAGAGAGAGAGAGAGAGAGAGAGAGCAAGAGATCGAGAGATCAAGAGAAAGGAGAGAGAGAGAGAGAGAGAGGAGAGAGGAGAGAGAGAGAGAGAGAGAGAGAGAGAGAGAGCAAGAGATCGAGAGATCAAGAGAAAGGAGAGAGAGAGAGAGAGAGAGAGAGAGAGAGAGAGAGAGAGAGAGAGAGGAGAGAGGAGAGAGAGAGAGAGAGAGAGAGAGAGAGAGAGAGAGAGCAAGAGATCAAGAGATCAAGAGAAAGGAGAGAGAGAGAGAGAGAGAGAGAGAGAGAGAGAGAGAGGAGAGAGGAGAGAGAGAGAGAGAGAGAGAGAGAGAGAGAGAGAGAGAGCAAGAGATCGAGAGATCAAGAGAAAGGAGAGAGAGAGAGAGAGAGAGAGAGAGAGCAAGAGATCGAGAGATCAAGAGAAAGGAGAGAGAGAGAGAGAGAGAGAGAGAGAGAGAGAGAGAGAAGGGTCCCAGTGTGAGAAGTGGGCTCTCACATATTTACATTATTGAACTGAAAATGTGTTAATAGCTCACATATGTTTTTATTTTAATTAATTTTGTGGCCATGCTGGGAATTGAACTCAGTAAACATTCTTGACGAGCACTGTACCACTGAGCCATGTCCCCCACCCAGATATTCCCATTTTGACAAATATCACAGAGATAGTAAACTGTGTTGGTGTTGGTAACACAGGCTTCCCATGTAGGATTTGTGGAGGAGTAATAGTCCCTGTTAGACGACTCTGGGCAAGACCTTACATACTTAACATCAGGAATAACAAGAAATAAAACCAGAAGAAAACAGAGTTATTTTGTGAAGCTAAGGGCTTACATACTTGAGGACCCAGGAGCAGTCTGTAATCACACAGTCCTGAGAACAGACTGCCAGGAACTTTCAGTTGGCTGCGGAATCTGAAGTGTAGTTTAACATTGGCGTCTGCACAAGGCTCCCTCCAGTGGCCAACTGCTTACATTACAGAATCATGGCTGCAGCCAAGACTTGGTGCAGTCTTTGATCTAGTACAGTCATTTTGTTTTAAGGACAAAGAGGGTGATTTGCCCAAGATCACATCGCTTACCCATGTCAGTGATTCTGGGAATATGGACAAGAAGTTTCATGCCAGGGATTTCTTTTTTTCTGGTAGGTTTTTATCGACACTATCCCGAACATCATGTTTTTCTCCACAATGAAAAGACCATCCAGAGACAAACAAGAGAAAAGGATTTTTACAGAAGACATAGATATCTCTGACATCTCTGGGAAGCCAGGGCCTCCACCTATGGGCTTTCACTCTCCCCTGATCAAGCACCCTGAGGTGAAAAGCGCCATCGAGGGTGTGAAGTACATTGCAGAAACCATGAAGTCAGACCAGGAGTTCAATAATGTAAGCTGTGTGGCTCCCAGTCCACACCTCTGCGTCTGTCTGTCTGTCTGTCTGTCTGTCCATACATCTGTTCGACCGTCCATCCATCTGACCATTCATCTGTCCATCTGTCCATGATAGGGTTTCTCTGTGTAGCCGAGGCTGTCCTGGAATTCACTCTGTAGACAAAGCTGGTCTCAAACTCAGATATCCTCCTGCCTCTGCCTTCTGAGTGCTAGGATCAAAGGCGTGCACCACCACTGCCAGGCCAAGTCACGTCTGGGTCTAAAAGATCAAATGCATAAGTGTGACTGGGGGCTAATCTGACCTTGACCAATGAACTAGCTTCAAGCTCCAGCAACTGGCTTGAATGTGCTGTGTTGACCACCCCTGGCAACTATAGTAAGTCATTTTGGCTTAAATTAATTATGCAAAAACTAAAGATTATAATATCAGCCTCAGGGGTCAAGGCCAGACCAGTGGGGGATGCTCTGAGTCTGTGTCCCATCTAATGACCTCTGTTTTCCCCAGGCGGCTGAGGAATGGAAGTATGTTGCAATGGTGATGGACCACATTCTCCTCGGAGTCTTTATGCTGGTGTGTCTCATCGGGACCCTGGCTGTGTTTGCAGGTCGGCTCATTGAGTTACATCAACAAGGATAAGCAGAAGCTGAGCTAAACCTACCTCTGCCCCAGCCGCAGCCACCACTAGGAAAGATGGAAGAGAAGAAGCTCTGTCTACTTTAACTCTTTCTCACTTACCAAACACGAGTGTTCTACATGTCCTGTTAATGCCAGTGATCTCTGCTCGCACCACTGTGTTCTTGAAGTATCTCCCCTTTGCTTCTGCTTTTAACACCATCAGTCTCCTTACAGAGTGAACGCTTTGTAGTAAATAAAGATGAGGTTTGTCTAGCAAAAAACTACTTTTACCTGCATAATCTGTTTTGCTGACCCAAAGGTAATTTTACGGTAATCACATACAAATTGTATCAAAGCCTCATGGTTTAAAGTAGATTTCTGAAACCAGGAGAGGGAGAATGGTTTCTTAAGTGGTTTTTGTTTGAGAGGCCTTCTTGAAAGTGTGCTTACGATGCCTGGGGAATCGTACCTGGAGATCTGCAAATCCACACAGAGCTATAACTGAGCCTCAGCTCTCCCACGTTCACAGAGCCCCAGGATTCTGTTCGCAGGATCTAAGGAAGAGCAGATCTCATCCTCATCAAGGATACGCTTCTGACCCCAAGAGAATCAACTCGCCCACAAGGGTTTATTTTATCCAAATAGTTTCACACAATCTCCATAATGAACCTATTTTACAAATGAAAGACAGTGAATTTGTGGAAAGTTCAGCTCTGCTCCAACTAGGGGTAGAAGAACTGAGCTCTGAACCCAGACAGAACTTAAGATACTGAAACAGGAGCTGGAGAGATTGACTGCTCTTCCAGGGACACAGAGTTTAAATTCCAGCAACTGCACTGTGGCACATGGTGGCTCACAACCATCTGTACTGAGATCTGATGCCCTCTTCTGGTGTATCTGAAGACAGCTGCAGTGTACTTAATATATAATAAATAAATCTTTAAAAATACATAAATCATTTTTAAGTTAAAAAAAAAAAAGAATTCTAAACCAGTTTGCAGCTGATGGGGTCACCTGCTCCCTGCTGTCCCTGCCATCGTAGCTTGATCTAAGTAGTTCTGGTCTGTGTTGTTGGGCACTCTACATTCTCAGTTAAAGCCCCTGGCTTTTCCTTCAGTTCTTAGACCAATCATGTTTGGAGTTCAGGTCCTATGAACGGAAGGAGAAACATATGTGCATACCATCACCATCTCGGAGATCTGGAGAACGATTTCTCTGCCGCACACTCTAAGCTAGTACAACCCCCAGGCCAAGAAACCATGCGGCTCTGCCCTGAGAAACGGCCTCCGAATCACGAACACATCTGATCCCTGTCAGCTCCAGGGAGACCTGTAAACTGCACAACCAGAAGGCCAGTCCAAGCCCAGGTGGCTTCAATCTCCTCCAAGGGACTTCCTGTCACCCCTGCACCACTGCTGGGCTCTTTCATCTCAAACAGTTCCTACTTTAAAGTGAAAACAATTGGCAGTTTCTCAAAAAGTCATACTGGGGGTGGGGGGGGGTTACCAAGCCACTCCGCAACCCCATTCCTAGGTAGAGCGCCAAAGGAATCGAAAGAAAGGCTTACACTACTTGTAGGAGAATGAGCAAAAGGGGTGTGGAGACTGGGTTTTGAGATGTATGTGTTTAGGCCTCAGGTGCCAGCCACATTTTATTTTTATTTTGTGTGGGTTTTGTTGTTGTTGTTGTTTTGCTTTTCGAGATAAGAGTTTCTCACTGGTCTGGAACTTCAGTAGCTTAGGCCGGCGAGGTAGCCAGCTCCGAGATCTTCCTGCCTCCCCTTTTCTGCATAAGATTTTGTTGGCACAGGTTCCTACTCAGGTCCAAAACCAAGCATTTTGTCAGGTGATCTAATTCTTTAACTTTTTCCACTCATGGCCAATAGTTGCTCGAGAAATGTTACATAGAAATATAAAAATATGTATAAAAAGAAATCACAAAGAAATTTAATTAAAAACCCTCTGCCACGCATATCATTTTATCAAACCTATTAAGGACACAAAACAAATTTGCTTTTAAGAGGGGTGTATTCGTTGTCTAACCAATCCCATCCAAAGATAGATGAATTTGATGCTTACCAGACAAATTTGAGTCTCACAATGCTTCGGACAATGGAAGGCAGTGTCACAAGTCTTTTTTCAGGCAATAAACACCATGTGCCCATCAGAGTGTAAGGTCGCTGCAGTCGGTGACATTCAACAGTAACAAATGTGAACAGAGGTGGATCGGATGGTGTTCATGGTGTAGTGCAGTAACACACACAGTGTGAAGTGTCATCCTTGTGTGTTCGGAGCAGAGGCGGCAGTAGCATTCCACAAGGTCACTTGTGAAAACACTGCCCCAGATATCCAGAATCATGAGTTTGATTTTTTTGAGATAACTAAAACAAAACAAAACAAAACAACAAAAACAAATTTTGAATGGTGATTGCATATTCAGAAACCTTTTACTGTGGCCCAGTTTTTCTGCAGCCCCACATTTGATCACATCACCATGTGGCCACGAGGTAAAATTCACGTACATAAGGTACTTAGAGACACACAGGGAGAAGTGGAGAAGAAGCCGGGGAAGACTAGGGGGAAGGGGAAATTAGGTGTTACGGTCCACCGGACAGACTTTCGCTATGGCAAAATAAAAAGTCTGAGAGGCGGCTGCCGCGATGACCAGGCAACACCTCAGCGTCAGCACGGAGAGCTGTGGAGCGCCGCAGTCTGTCTATGTACGCTGCAAGTTTAATGGAAGAACAACCAAGGCCTTGGGACTGAGCTCTCACTGCAGAGTCTGGGAATGCACTGAAGACATGCATTCACACAAGGAAGTCAAGACCCCCAGTGAGTTCTCTCAGATCACAAAGCTGCTCTGGGATCCTGCCCCTTCCTCCCTTTCTCCCATCCTTCCTCCCTGCCTCCCTCCCTTCTTTCCTTCCTTCTTCCCTCCCTCCCTCCCTCCCTCCTTTCCTTTCTTCCTTCCTTTTTTCATCTTCCTTCCCCCTCCCACCCTCCTTCCTTCCCTCCTTCCTTCCCTCCTCCCTCCCTCCCTTCCTCTCTCTCTCTTTTGTACACGTGTCCTCTGTGCACATTTCTGTGTGTGTTCGGAGGCCAGAGAACCTCGGATGTCATTTTTCAGGTGTCATTAGCCATGCTGATATCTTGGTTGTGAGCCCAGTCTTTAATGGCTGAACCATCTCTCCAGCCTGTCAACCACCACCTTTTTAAAATGGCAGGCTCCCTCGCTGATGTGGGGCACTCCGAGTACAGTGGGCGGCTGACTCTGACTTCCCAGAGTTGGGATTTCAAGTGTGTGGTTGCTGTTCCCCATTTTTTGTTTTTAAGTGGGGGTTCTGAGGATCAAAGCCAGGTGCTTGTAAGACAAGCATGTTACACACAGAGACATCTACTGAGCCCTGTCATGATACAGTCCGTTGCTTTCCAAGCAGGCATGACCTCCACATGTTCTCCACCCCACCCCTCCCTGTGTGGCTACTCTACTATCAATGAGCACACCATTAAACACCAATAATGGCTCTGTCAACCTGCCCTCAGCCAGAGTCTCATTCTTCCATTAGCAGAAGCCTGATTTTCAGAAGGACACCAATAAAACCTGTGCAGGGACTTCTGGGAACTATCCTCATCTAGTGGTGTTGTTGAAAGGACCCAGCCTGTGAGCCCTGCATGTCTGCGCGTTTATTGGGTTGGCAGGCTGGCTTCTGGAGAATGAGGACCTAGAAAACAAGACAGATACTCACTGATGAGTTTTCAGGGCTCAGGATTGGAGGACCCAGTGTGTGTGTGTGTGTGGGGGGGGGTGTTCCAGGAATGTGAGGAGGATTTTTACAATGAATTTCCCCAACCACGGTGTTGAGGCAGTGGTGATTCACACACACACACACACACACACACATTCAGTTTGTACTACAGACTGAAGTGTCTAAGTTACTGTGTCCCCCTCTTTAAGATGCTGAACCCTAACTTCCTGTGCAAATGTATTGGAAGATGGGGCCTCCAGAAGGTAACCAGCTTTAGGGAGACTCTTAAGGCTTTATAGTGGGGTATGTTTTGACGAGGAGAAGCATGCCAGAGAGCAGAGAGTCTTCCTTTCCCCTCCTCTCTCCCACCTCTTCCTCCTCTCCCTTCCCCTCCCTCCCTCTCAGACCTCCCCACTGCCTCCTCTCCTCCTATACCATGTGCCGATGCTGGAAGGCCCTCCTGCATCCGGGTGGTGATGCTCGTCATGCTGGTGAGAACAGGGACAAGGTCCGGGTGGTGATGCTGGTCATGCTGGTGAGAACAGGGACAAGGTCCGGGTGGTGATGCTCGTCATCCTGGTGAGAACAGGGACAAGGTAGCAGCAGCAAAGAGCTCCAGTGTTCCAGCACACGACCCCCTCCGTTCACCTCGACAATCGCCTTCTATCCTCACGAAGCTTAAAGTGGAGGCCGCCAATGGCGTGACTCACACTGGACACAGGGCAAAGTGAGGCTCAGAGCTGACGTCACAGGAGCTGAGCTGATGGCGCGTCATGGGGTCCTGGCTGTTCTCTGGCTCTGCTTCATCCCTCAGAGTGTCCTGGTGCCGCTGCACACCAGGCTGAAAGGATGGAGTAGAGCCCCGATCGGGTGAGATCTGCCAGATCCATGTCCCGTGGGGAGTCGAGTGCCTGGGAGAGAAGGTCTACTCTGAGGATTTTAATGTGACAGCTCCCATGGCCAATGTTCAGTAAAACTTTTAGAGGATATTCAAGGAAACAACTTGTGCACATACACCCCCCCCCCTGACAAGGTAGCAGCATTAAATCAAGGGCTGTCTATGAACCTTGGAGAGTGGGAAGGGGCTCTTCTTAGGTAGAAGGTTCACAGAATGAAGTTCCATTGGCTGAGTTCCGGGAATACCTCAGCTGCATGGAGAGGCATCCCAGGAATCCCAGGTAATGCTGGGCAGGTTCTTAGCTGGAGAGAGGAAGTTGGACCTGCAATTTTTCCAAGGACTTTGTCACATTCCTCAGATAGAAGATTGGGGGCCAGACTCCCCAGATCAGGCAGAGAAGAGGAAGCCCTACTGAGAAAAAGGAAAACTGTCTGGACTTGGTCGACCACAACCTTAGTGACAAGGTGCAACACTCTGGGACAGAAAAAGACCTGACAAATCTGAACCAGGTCTAACATTTGATGACAATCAGTACGGGGTCAGTCTTAACACTTCCCTTTCATAAACACACTGCAGCTATGTCAACATGGAGGGCAACTGGCTGAAGGGCATCTGTGAGCTCTCTGTACCCTGTGCAAGTGGTCTGTAAATCTAACATACCCTGGTTTCAAAACCAAAAACAAACACACACACACACACACACACAGACACACACAGACACACACACACACCCAATCACATTGAAAAGCTAAGCCGGTGTGATGGCTAATCTTCATTTTTCAACTTGGCTTGATGGAGAGATACACGGACGTTTGTAAAATGTCCTCTGAATGTGCCAAGTGAAAGTGTTTCCAGACAGGACCGGCTGCATGGGAAAGACTCTGCTGTGAATGCAGATGGCATCTGGAGGTTGGTGGAGCAAATGGAATTAAAGTGGAAAGAGATCAAGGCAGTCAGCCCTGTGTTTGATTCACTGTCTTTAGCAACTTTAGAAAAGAAGAAAGGGTTTATTTTGGCTCACGGTTTGAAGGGGCTGTTGCCTGGCAGGTGGTGGGGCCATCAGAAAGCTGAGTGTGTTCAACAGGAAGTGGGCCAGGCCATATAATTCTAAGACTCACCCAGAGTGAACCACTTTCTCCACTGAGACTCAACCCCCTCAAAATACAATTCTTCCCAGAGAGCACCACCACCGACAGGACTTGGAGGATGCTGTCCATTAGCAAAACACCAACTACAAACCAGCAGCAGCAGCTTGATCCAGGAGAAACCCTGAGAATCTGCCCATTAGCATGAGTCTGCTGAAGTGGCCAGAAGCAGCTGGAATGCCACCAGAAGTTCTTTGGTGAGCTTCTACAGAGTCACAAAAAACGAGATCAGAGATGAAAGCAAGGTGAACCAATGCCAGAACGTCACCAGCAAAGATCAGCACGATGACACCCAACGAAGATTCACAAAGCAAACCAATGCCCGAGTGTTGTCCACTGTCTGTTGAGTGATGCGTATACTCTTTCCAAACATTACGTGTCCTCTCAAGTACCTGCTCTCACCAGGCAGCTTCTAGAGAAACACCATGTGTCTGTTCTCAGCAAAGCATCTTCTCATAAGACAGTCTCCAGAAAAACATCACATGACACAACTGAGTCTCCAGAGAAACCAGAAATTCCCACCTCAGGACACTGTGCTCACGCCACATTGCTTAAGCCCCATTCTTTCTGAGGTCATGTGTCTGCTATCTTGTCATCCTGATCTTGGACGTCAGACAAGGACTTGCCAAGTCCTGCCTCGCCCTTCAGTGTTGGCTTTACAAGCACAGGCCGCAGGCCTAGCCTTTTTCTGTGAGTTCGGGGCTAGGAGTCAGCTCCTCATGCTTGAACAGCAAACACTCCAACCCATGGAACCCACCCTTCTGTCCCACAGTGGCATGAATATTTCCACCTTAAAGTTCAGGGCTTCCCCACAATCTTTCTGCAATTGCTGATCAGGAGGTGGAAAAACATGAACTCGTGGGTAATGAACTCCTGAGGGGTTGTAAAGTGGTTCTGCTACCGTGCAAAACAATTTGGTAGTTTCCCCCAGAGTTACAAAGAATTACCACATAACCCAACAATTTTACTTTTAAGTACAAATCAAAACGTCTAAAAAAACCAGAAAGTTGAACAGAGGCTAAGTTTACAGCAATGCTGTTTACTGAGGACAGGGCAAGACTATGAAACTATCCCTTATATTTTTAAAGACGGAAACTTTTGCTGGACCTCAGAGCCATGCTCCAACGAGGATGAACCTCAAAAAACATTATCCTAAGTGGGAAATACAAGATTTGAAAGTATAAAAACCGTGTGATTTCATTTACACAAGAGACCTTAAATACTCAGGTCCTTGGAAACAGAATGAAGCCTTGAGGTTGCCAGGGAAGAGACGTGAGTTACCATGGTGCTGTCTAATGTGCATCCAACTACATGAGTGTACTCAAGGCCCCTCAACACTTAGATGCAGTAAAGATGGTAAATTGTACATTATTTGCAACACAAAGAGGTTTCTTCTCTTTTGAAATTACAAACTGTACTTTTTCTTCTTGACAAAGGCCTTGGGGTGTGGGGTGGGTCAAAATTGGCACTAGGATAGAGTCTAACTTTCTTGGGACAGAATGGATCCTTGGTCTCCATTAACCCTTTACTCAAGAAATGAGCCACCCAGAGGCTGACAGCACACACTAATCCCAGCATTTGGGTGGCAGAGGCCAGCCTGGTCTACCTGGGGAATTCTAAGACAGTCAGGGCTACACAGAGAAACCCTGTCTCAAAGCAAATCAATCAATCAAACAACAAAAGAAAGAGAGAAAAAAAGAAAGAAAGAAAGAAGGAAGGAAGGGAGGGAGGAAGGAAGGAAGGAAGGAAGGAAGGAAGGAAGGAAGGAAGGAAGGAAGATGATTCTGAAATAATATAGCAGGGATATTTGCAAGATTAAACTTAAAACCCACTTTTAACCACCTAGGTTCCTTCCCTAGACCCTTCCCCCATCTCTTGCTTAAATCCTGCTGTTCATCCTTCTCAGCCAGTATAGGCCCTGCTATGGAAATCTATAGATTTTTTTAAAGCGTGTTTCTGTTTGACTAGGAAAAAAAAAACTTTTGGGAAAAAACATCATCCCCATTGTAACACAGTGGCTTGGTTTGTTTGTTGTTTGTTTGTTTGTTGGAGGGAGGGTTCTATTCTTTAGTCCAGGCTTACCCAGAACCTCCTGTATAACCTATGCTGGCCTTGAATTCATAGAAATCCTCCTACTCTGCCTCCCAAGTGCTGATCGGCTGAGCTTCCATACCCGAGTTTCTGTTCTTCCCACAGTCCTTTGCTAGATCACACTCACTACTGAGTAGTGCTTTCTTGGCTCACCGATCTCAATCTTCCCAAAGAATTATTTCTATTTCTAGAGTCAGGGGATAGTCAGGTAGATGCCACAAAATAGCTTATCCAACAAAATGACGCAGGAGAGGGAGTGGACGGCCAAATGGCCTAAGAGGAGGTTCCTACGCCTCTGTTCACGTTTGGAACGACACCTTACCTTCAATTGTTCGGTTGAAACAGACAGCAGTGACTTCAGCTGTGCTGCTGTGAATTCTGATGTGAATATAAGATTCACACTTATCACTTTGTTAAAAAGCACCCGAAGGTATGTCTCCTTCTAGGAAAAGCGCTTCCATGAGCCCTTCTTGCCCATCTCTGAACACGAAACCTCACCCATCCACCGAGCCTTTGCTCAAAGGCCCACGTCCCACAAACCTTGCCAGGGACTGGCCCCTAACTTTCCTGACCACACACCTGCATCCAGGAATGTCCTGCAATGTCTGTCTGGTTAATTACTGTATGACCTCTGTGAAGACTTGATCCAAGGTGCTTTGTTGGACCTGACCAGATGTTTCCTGTTTCCTATACTTCCACACTTCCTGTGGGACCTTGGCAAGTCATGTACTAAAGGTTCTGAGTCAGTAAGCTGTAGATGTGGAACACAAAATTTTTTGCAGCAATTAAAAGGGGAAAGGGCTAATCTGTAGGTACCCTCTAAACAAGATCTGCCAGTACCAAACCTTCTTTTATACCACACACCAAACCTAGGACAGGGTTAAGTATGTGTGTGTGTATGGAATTAAAAATTTCTCCATTATATTTTTTGTTGAGATGTATTCACATACCATAAAATTTAACTCTTCAAGTCCACAATTCAGTGGGTTTTATGTATTAACAATCTATACAAACATCACCACTATGTGACTTCAGAATGTTTTCATCCCCTTGTTGGCCTCCTTCCATTACACTTTTCTCTTTTCTCTTAGACACAGTTCCTCTGTGTGTTGAGATGGCAGGCGTTAGGCACCATGCCTAGCTTAAAGCTTTAGTTTGGCTTTAAAGGCTCTAAGCATATTTTTACCTTACCTCATTTAAAGCAATTGCTTTCTTTCATAGACACCAGCAGTATGGACTGGGTGTCAGACATGTTGTGAGTACTCTGTGTTGAGGGTCCCCATTGTTATCCCCAGTTAGAACAAAGAAGTTGATGGGGTCTCTCTTAGTCAGGGTTTCTATTTCTGCACAAACATCATGACCAAGAAGCAAGTTGGGGAGGAAAGGGTTTATTCAGCTTACACTTCCACATGCTGTTCATCACCAAAGGAAGTCAGGACTGGAACCCAAGCAGGTCAGGAAGCAGAGCTGATGCAGAGGCCATGGAGGGATGTTACTTACTGGCTTGCTTCCCCTGGCTTGCTCAGCCTGCTATCTTATAGAACCCAGGTCTACCAGCCCGGGGATGGCTCCACCCACAATGGGATGGGTCAGGGATGGCTCCACCCAAAATGGGATGGGTCAGGGATGGCTCCACCCACAATGGGCTGGGCCAGGGATGGCTCCACCCACAATGGGCTGTGCCCTCCCCCCTCCCCCCCCCTGTGATCACTAGTTGAGAACATGCCTCACAGCTGGACCTCATGGAGGCATTTCCTCCGGTGAGGCTCCTTCCTCTGTGATAACTCCAGCTTTTGTCAAGTTGACACAGAACCAGCCAGTACGGTGTCTAGAACATGGTTGGGTGGTTGAGCACTGGTTGCTCTTGCAGAGGACCTGGGTTGGGTTTGATTCCCAGCATCCACATGGGGCTCACAACCATCTGGTAAGTTCATCTCCTGAAGCTTTGGCATCATCTTATGGCTCTCTAGGTATTATGGATGTACATGTTACATGTTACATGTTACACGGCAAGCAAAGCACTCAGGCACATAAAATAAAAATAGGGGTTTTCTGTTTGTTTAAAAAGAGTTTCCAATCAACCTACAGAATCCAACAAAATATTACAACCTCTAACCATAGAAAGTTCCATCTGCTTCCTCCTCATTTATGAACCACCAGTTGTTCACCGCCCTAGAGGCGGTGGGACCTGGGAGAACGGGGATGATAAATCTTGAGGCCAACTAAACCTCAAGCAATAGCCGGTGTTAGACAGTTTACCCTCTGAGGGTTAAGATGAGTCACATGACTAAAGTGTACCATTATAAGGACAAGCCACACTAGGTGTGCAAGCCATGTGTTTTCCTAGAGAGGAATACTAGCAAAAGAACAGCAGCTAGATGTACTGAATAATCTGAAGGAAACCCACTCTTATCCACAACACCTGGGAGGAGCAGGGAACCACACTCCAAGTTCCGTGCTTCGAACAGACTAAGGTCACCAGACTTTTCCAGACTCTTGTCTTTTTTTTCTTGTTTTCTCAGAGTTGTCCCCCCCCCCCCCCCCAGTACTCAGACTTCTCCTCACACGACTCTGTTCTTGGACTGGACTGTGTTCCAACAAGAAGCTGTGACATTCTCTGAATGATGGCCCAGGGTGATGCTCTGCACTAACGTAGTGGTCAGGCAAGTACATTCCCAACCCTCCAGGAAGGAACCGTATGAGACAATAGCAGGTAGGCGGTGACAGGCACATCAGCTTTCAGATCCCAGAGAGTCTGGTCACTGAGAACAAAGCTCATACCTGTGACTCGTTCACAGAAGAATGCCAAATAATGATTATTAGGAAGACCTAAAGAAACAATTTCTCCTCCTCCTCTTCCTCCTCTTCTTCTAGACAGAACTCATTTCTTTGCAAAGACTGAATTGAGCTATGAGTTGGGAAAATGGTCTTTCGGGTTAAGGCTACGCAGATTTGATTTTCAGGTGTGTAAGGTTACAGAGCTCTCCCCTTGGTGACTCCGCCTCCCACGTTCTATGAGGCAGTTTAAGATAACAGTACACACTCCATTTGCCAGCAGTGGTGCCTATGAAAATAACGTATACATTCACCTTTAGTCTTTCATATTTTTGTTGGTTTTTTATGTTTATGATGCTAGATTTCAAACTCTCATACAGGCATGTTAGGCAAATGCTCTGCCACCAAGCCACACCCCAGCCCCAGGTTTGGCATAGCTTGACTACACACTACTAGGGAATTTGCTGTGAAAGAAAAAAATCTGTAGAGTATCCTTTAGTAAAGCAAGAAATCCTTTACAATCTCATAATTACTTGCAAATTCCCCCAAGGGTCTACTCAGGTGAGCCTGAACCAGGTTTCACGTGACTTTGGGTCACTTCATTATTCTAAGTTGTGCTATATTTGAGGCTTAGCCTCTGCCAACATTTCAGCAAAACTCTGACTCTCATGAAAAGTCAAACAGTTAGAGTGGCTCTTACCCCAGCCCCCGTACTTATGGTACCCGAGGGTATCTGGATGACACAGCTCTCTTGATTGTGAACCCCAAGGTTGAAAAAAAAAAACCTCTCCATCCTAGCCTAGTATATCTTATATTACAAAAATATAAAAACTTTTCTTCTAACCATGTAACTTCGGAGAAATTGACTTTAAAAAACAACACACCACGCACAAAAATATCTTTGACTATGGTAGGATATTCGTGAGCTGTGTATTGGGAAGGCGGCCAAACAGCACACAGCTCAGTACACAGTGGGGCTGTAAAGGATGCAGACCCGTGAGGAAGGATGAAGTCACGCTAATCGAAGGAAAATGGGTGAGCCTAAGAGGGCTGTACTGAAGGGATTAAGTTGGTCTCAGAAAGGCAAAAGTTACATTTCCCTCACTTTGGAGTCCTAGATTTGATTGAAATATGTGAAGCATATGTGTTCAGAGGACTTGTAGAAAAGGACCGTGAGGAACAAAGGCAGCAACGGGAGGAGCGGAGAGAGAGGAGAGGGTGCCCGGGGTTGGCAGAATAGGTCCAAAGAACATTATACACTTCCGTGAGATAGTCTTATGTACCCACTACAATAAGAATTTTAAGGATTAAAAAATAGAAAAAAGAAAACAAAAACAAGAAACGGGGCACACCCAGAAAAAAAAAAAAAAAAAAAAAAAACTATTTAAATAAACTAGGCAGCAGTGCCCTCTTGTGCTAAGATATTGGTACTACATCCAGTAAGTTAAAACACAGGATCACATCGATTAAAATCACAACTTGCTTAATTAAAGCAAGAGCTCTCTCCGAATAGCTTAAGGTCGGGGGTGTACCTGGACACTGAGACGTTGATATTATCATCCGCAGACCTGTGAAGCCACATCCCTAGCTGTCCCAGGACACACGTGGCCTGTGGGACTTCAGGTTAGATGCCCCTGCTTTAAAGTAGAAGGGAAAAAAAGGTCCATTTGTTAATTTTTTTTTTTTTTTTAATTTTTGCTGGGCAGGAATCAAGTACATTATTAGGGTAATTTCATAGTTGCTGTCCTCCGATTGGTCCCGGGTTCTTGATTATTTAATGGCTTTTCTCACAATGTAGATGGCTATCAACCCCTGTGGGTTGGTACTTACATTCATACTGGGCTCTTCCAGTTCATTCCTGTGGTATCCTAAGAATGGCCAAGGAAAAGAAGCTTTATGCTAGAATTCACAGTGCCAGAGAAATCTCGCCTGCCAGGGCTCCTGCCCAGCCTTTAAGAGACTCATCACTGTGGCTCAGCAGACTGCCCTGCCCATTCTGTACTTAGGTAACCAAGGTTCTTATCAGGGATTCCTAGACTTCAGGGTTTTCTGTAAAAAGATCTAAAATAATTTTTCAGTGGGGCAGCTTAAGATTGTCAATAACAAGTGTGACTAGTTTTAAAACTTGCCATTTTATTATAACCACTATTTTATGGGAAAAAATGAGAAACTTTAACAATAAAAGGTAACAAGTGTGTGTGTGTGTGTGTGTGTGTGTGTGTGTGGTGGGGTACATCAGTTTTGTAAGCTTTAGAGACAGGAAGCAAAAAGGGTTCCAGGGTCTCCCAAAAGGACCTTCTTTTGCTTCACTTTTTCAAAAGCTTCCAAAGCAGCTGTTGGACCTGGCTGTGTGATCTCTGAACTGTGCTGAGACTTGAACCCCTCCTCCCAGCCCAGGGCTCCCATGACAGAGAACAAGAGGGGTGTTGTTTACAAGAGTTTGAAGATCCTAGAAGGTCTGACACAGTACTGGGAAAGAGGCCTAGTGAGAAGAGGCAATGGTTAGCACTTCCCAAGGGTACACTCTAAATTGCAGCAGGTAAGACCCTCGCAGAGGCCGATGCCCCCATGGAAACCCAAGGCCTGCCTGAGAAGCTCATGTTCCTATAGCCAGGATAGTGTCAGTATCCAAATCTGGTCCAGGAGCTACAAAATCCTTACCTCTCCAGTAACGGCCCTAATCCCCTGACTCAAACAAGAGGTGGTATTATTTAGCCTTGAAGCAGCAAGGCCTCCTCAGGTCTGGGAATGGGGAGGAGGCTACTTCTGGGGCACAGGTGTATCTGTGTGTCTGGGCTGGTCATGCTCACACCATGGCCCTAGAGTAGCTTCTTGGTAACCCAAGAACTCTCAAGTGCCTCACTTGGATGTTCTAAGGCATGCTCTGTTTTCCTCCCCATCACAATACTATATGAGGAAGTTTCACATGTCCACATTTGTAAACAAGGAAATCAGTGTTCACGAGAGTGAAACAACCTAATGCCACATAGGAAGCAAGAAAGGCCAATGTCAAGACAGAGGACCATGTCTACCCAACCCCAAAGTGAAACTCTGAAGACATTGTAAAGAAGGCAGTGGTGGACTGGGCACCCCCTCTTCTGCTGTGGCTTACCCCACTTCACTAGAAATGGTCTCTTCCAGCTTTGGAGTCAGAGCTGTGCTCACAGTGCCCCCCACTTTTAGCTGAGAGGGGAGGTAGGTTCTCCAGGAGGCTGGTGGGTTTTATGGGTAGACTCTGGTCATTCCAGGCTCTCCAGAAGGCACTGTGAAAACAGGCTGTGGGTGGCCACAACAACAGATACCTTCCCTTCAGTTCCTGACAATGCAGTGTGTAGGCAGAAAGCCCAGGGAAGGCCTGGGCTACAGCTCAGTGGGAAAGCACTTGCCTAACACATCCAGGGCCCTGAGTCTGATCCCCACAATCACCAGAACAAACAAAACAGCCCCAAAAGGCAGAGGATGGGGAAGGGTCTTCCTCTTAGGAATCCTGTATGTGACCATATCATTTTATTCTGTATTTGCTCATATACTACACCTGGAATATATACCTATTATCTACTAAACAAAATTCTAGAGCATTGGTTCTCAACCTGTGGTTCATGATCCCTTTAGAGGGTAGAACAAGTCTTCACAGGGGTTGCCTAAGACTACTGGAAAACACAGATATTTACATTAAGAGTCATAACAGTAGCAAAGTTGCAGTTATGAAGTAGCAACAAAATGATATTGCCTGGCTCTTGGGGTCCCGCTTGAGTTTTAACAATAAAGACACAGAGATATCTGCAAGTATAAGGCTATTTGCTGGTGACGTCCCTCAGCTGATCCACCAGACTTAACCTGGCTTCTTTCCACCGGGCTCTCCCCCCTGTTCAGCTTCTGCCTGTTCTCTCCTCCTGGTCTGTCCAGCTCCAACTCCAGCCTCCAGTTCTTTACTATGCAAAACCACACTCTTTACTCATCCAGTCTGAGCCAATCAGCAGCAGGACATCACCCAATCCATCGCTCTGTTGCCTTTTGGCACTGAGGACTTGCATTTCTTTTTGGGCAGGTAAGAGAGCAACAAACATCTACTTATTCTGTTAGCTGGGTACCGAAGGCACAGCCAGTTGATACAGTATGTGTGGGTTATCCCAAAACTGTTATGCTTGGGGTCAGCACAACGTGAAGAACTGTATTAAAGGGTCTCACAGCATTAGGAAGGCTGAGAAGCACTGGTCTGGAGCCACAGAAACTTTACACAGAAGACCCATCTGTCCTTAAGCAGCTTAGGATCTAGTGGGGAATCCAGTGCCTGACTTCCCAGACCTGGTCCCTCCAGCCCCCCTTTCTACTTTGCCTACAAAGGGTCGGGTCCCCTTCCCTGTAGTGCCCCCAGTCCAGCTCCAAGAAGTCACGTTCTTGCTGGACGAGCAGTAAGAATCACACATTCCCTGCAGCACAGGGACACACCATTGTCTCAGGTCAACATATGCCCACTGACAGTCCCACTGACGCTGGTGCACACATCTCCCTCCACGTTCTAGCTAGGATACCCACTGCTCTGATTTTAACAGTGGAGAAACTGATACTCCGAGCAATGGGGCAATTACCCAGGTTATATACTGCTCAGAGAGCCCCAGGGAGTGTTACATTAGTATCATTTAAGCATTGCAATCTTGTTGCCCACTGAGGGGAGGTTTGGTGGACTGCAATCCTGTCAGAAAGGTTTTATGGACTACGGGATAAACACAGGATCCTAAGTGACTTGTCCATATGGACAGAATCAGTTACTGGCAGACATCCCAGGCTTCTTGATCATCTCTTTCTCCCTTTTATTTTATGCCTATGGGTGTGGGCCTGTGTGTATGCCTGTGCCCTATATGGAGGTAGGAAGAGAGTGTTGGATACCCTGGGACTCATTGTACTAATGAGGGCACTAGGAACCGAACCTGGGTCCTCTGCAAGAGCTCCTAACTGCCGATCACCATTCTAGCTCCAACGTTTGTTAAAATTTACTTTTAATTGACAAGTAAAAGTTAAACATATTTCTGATGTACAGTATGTGAATTGCCAACTTATTTAACACATGCGTTGTCTCATATACTTATTGGGGTGTGTGTGTGTGTGTGTGTGTGTGTGTGTGTGTTGAGAACCCTTAATCCCTGTTAACACTTTTCCAATACAATATGCAGCCATTAGTGGGTTAGTGTGGTGCCTACAAGGCCCTCTCAATGGTTCGTCAACTTGGACTTACTTAGGAAGCCTTAAAGGTACGAGCTCAGGCCCAGTGAGTACAGGTAGGGCCCCCAACCCTGCAGTCTTAACAAGCTCCCCATACAGTACTCATGTGTCCAAGAAACAGGCAGCAGCAGGAGCTAGAAGCCTGGCTAATCACCTTCAAAGGCCCACCCCCACTGAGTCCCTACTGCCAATCAAGCCCCACCTCTTCAAGGACCCACAGCCCCACAAACAGTGCCGCCAGTTTGGAAATAACCACTTAGAACAGAAGCCCGTGGGGGACAGTTGACCTTCAAACAAAGGCTTGGATCTGTCTCTCATCAGACAAAACCTGTCACATCTCTTTCCTTATTAACCACAGGGAAATGAATTCCTTAGCAACTGTTTCCCAAGATGGTGGTTGAAGTCAGATGGGGGGAGTCCTTAACTAATCTGCCACCACTCCAGAGGCTGACCTGCCTGGCACGGCCATCACCTTCCCCGGGGTCTGTTCCATGGTTTCAACTAGGAAGCAACATGACTTCCCTAAGGCCTGAAGCCACCGCAGCCAGGGCGCATCTCCCTGCCACAGGTCACTCTGAGGACAAGTCCACAACACAACGTGAACCTGCGGTACTGCGTCAACATCTACTGTCCCCAGTCTCACACTTCTCAACTAGGACCCGTCACCTCATCTTCCACTGAGACTAGCTCATGCTGGTCTCAAACTCCTGACTGTCTGGCCTCGACCCCCTTGGTGAGCTACGCCCTCCTGTCTTTACTGCCTCTGCATTCTCCTCTCATTTCTCAAGCTGTCTTCCAGAAAGCATTCTGTGATGGTTTGTATATGCTCTGCCCAGGGAATGGCACTATAAGAAGGTGTGGCCCTGTTGGAGTAGGAATGTCACTATGGGTGTGGGCTTTAATACCCTTGTCCTAGCTGCCTGGACGCCAACCTTCTCCCATTTGCCTTTGGAACAAGATGTAGAATTCTCAGCTCCTCCTACACCAAGACTGCCTAGACGCTGCCATGTTCCCACCTTGATGATAACAGACTGAACCCTCTGAACCTGTAAACCAGCCCCAATTAAATGTGGTCCTTATAAGAGTTGCCTTGGTCATGGTGTCTGTTCACAGCAGTAAACCCCTAACTGAGACAGATTCTTTGTACAAGGCCTCAGGTAGAAGTGTCTATGTGAAGGACTCAGAAATTAAAAAACAAAAACAAAAAACAAAACAAAACAACCAAAAATCCCCTTACATTTGAGGAATTCAGAGGTTATTTTGTTTTGTTTTGGTATTTTTGGGGGGGCATGGGGGTGTAACTAGAAAGAGTTATAGTAGAAAGGCTCTCCTCAGAGGTTGGCATATCAAGGGTGCCAAGGAGCCCAGAGGAGTCATTGGTGATGATGTCACAGTCACTTCTGAAGGCTGGACCCGAGAAGGCAATCCTACGTGGAAGAGATGGCTGACGGGTGGACCGGGCTGAGTGAGCACAGAGACATGGGAAAGCAAGCACTTCTGTATTCCGGGTCACATAGTGTAAGTGGGGTTGTCCAAGGACAACAACACAGAGAAAAAGAGGGCTGATGTCAAGGACGGCCTGACTGTCCCATCATGGCTTAGATGTGCCTCTCCAGGCAGTGGTCGGCAAAGCTTGCCTGTAGCTCCATTTCAGAAGGCTCCCGGAGCCCCATCCCATCTTTCCTCACGGTCCCAGGGGAAACACGGAGTTACCAAAGTCACCTCTGTTAGTAGGAAAGCTGTGATCCAGAAAATGCCACATGCTGTGAATATACAGAGTATAAATGGTAAGGCTGCATCTCCACAGAGCCGCATGGGTTCACTTCTAAGTTATATCAAAGTATGCCTAATAATCCACTTCACACGTTATTAAACACACATGAAAATACAGATGAAAGCAAATAATGTTTTCTAATGCTTTGTTAATAGTCTGAGTGAGTGTTCTCACGTTAATAAACCAGAAGGTCACAGCTGGCTCGCTTCTATTAAAAACCATAGACCTTGTTTTGGGAGGAAGTTTTTGGGTTATAGAGACGTCAACCTGAAAGCGGAGTGCATCGTCCTCTTGGTAGACTCTCCCTTAATAGACTCTCCCATTGCCATACGGACACTTTGTTAACTTCAGTGTTAACATTGTTGATGCCAATGATGATACATTGTTGCTAACTTCTGGAGTTTACTTAGGTTCCACTCTCCGTGTTATCTATTCTGTGGGTCTTGACAGAACGTGGACTAACCTACCCAGTCATCTTACAGAAGATGTTAACCATCCCCAGGATCTCCACCACCTCTGAGAACCACTGATCTTTTTACTGTTCAACTAGTTCGTGAAGTGATTTAAAAGTCTGATTCTGAGTTGCCTGCTTTTGGACCGTGCTGCTGGCCTAGCAGAAGGGTCAAGCTCTGAAGGGTCTGAGCACTCACAAACCCTGGAAAATTATGTTTTTCAGTCCCACCTACAGGGATCCACAGGGGCTTTATTGAAATTTGGCGGTTAAGTGTTTCTCTTTAGGGAAGTCCCTCACTGCCCTTATAAGCTTACTAAACCTGATGTATTAACAATATACATATGTATCTATGTATAGAGAGTCAAACTCAGGCTTCAGGTGTACCAGGGAAGAAGTACTTATGCCCTAATTGCATTTTTTTTTTAAAACAGAGGGTTCAGACAGCTTTGTCTTCTAAAGTACTTTGGAAGACAAAGAGATATTCTTGAGTATTTTTAACACTCTATTTTCATATTATGTGCCTGAGGTTTGCTTGTATATATGTATGTGTACATGTGTGTTCAGTGCCATTGGAGGTCAGAGAGTGTGTCAGATTCTTTAAGACTGTAGTCGTAGGTAGTTCTGAACCATCACATGGATGCTGGGAACTGACCTGGGGTCCTATGGAAGAGAAACAAACATTCTTCAGCCTTCCTCTGAGGTTTGAAAGTGCACAGGCCATGTTTTTAAATATAGTAAGGTTTAAAAACAAAAACAAAAACAGGATCATAGATTAGACATTTTCAGGCCCCTGTTAAAAAATATTCTCTCAATACTTCAGTTTTGTTTTCAAAAGCCATTTGTTGTTAAAATGTCACTTTATGAAGGGAACTCTTTCCTTTTCTAAACTACTGAATATTTTAGGTAGCACCTGGTGGCTGGCCAGCGACAACTGCTTATAATCATACAGAAGGACGGGGCCAGGGCCAGTGCAATTGCTCTGCCAACAAAGGCACCTGCCACCAAGCTTGGAGACCCAAGTTTGATTTCCAGGACCCACAAAATGAAGGAAAGAACTACCTCCTCAAGTTGTCCTCTGACCTACACCCCCCCACACACACACACGCCATAGCATTCAAGCCATGGCCCACACACATGTGCACATAGCACAAAATAAAATCAAAGAAAAGAGAGAGCATCTGCCATCTTGAAAAGGAAGCATCATTATGTTTCAAAAATGGCAGGAGCGATGGGCCTGAAAACTTGCAGTGATGCCAACAGCAGTGGGGGCAAGATGCCCTTTTAAGTGAAAAGGTGGAAGGCAGTGTCCCTGTGGCCTTGTGGTTGATGATGTGTCATCTGCTGGAACCACATTGTGGATCTCTGAATGGAATCTCTCCAACCCGGTTTTGGTTTCGGCTGCTTCCAAGGTAGGCTTTTGCATGCAACTGTGCTTCTGACTTTTGCTGAATCTCTGGCTGGCTTGAAACACAGCAGGTGTGTCCTTTGCACAACAGAGAGTAGGAATTCCAAACGTGGGGTCATTAGGAAAGAGCCTTCCCTTGAAGCCTACCCATTTGTTATTAAAGCTTGCCTTCCTGTTAACTATAAATGAAATAGAACCAGGTGTTTTCTTCTCCACTGTCTTTGTAGTTCGCTGTTCCTGTAGCCTCATTGTATGTTGTCAAACAACGTCCTAAGAAAGAAAGAAAAAGTTTTAGAGGGCTGGAGAGATGGCTCAACAGTTACAAGTACTGACTGCTCTTCCTGAGGTCCTGAGTTCAATTCCCAGCCACCACATGGTGGCTCACAACCATCTGTAATGGGGTCTGATGTCCTTTTCTGGTGTGTCTGAAGACAGCGACAGTGTACTCACATACATAAAATAAATAAAATCTTAAAAAATAAAGTAAGAAAGAAAAAGTTAAAGAAAAAAGCATCAATGTTTTTAGTTCATAAAAGTTTTTAGGTTTAGTATTTTAAAATACAAGAAAATATTTGCAAATTACACATTTTCATAACTATTCTCCCTTCTATGTTTATAACTTGTTTGTATTTGGATAGTCTAATATTTAAAATTTGTAAATTTTTTGTGCATGTGTCTGCGTGCATGGTTGTGTGGACGCCACGAGACAGTTCAGGTGCTGTTTCTCATGAACCATCTATCCTGGGTTTTGAGATAGTCTCTAGGTGGTCAGGCGTTTGCTAAGTAGGCAAGGTTGGCTGGCCAGGGAGTCTAGGGGTCTGCCTGGCTCTGCAGTGCTGTGATTACAAGCCTATGCTGCAGCAAGCAGTATTTTATAAGGGTTTCTTTTCCTCCTCCTCCTCCTCCTCCTCCTCCTCCTCCTCCTCCTCCTCCTCCTTCTCCTCCTCCTCCTCCTCCTCCTCTTCCTTGTTTTCCCTCCTCCTCCCTTCCCTCTGCCCCCACTGACCCCTCCCCATCCCCTTTTCCTTCTCTTTTTTCTTTTCAGGTAGGTTTTACTCCTGGGCTCTCAAAATCATCTCAGCATAGCAGGCATATGCTGTCATATTCATGGGTCTCAGTTTCTTCATTTAGAACAGGTGAGGAATAAGTCACGTGGTACCCAAATATTTCCTCTACACCGCCATCTGATTCCAGAGTGTGCTTGAGGCCCAAGCTTCTTTTTTCTTTGCTACTCCCTGAGGATAGTTCCTGCTTACACTTTTCCTTGGTGCCAATTGGTTTGCCTACAATAATTGTTTATTACGTCGGGCAATTTTGTGGCGTGGAAAGGCCTGCCTTGCTGGGCAAGCTCCAATTCCTAGAGATTACAAGGGCTCCGGACAAGAGCAGCGTTGTGAAATGCAAACGGACCAGCCCAGAGCCAGATTTCTATCTGCTCTACAACCCAGAGGCAAAATTCTTTCACCTTCACCACTCCAGGACCAGATTCCGGGCAACCAGAGGACACTCCTACGCCTTAAAGTCATCCAGAACAATTCAAACGGCAACTTCTAAACTGCTACGCTCCCTGTAAAAAACCTCAGTAAAACCCCTGCCGGAGACTAGGGTCCCTCCCCCTCACCCCACCCCAAAGCGTTGCCTCCTGGCCACGCCTTTCCATGTAGGCCTGCACGGCAGGTGTTTTCCCTCATTTCTGGGAACTGTGAGTGTGAAACTCTTCCCCAGAGCCTCTCCTGTTTCTCCACAGGCCACACATGACTGATCGTACGATAAAAGAATGTAGAACAGTCTTCTAGAGCTTTTCCTGCAGGGATGGAGATGCTAACAAGCCCTCAAAATGAGAAAAGAAAAACGAACTAAGGAATAAACAGGAGGAAGGCTATCCTGTCTGGGCTGTAAGCGGCCCACAGCAAGGCAGTGAGCGTGTCTGCTCCCTGTGGGCACCAGTCTCCTGCACACACTGGTGTCAGAATCTGAAGAATTAAAATAGTGATGTTTTCCTGCATTCTCATTACAAAAGGGAAAGTCTGAGGAACAGAGAGGAAACACTGGGTCAAACTGAGGTCAAGACTCAGCAGGGCCAACACCAGGTCCCAGCACCACAGATGACTGAGCTCCCACAGGCTTGGACAGCCCCACTTTTTGGCTTTGTCACTTGCAGCCCATGTGACCTGTTTGAAGCTGGTTCTGCTCTGGTTCTCCACCAGATGCTCCTGTCTACCTTCCTGGAGTCTTTACCGTGTCTTCAGCTTTATGCTTCTGAGGGGTGGCCTGCTTGCTTCCTAACACAGCTACACACTGTCTGGCCTCCTAGTCCTGCCTCTGAAATCCAGGGCGACGCCTCCATGATACCATTACTCTTGCCTTCTGTTAACCTGCAAAACCAAACCATCATTTGGACAATGCCAAGGTCTCCTGCCTATTAGCAATGTACCTGGGCTCCCTGGAAACACACCAAGTACCTACCTGGGTGGCTGAGTAAACTAATTCTAGGCTAACAATTTCCTAGGCAGCTCTGAGCAAGTGGAAAGATTCAGAAGCTCCAGTCTCATAAAAACAAAACAAAAACAAACAAATAAAAAACAAAGATCTTCTAAATTATTTCTTTCTCTTGTATTCTTGACCCTGTAGTGAACGGGTTTGGCCAATTTCTGAGATACTCCTAAAGAATTCCTTTCCTGGAGTCACTATGTAAAGAGCAGATGGAGTTGTGAGTGAACGTGTATTGCTTGATGTAGGCACAGCCAAGGACTCCAATGCCTCAGGTCCATGGGAGTGGCAAAACCATCCTCTCATCTGAGTGCAAGTTTTGGAAGAGCACCAGAGTGTGGCCGAATGACCGAACCTCCAGGTTGCACCCTCCGATGCCAGACAAGCTAACTCCTGCTTCCATGTTACATATAAGGAACTTTCTGGGGCTCAGGTTTGCTGTGAGGTTGGTGTGGAGTGTGTGCAATCCACCCAAATCCAGCTCTTCTGTGTGTATCTGCAAGTCCGTTCCTCCTTCAGTCTCTTGCTACCCCAGTCAGCTTTCCAGACACAAGCTGTGCAGGACACAAAACCTCCCCTTCCCCCCCCCCCCTGTTTGAGGTCCATAGCTTCCTTTAAGCTGTTCTGATGTCTTTGAGAGCCATGTCCTGCCTATCCATGTTCCTTTTCTGAGCAAGCCACAAGCTTTTCTACTTTTTTTTTTTTTTCGGCATTTCTGTTTTAGTTTCACCTCCATTGCTGTGATAGAACAGTCTTGACCAAAACTTAGAGGAAAACGGAGTTTATTCCAGCTTACAGGTTTCGGTCCATCGAGGGAAGCCAGGGTAGTGACTCACAGGAGCCTGAAGCAGATGTCATGGAGAAATGATGCTTACGGGCTCCCTGGCTCGCCCATGCTCAGCTAGTTTTGTGCCCACAGAATGGTGCTGAGCCAATGGGCTGAGCCCTCCTACACCAACTAACAATCACGACAATCCCTCTGCTGTCATTTCCTTCTCAGCTGACTCTAGGCTGTGTTAAGGGGACATAAGCTAACAAGAATGATCCGAATCTCCATGTGAACTTGATTAAAAGAAGATGGCAAAACCCACACCGCAGCCTGTCTGCTGAACTGCCTTTCAATTTCCTCCACTGCACTGGTCTGTCGTCTTTAAACTCATTGTCAATCAAAGTCTCAGAACAGGGACAAAATAAAGACAAGTTACATATCAGAATGTCACATGTGTGGCCTTGAGTCTCATTCCCAGTAGAGTCCTTGGCTTGCATCTGAAACTCCATAAATAGTCTTGTCTATCCGTCTTCATTGTGGTATTTTGGTCTGCCCACTGAACTTGGCTTACAACACTCCTTCTTTAGGTTGCTTCTAGAATTCTGTGAATTCCTCTCACAAAGGCCTAACCACACACAGTCAGTATTAAATGCCACAGCATTTAATTTTTTGGGGCTAATTTTCTGTGGCGATTTTTCATCAAATCGCCAGTGGTTAAATATCTGTTTGAACCATCTAAAAACCACCCTCCAGCATCTCTCTAGTCAGGAACTTGGTCTTTGCTGTGTTTGGATTGTTGGTTAAGTTTTCGTCCACCATGGTGCAGAGCAGATGGGAGCAGAATTGCTCACATCACAGTTGCCAGGGTTACAGAAAGAATGCCGTGGGAGCTGGCTGGTTCGCTTTCATTTTCGCCTTTTGTCGACCCAGCTGCAAGCCTAGGGGATGGTGCCGCCTTCATCTAGTCAAGATCCCTGTTGGTTAATTCTCTTTGAAAATGTCCTCATAGACACACCCAGAAGTGTGCTCTACCAGTCACTCACACACTCCTCAATTCCAACAAATTGACTATCAAGAGTGAAGACTTCAGCCAGATGACTGCAGCAGTCCTGGTCAGCTTCTTTGACTTCAGTCCTGTGAGAGATTATCAGCTAAATCTAGCCAGTTAAACCATACCCACATTTCTAATCCTTCCAGGTCACACAGGAAACCAGAGCTCCATGGCTGGAGATACGCAGGCAGACCTGGTACCAGTGCATCCAGCGATGGTACGGAAGCCTTCTGATGAAATCGTATATGGTTGGAATTTGCTTATAGAAAATGTGATTACTACTTCGGAGATCTGAGTTCTCAGACACTGCTGTTGTAAATGTTCATTGATACTAACACTACAGTCTCCATCAAAAGGCCAAACTCTTTACAAGCCTGACAACCTGAGTTCAACCCTCAGGATCCACATCAGGAAAGAGAGAACTAGCTTCTGCAAGCTGTCTTCTGACTCCCATACGCAGGTCATGGGATGCACACGCCTCCTCTCACATTCGTAAATAAGTAAATAAAATGTGCTAATTTTTTGAAAACAAAAGAAGAGGTACAGATGTTTCCCACTTTTCAATCCCACCTGTTCTGTGGAAGTCATTTTCTATAGGTTATGGCATGAATCTCTGTACATTAGATGACTAGTTAGAGAATTTCATGGTACACAAGCACATGAGATTATCTATGGTTATTGTGTACAAAGCATGAAAACACCTGAAAGCAACATAAACTATTGGGGCATTTGGTTGGATTGTGGTATGTAACACAGTGAAAAATATGTATCTTAAAAAAAGAATGAATTATATTTTCAGAGTCTTAGAGGGATGAAAAGAGAAACTTTCACACTCATGAGAGTTCTCTCCCTAGCATTTCCACTTCTTCTTCAAACCGGCCCTAATCTGGGTGCCCCTGTGAAGGGATGTCACAGATGTACTTCAGACTGTGTTCAAGAGAAGATCAGCTTCAGTGGGATTAGGCAGGTAGGGCTTATGCTGGCATACATACTGTGAATGTAAAAAGTTTGCAGGCAGAGAGTCTTTGCTCCTGAAGGTGAGGATGGAGTGTGCTGGCTTCCGAGTGCAAAGAGCAACCTTGAAGCTGACGGCTAGGAAAGAAGTGGGTGCCTCAGCCCATCTCAGTCAGGAACTTACTTCTGCCAGGGACCAGACTGAGCCTGGGAGTCCATCTTCCCTCCAGCATCTCTAGTCAGGAACTTAGTCTTTGCACAGAGGACTGAGTCGTTGAACTCACTAACTGAAACCCTGAAATAATTAATAAATGGATGTGGTTTTGAGCTGGTAAATTTATGATAAAGCCCAGGACCTTGTACATCTTAGACACTTTACCACTGACTTATACCTTCATGCCTATTTTCCATGCAACAAAAATTCTCAGGAAGAGCATGGGAAATCACAAATGGCTGCTTCTAGATGGAGCTGTAGGGGACTTTCACTTTCTGTTTTTATGCTTATCGACTATTTGAAATGCTTAGCCTAAGAACATATTTTTAGGAAAGAAAAAAAAAATAGAGTGAAACTATTTGGTGAATTTGCTATCCCAGAGGTCTAAATACTACCACATTCAGTTCTGTGTTAAGGTTTTAAAAAAGTTCTTTCTGCAATCAGATGCGGTGGCAGTGAGTAAAATCATCAGCTCTCAGGAGAGTTGTCCTTTCAGGTTTGGATACATCTATTAAATATGCTAAGTATTCATGTTGTGCAAAGCAGCCTGCAGATACCACCTTCCCAGCACATCCTGATCCTCCACTGCTTCCCCAGGCCAAGCACAGAGCTCCACTCACCTGCATCCTTCCTGCATGAGCCCAGAAGACAACCTAATCTAGCACAGAGCCTTTAACCAGATCTGCTTGGACACCAACAATTCTTTACTAACACTTGTAGCAATGTGTTTTCCTTTTGTCCCTCAGCATTCAGGGATCTTAATTCAGGTCATCCCTGCCAGTAGCAGCTCAGAGGTGAAACAAACAGAGGAAGTCAAGTCATGAGACTTTATGGCCTAGTGGTTGGTATTAACGTCATAATGATCTGGTTTGAAAATTCATGTGCTCAGATCTTGGGCAGCTCAGCCAAGCTTTCTGGGGCGCTGTTCATGTGTGTAATAGAGACAGATGGGTGCCTATTTCACGGAGGTTTCTGTGAGATTTCAACGAGGCAGGTAAGCTCCCTTTTCTGTTATTTGAGAAATACCAGGGAAAGGTAACGGCAATAAGGTCCTGGTTATAAGGGGTGGGAGGTCTGGAAGGCACTGCGTCAGGAGTTAGGGTGGCTCGCAGGATAGGAGTCACGAGATAAGAAGCAGGATAGGTTCAGAGCTGCTTGCTCTGTGTACAATGGGAAGGCCAAATGTAAGCAGAGGACCATCTCAAGCTGACCATGCACTTAATGCTCCTGGTTGCTCCCACCACCTACAGCACAGCACTCGGCAGAGAATGGATGGCTTACCCTCCTCATGGATGCCCTCTGTTGTCAAGCAACAAGAGAGGATATTTACCACACGTTGCTAACACAGGAAGAGATCCAAACTCAACGTCAAGAAATTTGGTCAGAGCTGGAGAGATGGCTCAGCGGTCAAGAGCAACTGCTGCTCTTACAGAGGACACTAGTTAGATTCCCAGCGCTCACACGGTGCCTCCCAACTGTCTGTAATCCCATGCCCAGGGCATCCCACATCTCCTCATGGCCTCTGTGGCATCAGGCTTGCACATGATGCAGACATATTTGCAGGCAAACCACCTATACACATTAAACCAATACATAAATAAAAGGAAAATATAGAGTAAACCTTAGACGAATACAGCTAACTGTGGGAGTGTGTGACCAGCCTGGAATTCATGGTGAGACCTAAAAATAACAAAAACAAAACAAAACAAAAAAAGAATGAGTGTATTTAGGGACTCCCACCCCCCCTCCCCCCAAAAAGCCAATAAGAGATTAGGAGAGTTGGCTCTTGTCACCGTCTTTCCAGGATTGTCATATCCACTAGAGAATGCGGACATGAACAACTCCTCACAGAAAGCCTGAAGCCGAGGGGCTCCGCATCCCCCTCTTTTTCACTGAATATTTTCTGTATTTACATTTCAAATGTTACCCCTTTCCAGGTTCCCCCTCACTCATGCCCCCCCCCCACACACATACACACCCACTCCCACCTCACCGCCCTGGCATTCCCTACACTGGGGAAACACACCTTCACAGGACCAAGGGCTTCAACTCCTATTGATGCCAGACAGTGCCACCCTCTGCCACATATGAAGGGTCTGGTTGGTTTGGTTGGTTAATGCTGTTCTTCCTGTGGGGTTGCAAACGCCTTCAGCTCCCTCAGTTCTTTCTCTAACTCCTCCATTGGGCTCCGAATTTTTTGATGCCAAATTCTGAGGTGCTTCTTCTCAAGGCTTTCCTACCTTTCCTCAGGGAGCTACGTCGTCTTGATAGTTTTACAGTACAGTCCAGGAGTTATTATACTGACTACAATTTGTCATCCCCCCCCCCAAATGTATTTGTTCTCCTGTGTCATACTAGCCGTTAACTGGCCTTTGAGGCCTGAAGGTGGTGTTTTTTGAGAACCGGAGAGAGCTATGTGGAAGGGCCTCGGTGTTTCCTTACACTCGCTCTGCTCTTGATCTTTCTATGTTTGCACAAGTCAGTGGAAAAATAAATAAATAAAAGATTCCAAGACTCCCACCCGATTGGCACCTTACCCTGGGAAGAGCAGTGCGCTCCCAGTGGGCGGGGATTGGGGACGCGCGTGGCCCTCAGGCTTCAGCGGGGCCAGTCCATTGTAAAAGCCAGCTTTTAAAGTGAATGGAAACTTTTAAGTTTCTCAAGGAGAGGGGCCTCTGATCGGGAGCAAAGAGATGACGGGGAAAGGCTTTCCCTGTGGTGGGGGGAGAGGACCTCACCCGGAGGCCCGGGCAGTCTCTAGGGACAGCGTCCTCGGTTGGGTATCCCTTCCAGGTCCGGCTCCTGGACGCACGTGGGTCCGGAGCCCTCGGCCTCCGCCCCGGGGAGAGCCCAGCCCAAGCTCCGGTCCGGGCGGCCTCGGAGGGCAGGGCGCGGCGAGGGCGAAGGGCGAAGGGCCAGCGGCTGTCTCGGCGCGGCGTCCGCGTGTGGCGGGGGCCCTAGGGGGAGGACGCGGGCCGAGGGGGAGGGCTCACATCTCGGCGAAGTTCCCGGATGGTCGCAGCCTCCAGGCGCGGAGCGCTTTTCCTGCCCGCCCCGGCTCGGCCCTGCGGACCCAGAGAGAAGTTTCCCAGAAAAAAAAAAAAAAAATGCCCCGCGCTGTGCGGGGCCGAGGAGCCGCCCGGAGCCGCCGCACGGTAAGAGAGCCGCGCCCCACCATTCAGGGAGCATCCTGGGGACGGGGGATCCACGGAGTTGGGGTGCAGACGGACGGGATGTCGGGGCTGTCTCCCCAGCGCCGAGGGGAGCGATCCCCGCTGGGGCCCGCGGTCCGGCCCGCGCGGGAGGAAGGGGCGGTGGCTGCCGGGGCGCTGGACGCCGCGCTCTCGGAAGAGCGCTGCCGGGCTGCAGGGACCCAGGGCCGCCCGTGGTCCGGACCGATCTAACCGAGGTCTCCCCGCGATGCCCCGGTGCCGCATCTGCAACCCCAGCTCCGCCGAGGGCGGATGACTTTGGAGCGCGCGGCTCCCAGAACTTGGCTCCGGTGCTCCCCGGACAGCCAGATCCCGGCTCTGTGCGCGCCCTAGGTGCCTGCGTCTGCTCCTGGAAGGGCGGCCAGCTCTGCTCAGGGCTTTGCGCCCCAGGCCTCTCCCTAAATCGCGGACCGCTTCTCTTCAGTCTTGCACTGCATCCCCTCACTTTAGCACGCTTTTCTTTTCAAAGAAAGAACTGTAAAACTTAACTAGTGTAAGAGAAATCCATTAGGGATGACCCAGATCCCCGATTTGTGCCTAGACTTTGAACTCAGATTAACAAAAGGTGTGTCTGTGCGGAACCTGGTTTCACTAGGACTTGGTTAATCTCCAAGGTATATCCCAGGGCTATGGGCTCCTAACCCTTCAGGGTGTCTGCAGTGAACAGCTTTGGTCTCTTTGAAAATTGCTTGTCTGTCTTGGATCTTCCTTGCTCTTCATCTTCTCCATTCCTGTGCCTGCCTGCAGGTAGACCACAGGGACTGTGGACACGTGTGCGGCCCGGGTAGGTTTTCTTTTAACCGTCTCTACAATTTGAAAACTGTAGTTTCATTTGAAGGCATTGGTAGATTTTTTTTTTTTTTTTTTTTTTTTTTTTGCCTTCTCAAAAAATGCTTATTTCAATAATAGATAAATAACTTAGAAGACATTTCCGTTTCAGTTTGTAGAACACTTCTTAAAGAGAGAAAGTCTTGAATAAACTATGGCTCAGGGCACACTGCCTTCTACCCTGATTACCTACCGGTTGTCAGTCACCAAGCTGAGTCTCAGAGACATGGCTGTTGCATTGTGAACGGATCTGTGAGTGCCGGTTGCAGGCTGAAGAAAAGCCGCAGCTTTTCTCTTTGGGTATCACAGGAGGTCTTTTAGATTATGCGCCGGAGAACAGAGATTTGAAAGCAGGGAATGATCAAATTCTGGGATGGTAAGAGAGAATGAACTAACTTATGTCCGCATGTCCCTTCGGTTGTCTGCTTCTACTGTGTGATTAGCTACGGCTTGATGCCCTCAGACCTACTGTGTGCTCGGCTGACGGTCTCTCACACACTACAGGGTGTGAGGCTAGAGCGAGATAACAGGTTCGCAGATAGCAAGAAGCACTTTGATACAAAGTAACTTAGTCACTAGGCACCCTGGCACAGGAGCAAAAAGGAACTGTCAGAGAGTTGGTAGCTAAGAGAAGGATGCCTGTTTCTTTTAAACTGACTCTGCCAGGGGGCTCTGACCGCCACGAGCCAGCTTTCATGAATGGTCGTGAGGCTCCGTTTTTGTCACTGTCTTTGATATCTGAGTGTGTCCCTAACTGTAGCTATATTCTTTTATTATTTGTACACTTTTATTCTAAAGTACACAGCGGCATTTTTATCTCTTGCTCTAACCCGTTCGTTTCTAAGAAGCTGGGAATCTAGCTCCCAGAACTGTGGCCTTCCTGGAGCCTGTCCTCCAACGGAGCCTGCTAGATTTCTGATGCTTTCCAAACATAGGCCCCTCTGTGGCTGGTTTCCAGCAATCCACGGGTCCCACACAGGCCAATTAGGTGTAGTGGGAATCAAGTTCTCTGCTCTTTGAGCACTGAGGGTCTCTACTGGGAGAATTAGTCATGCTCTCTGCTGGGTAGAGGGGAGCCTTAGCTCAGAAAGGTTTGTCCCTGGATGTTTCCCATCACTATAGACAACCTTGTTTGGAACAGCAGGACTGGAAGGCAGAAGTGGTAAGGTGGAGAAGGACAAGGACAAGGGGTTTCAAGGAGGGAACTTACTTCCAGCTGCTGAGAGTCAGCCCCTCATTGGTCTGTCTCATTAGCCTTTATTTATCATTGTGTCTGTGTTTGCCATGGAGAGCTTCGCAGGCATGTTTACCTTCTGTCCTACTGTTCAGCTCAGCTGAGAATCACTGCTGGTTTCACTTCCCTGGGACAAAGGACTTCCTCATGGAGCCTCTCTTATACTGCTCAGCCCTAACAAATGTAGCTGCTGCTCGCCCCAGGTGGGTATTATAGTCAGGTTGAGATCACTAACTGACTCACGCATACTTTGGAACAATAAAACCTCTGAGGATCCCTTCAGTTAGTTGAGTCCTGTTATCTGCTAACGTGTGAATTAGTGTGCTGTAAGCTGGGTCTTAGCCAAGTGTGACTAGAAGTGACTGAGAGTGTGGAGTGAGGAGTTTGGCTTGTTTCTCACAGGTTAGAACAGGTTATGATAGGTAACCTTGGCCGGCCTGGAACCTGCCATATAGACCTGGCTAGCCTCGAACTTGGAAGCAGTCTTTAACCCTGAAACAAGAGTAATGATCTCCACATAGAGGATTGCTATGTGGGTCATATGTGGTCACGTGCACAGTATACTTAGCAGGCTGTGTACAATGGCGCTGTTGGTGTTTGAGGGCCATTACCATTAACAGCATTATAATCAGTATTAGTGTGGACAACAAAAAATAGCCGACATATAGGAGCCGCTTTGAGTATAAATTAACATATAGAAACAGTCTCTCAGACATTCGTGATCTATCATGTGTTTGACATGTACCATGTGGCCCCAAGGAGGAGAAGAACCTTGATGTCTATTTTTTTGCAGAAGAGTCTACACTGCTGAGGTTTTTAGGGCAGATTAAGGAAGGGAGTGCAAAGACAATGAGCATCATTTTCTTAGCCCTTTGGCACCAGGAAATCCTGCCTATCATGTCTTGTCACATGGTACCCTCCATCCTTGAGAGTGGAGTGTAACCAGTATCTCAGCTGCCTCACTAGGTCCAAGCAGCTTTGATCTCAGGTGTGGAGCGCAAGCCCAGTAGCTAGAACACCATTTCCTCTTGTGGTCAGGCAGCTTGTGGAAATGCAGCATTGTGAGTCTTCCCATTAGTCACAAATGCTCACTGAGAGGGCAAAAGCAATAAACTTTGCTACTCAGTGAAAGAAGTCAGGTAAGAGTAACGAGATGTAACCACAACTTTTGTATTGTAGTTTTGACTGCTCTGACTCATATAAAAATGTGTCTCTGTTACATTTTAGTGTTTACTCTATGTGATTTTTTTTCTCTTTGAATAAGCCATTTACTTAGTATAATGTGTGTTTTCTTTTGGTTCTGCCTCATCTCTCAATTATACTAGTGTGCAGTTTGCTTTTCTTTTTGGAGTGCTGAGGTTTGAACCCAATAGTTCAGACATGCTAACCAAGACTTTATCACTGACCCTAATTATATTACTTTAAAATTTTTTTAAATTTATTTTTGTTTTTGTTTGACAGGATAGGTCTTGAACTCCGGTCAATCTGCCTCTGCCTCCTGAGTGCTGGGGCTAAAGGCATGCACCACCACCCAGCCCAATTGAATTAAGTGAATGAAATTCTGAAAGCTTTCAATGATTTTGGGGGCACACATCTTTAATCCCAACACTTAGGAGGCAGATCCAAGCAGATCTACAGGTTCAAAGCTAGCTTGGTCTACATAATGAGTTCCAGAACAGCCGGGGCTACAGAGAGTCTCTGGCTTGAAAAAACCAACCAACAACAACAACAGAATCCATGAGCTATTCTAGAACAAGAAATGCGTTAGGATAAAGTCTGCTGTGCTTTGAGCTGGGTGGTGGTGGTGCACCCTTAATCCTAGAACACTGTAGACACAGGCAGGTGGAGCTCTGAGTTCAAGGCCAGCCTGGTTTACAGTGTGGGTTCCAGGACAGCCAAACACAGAGAAACCCTGTTTTAGAAAACAAAACAAAACAACAACAACAACTACACAATCAAACAATCCAGAGGTTGGATTGCCTGTGCGCCTCATGAATGCAGGTTTCCTCGGAGACCAGATTAGCATATTGGATCCCATAGAACTGGAGTTAAAGATGGCGTGAGCCACCATGTGGGAGCTGAGCATCTCTCAGCTCCTCCTTCCCCACCCCTCTCTCCTTCTTCTCTGACTTCCTTCCTCCTGTGGCTCTTTTACCTTCTATGTTTCCAGTCACACGCTCTTTAGTTGATTCATTTAATATTCACGCAAACCTGTGAGCTCTCCGTTTATGTGGTGCATGAGTTCTGTAGCCAGTGACAGGGTTAGTTTAGACTTGGGCAGTCTTGTTCCAAACCCTGCACCTTTATGTCACCTCTGTCCCCAGCCTTATCAGACAGGACCCTCCCATTCCTGGCTTCTGCTAAACTGCGGTTCCCATTCCCATCTGAACGCCTGTCCATCAGCATCCCTCCCTCTGCCTTCTCTACATCCCTAGGTGAGTTCTACAGACTTTTCAGATTGGTCACACATTCTTAAGAAGACAGTAACAGTAGGGTTTGCTATTCTCTAGAGGAGCATAGATGGTAAGTGAGTGGGAGGTTCTGTTAGCCCCACTCCTCTGTGGTACCGATGGTAAGCATGGCTCACACTGTGTGAGAGCTCACTCCTGCACACTAAATGCCCCCAGCTCCCTTGGCTCATGCTTCTCAGCCATCTGTCCCTGTTAGCTTGAGTCTCACCTGTACTTGTTTTCTGTTCTGTCCTGTATTGTGGTCCTTTGTTTTTTCACCTTTGACACACAGCGGGCTCTTCAAAGCTGTCACGTTTTAAAAACATCCATTTTTATTCTTACTCCCCCCAAAATGTTGTTTGTTTATTAATCATCATTAAGTGATGGTAACTTTCTCACCCTGTCAGTCAGAGGTGAGGTGAATGACTTTTCTAGGAAGTCAAGACAGATCCTTGTTTTTGCAGAAAACTATGATTTTCAAGATGCTGGGAAACACCTTTCAACCTACAACTGGACTTTCTACTCTGAGTGATCTGCATAAAGTGACATCCGTTGCCATGGTTAATTTAGCTATTGAGTTTCTTTATATCCAAAATAGGAAGTAGTTCTGATAATCCATGGGATTTGTGTTCTTGTTGAAGGGATGGATGATCATTACTAGAGATCCTAAGAGGTAATATTCTCTGCTCCAATCCTGCCAGAGACAGAGGTAGGTAGATCCCTAAATAGAGGCAAGTAGGGACAAAAAGCTCCCGACTAATCACGGGGGTACATTCTTGAGGTGACACAGGCCAACAGCCAGGAGCATCCTGTGGGAGCATCCAACAGTTAAGACCCAGGTCTGGGGGTCCCACAACAAGCCTAGGATAAGAAAAGCCCAGAAATACAAGTTATTTTAGGAAACAAAGCCAACCTACATCCTCCTATTCATAGTGACTCCTGAAAGGGGAAAGATGTGGGGAGGACAGACCCCAGACCCAACTGAGAGCCCTATCCAGCCTAGTGGGCACTCCTTTAGAACAATCAAAGTGACTTTCGCTTGCTCATTTGTTTTTCAATGTATGAAAACCCCAGACAGTCTTGTGGGCATTCAGTTTTTTCCAGGAGCTTTTTCCTTTCCCTCACTGAACTTCTCCGCTCACTCACTCTGATGAAAGGGAGTGCTCCAGAGGCAAGGACTGATCCAGGACCTCGGCAGCTTCTCTTCACCTGAGTGTGAAGGCTCAGCCTGGGGCTAAGAAGAGGTGCACAGCACAGCTCGAGAGAGAAGTTTAAACAAAGCTGAAGGACACTGGCCTCTCTGGTCACCGACTCTGGTGACCTTGGTCCTGCTGTGCCCGGGGCTTGCAGCAGGAAGGAAGTGATGCATGAAATGGGGCCCCAGATCCGGTTTTCTGGGCTAGTGGAGTCAGTTATAACTTCAAGCCAGCCAAAGCGGATTTGTTCTTTACATATCTTTAATTTTTCTTACACAGACAATGCATGCTCCTTTAAAACATGTCTCTGTGTTAAGATGTTTATATAGTCTCCACTAAGCAAGGCTTGTTGCTTTAAATACTTGCAATCTGTCTGTCTTCTCTGTCTGTTTATCCCTGTCATGCCTTGTCTCCTCATACTTTGACCAGCCTCACAGAATTTGGGGAAGTGCTACACATTTCTGTCGTATTTTATTTTTGACTATATTTGTGGTAAAGTAATATATATATACATATATGTATGTATATGTATGTGTATATACATATATACCGAGCAGTGAAGCATTTAGTGTTTCTTGGACACGAAGCTGTACAAACCTCCTCCTCCTATTCGTGGTCATTGTTATATGGAGCTGAGAATCAAACCCAGGATCTTCAGCATGCTAAACACACAGAGTGCTGTGCCCCAGCCCCCTATCATGTTGTCTCTAACAGCTGTGTAGCATTCTGAAAGTGGGATGTATTTAACTAGTCCCTTATTGTTGATCACAATCACTCAGCACGTTTACTGCTAGTAAACCGCCAGCTCACCTGTTAGTTTACTCTGTGACAGAGTGTCTCATGACATCATTTACTGTGGACCCTGCATAGACCAGAGGGCTGTTGGGTGAATTTTGGGTTGTTTTGTTTTGGCCACTTGTATTTCCGATGACCTCAGCTCATTTCTTAAACATCCGCAAACATTCTCTCGTTGACATGTGCAAGAGATTTGTGTGTGTTGAACAAGAAAGACTGGTCTCTGCGAAGTGTTACATTAGCCATCAAATAATGCCCAGGAACCCTTGGGTGGCCCCTCCCCCAACAGAATAGATTTGCATCCCACAGAGCCCTGAGAAAACATGTATCCTAGCTATTTACTTTCCGGGAATGTAAACAGAGAGCGCACTGTCTTGACCACAATAGTGGTGTGTTGTGGAGATGGGTAATGGAATAGTGGAGGCGGTCAGACCAGGCTGGGGCAGAGGAGAAAGGAAGCAGCCAGCTCTTATCCAGGCCACATCCCATCAGCACCGCCCCCTCCCCAGCCAGCCCAGTGTGTGCCATTAGGCAGGCAGGGGGTGTGACTTCCAGGAAGGACTATAGTAATGGATTGCCCAGGAAAGGGTTAGATTGTGGAGAAGCGAGAAATAATGAACCAGTTCTCGACCCTACATCTCAGACAGCAGGCTTAGGAACATAAAGACAAGCTTTCAGATGTGCCAAAGATTCCTGATTATGTTTTTGAGGACCTAGAAAAAGGCAACATAGTTGGAACCCTTTATAAGACTTTATAAGCCAATAAGGTGGTTTATTTTAGTCAGGGCTTGTGTGTGTGTCCATTTCTGTAATCTGATCACCATGAGCACACTATGAAAGAGAGAACCCAGAATGGTGGTTTTAAAGAATATTGGGGTTTTATAGTAAAATCACACATTGTCCTTTCTCCTAGTGTTAACACTCCTTACTTTCAAAATTTACATTTTTTCCCTGAGACAAATCAAAAAATTAGGTTGTATATGGGGGCTATAGAGCTTCTGTTAGTGTAGGTTCGAGAGCTGGGAAGTCATTTTCAAGACAGTATAATTCCCTTTCCCATTAATCTGTTTTTGAAAAGGAGCTAGAACCAGAAAAGAGCAATCTCTCATGATCAAAGAACTATGAATATAATATTATGGTCCTATTTTAGCCATAAAATTCCTTTGTGTGTAAAAATATTTTTCTTTTTTCTTTCTAAATACTTATTTATTTATTATATATAACTGCACTGTAGCTGTCTTCAGGCACACCAGAAGAGGGCATCAGATCTCATTACAGATGGTTGTGAGCCACCATGTGGTTGCTGGGATTTGAACTCAGGATCTGTGGAAGAGCAGCTACTGTTCTTAACCGCTGAGCCATCTCTCCAGCCCTATGTGTGGGAGTCTTTAATCGACTATCTCCATTGCTATGATAAAACAGTGCATTCTTTTCCCTTGGAGCTTGGGAGAAGTTTTATTCTCCCACAGGCCAGGCACTCACATCTGTGCTGCCGTCTCAGCCCAACGTGTGGCTCTGTCACGTTTGGAAAATTATAGATCACAAGTGAGTATGTCCCTGCTTGCTGAAGACATGGCTCTTTGGAGCGTCTTTGGATCTTCCACACAAAAGTCAAATATATCTTTTCATGCTTATGATCCTAGGACTGCCCGGGGAAGACAGGTCGATCCAGAAGCCAACCAGCCTACCAACAGTGAGCTTCAGGTTCAGTGAGAGACCCTCTCCCAAACCAAACCGAGAATAGAGGTTGACAATGGGTGTCTTCCTCTGGCATCTTCATGTCTGCACACTCGAATACAGATGTGTGCACACATACATAAATTTTAAAAAGACAAAAAGAAATGTGTATGAAAAGTTGATTCTTCTCTCTCTCTCTCTCTCTCTCTCTCTCTCTCAAGCTCTCACTTCTAAAGATGATCAATGTCAGTCATGCTGACACATGCTTTCTCTCTTCTTACACAACTATCAATACCCACATTTTCACAAATCGTTTCTAGCAATAAGAGTGGACTTCCACACACTAGTGTACAATTCTTTTTCTTTCACAGCACTAAGGATTAAACCCAGGACTTCAAACAGCTCCAGGCCACAGTTCTTTTGAAATACAATAAAGCATCATAGGTGTCCCCTATAGATAAAAGAAAAAGCCTCAGTTACAGCATGGATGTTTAAGATTCCTTAACTTATTCTTCATTCACACTGTTTCCAGATTCCTTCTGCAACAGTCGTTCTTCTGAGAACATGCTCTGCACGTGTGTTTGAACATGTTAACACACAGAGAGGCTTTTTTTCTGTCTGCTGGTCCCTGAGGTGGTATTGCTTCCCAAAAGCTGTAGCAATTCACAGTCTACTGAACACTATTTGAAAGTTTGCCTACAGCCCTGCCACAGGCTCACTTTAGATACAAACTTTCTGTTCCCCTTTGCTTCATCTGTTTTAAATGATTCCTTTATGAAGTCCTTGTCACTGTCTTAAAGAGAGGGAAAAAAAGCACATATTCGAATGATTCATGTCCCATCTTTTTCTTAATTTTTTAATATGTGTATATGTCTTCTAGAATCAGAAAAGAAAAACTTGTGCCTAATCTCACAGAGATTAATTGTTCTGTGGTAAACTAAAGCAAAACACTTATTTTCTACTTATAATAATGTTAATAGAGACCTTTCAGTCCTGATTTTTTTCCCCTTCTAGACGTATATTATTTAAGACATTGTCTCAGAAAATATAAATGTATTAATGGGAAGAGCAGAAATATACCAAATACAAAGTTGAGGATACTTAAGGACTCTTAAGCCTACAGAGCTAATCGGGTCCCTCTCAAATCCAAAACTCTGAAGAAAAAGGCTCTTTGAAGACATTCATTGCAGTCTCAGCCAAAATTACACACAGAGGAACCTTAGCAGATAGGGATGGAAACCTGGCGGGCACCCTAAGCTCCGCCCTCCCCACACCTGCTGATTGTTCTGGGAGGTGAGACCACATTCCACACCCCCTGCCCTTGTGCTTGCTGTGTTCATTATAAAATTATTTGTATATAACTCCAGCAGGACACTGGCTAATCAGAAACAGCTGCATAACTGCAGTGGTTTATAAGAACAGAATAACAAAGTCAGTCAACAGGATTTTTTTTTTTTTTTTTTTTTTTTTTTTTTTTTTTTTTGTCTTTGAGTAGGTCAGGCCAACTTTGTGTAGCCCAGAATAACAGTATTTTTGTAACTAACCTTACACAGATGGGGGTGGGGGAGGATCACTGGAGCCGCAGAAGTAGGAATTGAAAATTAGGAAACACTGTGGGTTCTTAATAGCCACCATAGTAAAGTGGTGCTTGTCTTTGATGTTAATTACCACTTAAAGGGCTAGGAGGATTCATAAAGGGACATCCTGTTTAAAATAAAGACTCTTCTTTAAGGGTTGGGTCCCCGGAGTAAAGGCTGAATTGTCCTCCTCAGTGTCCCCAAAGAGAAGTCTGTCAGACTTTTAGGACTGAGGCAAGTCCCGGGCTTCATGCTTGGACAGCATAGCAGATGAGACAGACTGACAGACATCTCTGCCCGCAGAGATCTGGACCACATCAGGCACGAGACATCTGTTTCCTAGGAACCCTGAAGCCAGTATCCTATTGTGGTGAAGAGAATTTCAGTGATCCATATGTCCTTGCACAGAGCCCCAGAGACCCACTGCACCTGGGTGAGGGCACAAATTGTTCCTATGGAGACTCCAGTACTGAAGGACCAGAGGCAGGCTGGTGGGGAATGTGCTGCCACTGTGAAGGATGCTGTCCCTGCAAGGCCATGTCCCTATCTGCTCCTTTGCTCCAACTGGTCTTCAGACATAATGCAGGCCCCAGGAATGCGTGCTGGTCTCAGATTAAGACTCGACTATCACCAGGCTCCATGACTCAGTCCCTTTAAGACCCTGCGTTAAAGGCAGAGATGAAGGGAACAGGGCAGTCAAGAAGCTTTGTTGCATAAGAGTCAAATGAACTTGGCAGTGATACCGCACTCTTCAGAAGGAGAGGTCACAGATCTGGAGGGAGATAAAAGTTCAGGTCTCTCTGGTAGGACAGCACTTTTCACCTCACTGTTGGTACTAGAAACTGTCAGAGATCTGATGAGCACGAAGGGGTTTTACTGTGTGATGAAGAAGGGAAGGACGATGCTCTCATATTTCTCACTGAGCTAAGGTAGCACACGGGTAACATGTAAGATTAAGTTAGACTCTATGCAGCAACTAGAAAGCTGCGTTTATACTCAGTGTGCACCGGCTGAACAAAAGACATTAGCTGGAACAATTGTTTAACTATGGCAAGGAGGCTTTTAAAGCAATATTGCTTTTCTAATGTTTAATAATTGTACTATGTTGTTACATATTATGCTGTCATATACTATATATATGCTATAGTAATATAACTTTGATTTAAGACAGGGTCTCAATAGGTAGCCCTGCCTGGCCTGGAACTAACTTGCTATGTAGACCAGGCTTGAACTCACAGATTCTTCTGCCTCTGCCTCCTAAATACTGGGATTAAAGTGTACACACACACACACACACACACACACACAAATTCATAGACACTTTGAAAGTCATTGCTTCCCAATGAGTGCTCTGGACAGTCCCAGTTCAAACCTCACACGACTCTATGTATCATGGAGGACACTTGCCATGATACTGGTGACTCCTGAGGGATAAGAACACCCACATGGAGAAGCACCACTGAGAAGTCTGACCTGCTGTTGGTTGGTGGCTGTGGCCATTGCTTTTATTTTTACTTAGGAGGAACAACACATTACTGTTTTGGCTCAGCTTGGACTATGATGGATGGCAGCCAGTGAGAGCTGAGCAGTACTCTTGAAATGTCTTGAAATGTCGCGATCTTTGCTGGCAGGGCAGGGCTCCCAGGTGTGCATGGGAAGGTCCCATCTCTGCATGCTGACCTGTGGTTTCCCTATAAACTCAGATGTCCAAGACAGTGGAATCGAGTCCTAGTTAGCGTCGTCTCTTTGTCATCCCTGATCCTAGAAATTCTGAGATGGAGAGGAAACCCCGGGAGGTTTCTGGGGAAAGGTCCAGTTTATCAGTAACAGAAGGGTAGGAGTCAGGTGCTTCGGAACTTCAAGGAGAGGCCCAGCAAGAGGGCCAGGAGAGAAGAGCAGCAACCTATCTTCCTCAACAGGGATGGAGAGCCTCTTATAACTGAGCTTGCAGGTAGCCGGTAGTGCCTAGAGCTGGTGACTTAGACTAAGATGTGGATTCGAAGGAAACACTCATTGGAGGATCTCACGATTACTCAGCCTCTGTGTAGGACGCCCCCTCCTCCTCCTTGCCTTGCAAGCTCCCTGCCATCTTTATGTTTTAGCTCACATGTCCTCCTTCAAGCATCCCCATTGCCTTGCAGCGAGCATAGCATAGACCTTAGTCTCTCCCATGGTCAGTTGAGTGCCTGCCTCCCTGTTGGGTAGTGAAATGCTCGACGGACGGACGAAGCAGGACTTTCCATCCTTCTTTTCCTCCAGCACCAAAATGCTTAGTGGATAGGAAGTGCTCAAAGTTCCTAGCTGGATGAAATGTGTGTAAACGCCTTCTCAACACTGTGACATTGAAATCTTAGCTACTGTTGATACCAGTTAAGTAGGTCATGGAATTGAGCAAGCCCCCCCCCCCATTATATTGGCAATCAGTGCAGTTCTAAACTTAGAATGACAAAACTTTACCTATTTTTTTTTATCAGTAACCAAGAGTTAGGTGTCTCCTAATTTCTTCTTGACCTGGGTGTTTCTCACTTGGACTTTGCCGAGTTCTCAGAAATTGGTGAACAACCATGTTTAGAGAAGTAGTGGTAATCCAGTAACAATGTTCATATTTTTTAAACATTTATTTAATTTCCTCTTTGTGTGTATGAATGTGGACTTATGCATGGTCTGCTGTGCAGGTGGAGGTCAGGATGTCTTTTGGGACTCTCTCCCCCTCTCCCATATGAGTCCTGGGAGTTGAACTCAGGTTGTGAATGCCTTTCTCCAGTAGGAGGGGATGGAGCTAGTTTGGCTTAATTCATACCCCAGTTCAGTGACAGAACAGGAACACGGAGAGAAATGGTCACTTCCTTCTTGCAAGGAGAACTGGATCTCAGACATAGCTTTGAAGGGCTTAGGATCAGGGAGCTGTGGCCCTGCAGGCCTTGGGGCTGGAGAGGCAGTAAGTTATGGGTTCTTACCAGGCTCCAGGGTGAAGCTTGAAGCCTTTCGTAGAGGAGGTTTGGGTGGCCTTTGAAGGCTTCTCCACCAGGTGTTATGACTCAGCACTGTCAGGACCAAGATGGCTCCTGTTGCCCCAGACCACCCTCATACCTATAGAACAATGGCTTGGGGGTCCTCAGAGCTAGGAGGAGAGTTCAGTGTTTTATAAGATAAGACAGGGACACCTCTCAGCGAGACCTCAACACAGCCCCAGGCAGCAGGGTGGGGTTGAGGGCTTGAAGGGTTGAGGTACAGTCCTTTGTTGCTGTGCCCATCTGGGGTAGGGAGGTGTCACTGTTAGGAACTGGGAATCTTTGTCTGTCATAGTAAGCTTAAACATTTAACTTAAATTTAGCAGATTTCTGACAAGATTGACAGCTAGTATCTACTAAGGATATCTGAATGAGACAATGTGTGTCTGTTTTTAATTATTTGCTCTAGATTGTATATTGCAAACAGGTTATCAGGCAAAAAGGTTACATTGTAACTTAATGACAGTAACAAAAACAAGGCTAAACATATTTGGAGGCAGTGATCATTAGCCTTTTAATGTTATCAATCTTTAAAGTAATATTAAAATTACTATTTATCAAGGGAGGATAGAACCACGTGAAAATCTTATCTCAATTGCAGTGTCTTTGGAGATTTTTTTTTAAGTTTATTTTGTCCTCTCAGAAATCCGAACATCAAGTCACCGCAGATCGACTCCTTTGGCCTTTTACCAGCACCGACACTGGCCTTGAAGCCCCCCTGACCTTCTTCGTTCTGTTCTTGCGTTCCTTTCGCTGTTCACGGGAGGTCTTTTTCTTCTCATAAAGGCCGTGCCTTGCAAGTCTGTGTTTAGGCTCATTCTTCTTTGCATAATCTGAAGAATCGTAGATCATGCCAAAGCCAGTTGTCCTGCCACCACCGAAGTGGGTTCTGAATCCAAACACAAAGATGACCTCTGGTGTGGTTTTGTACATTTTGGCCAGCTTTTCCCGAATCTCTGTCTTCGGTACCGTTGCCTTCCCAGGATGAAGGTCGTCAGTGACCATCTGTTTCCTCTGAAGCAGACGGTTCGTCATGAACTTCCTGGTCCGGATGGTTACCGAGTCATTCACGATGGCTGCGGTGCCGGAGCTATAGAGGAGGTAAAGACTGTAGAGATCTTTTAAGTCAGGTTATTCTCAAGCAAGGCAGTGGTGAAGCAGGGACTTTCCACAACAAAGATGGCGGACAGTCATGTGACTGCCTTTAACCAAACCAGCACTGAAGCTATAGCTAGTCATGTGACTGCCCTTAGCTAAGATGGCACTGAAACTACAGGTCCTCTCCCCTCCACCCTTAGCAAAGGTGATGGAAAGTCATATATTACATCTTATAATGGAATGGCATTTATTTTCAGAATCGCGGCTATGTATTAGCAAAGAGACGAAGAGACATAAAAAGACATGGAAATGTTTCGCTTGGTGACAGGACAGAGTATTTTGTGCACGTGGGATCTCTCCCTACCATGTGTAGAGCAAGTCCCACCCAAGGGAATAGGTCTTAAGGTAGGGTGGGGTGGAGGGGGCTGTCAGCTGTAGCATGAAGACCGTGCCTGGGAGTTCCTGCATTCATGCCAACCAGTGGAGTAGCTTACCAAATCGCTGATGTTTGGATGGATTAGCGCTCTGACGGCTGGAAAATGGGTCTGAATGACAGGCGGGTGTGTCTGGATGTGGTCCGTGAGGCCGTGGGACCATGAACCTTCTAGTTTACGAATCCGAGTCACAACACCGTTGATTTGTTTTGTAATGTGGTGGCATGAGGCAGCAGCAGGGGATGCCTTGGCGGGCCCATGCTGAAGCTTTCCCGCCCCCCACCCCCACCGAAGTACCAGCCATACGATGGGTCTAGTATAAAATGAAGCTTATTTGGGGCATGAGAAGGTGGGCATGGGAAAGAAAGGGGACAGAGAGGGCCAGAAAGAGAGAGGAAAGAGAAGAAAGAAAGAGTCTGGCCAGGAACATGTAGAGAGAGGGGGAGAGGGAGAGGAGGAGGCTAAACAGTCCTATAACAAGCCAGGCTCCTACTAAGCTGTTGTTAGGTAACTGCTGAGCAGAGCCTAGATGAAATGCTAAGAGCAAACCATCATTGGCTTGAAGCTGATCTCAGCACGGGTTCTACACAGTTCCCTCCACAGGAAGAGCGTTTGAGGGAACTGAAAGGGCAAAGCTAGCGAGCAGGGATGTGAGACTCTCCACGGCAACTGTGGAACACCACACTTTGTAGGCTGGATGAGACACGGTCCATTTCTTCCCTCCACCCCTTCCGTCAGGGCCCACTGTCAGCTCCTACCGTGAGTCCTTTGCTAGAAGGCTTCCTGGTCACCCTTCCAGTCCAGGAAAAAGATAAATCAAACAAACACCATTCCCAAGAGCATGTCGACGGAAGTCATGTTCACTTTCACCTTATCAGATGTGGGGGCCAGTTTCAAATCCATGGTTCAGTCATTGCCTGTCCTGCCTTCTTTCCTTCCTTCCTTCCTTCCTTCCTTCCTTCCTTCCTTCCTTCCTTCCTTCCTTTTGTATGTATGTGGAGGGTTGCACACATGTGTATGTTTTTAGAGGCCAGCAGTCAGCTTTGGAAGCTGTTTCTCAGGACAGGTATCTCTCCACTTTGCCTTTGGAGACTCTCTTACTTAGACCAGGCTGGCCAGGTGTGGCCAGGTGTGAACCTCCTGTCTTCCTCTGTCACGCTGGCATTTCAAGTACTGCTTCATGTGTGGTCTTGTATGTGGGTTCTGGGGCTGTAACTGGGGTCCTCAGGCTTGTGCAGAGACTACTGTGTAAACGGATCTGTCTACTCCAGTCTGGTGTGACTCAGGCCATTCCAAAATGAAGGAATTAGAGGTGGAGCTAGGCTTCTGATTTAGATGTTTCTGATGTCCAGGGTTTTATACCTGCTTTGTTTTTTATTCGAGTGACACTTTAGGACCTGCTGTGGGGTGCGTTACTCTGTCATGTTATCAGGCCTCCTGTGAATGTGAAGTTAGGCCTCTGGGCACATGCAGACTGCCGCCTTAGAACCGGAAGTTGTAGAGAATGGCTTTAGCCTTTCTCCTAAACAGCCAGGAAGAAGCCTTCAGGGAGGGGCCCTGCACCATGTGACCCCAATCTCCCCTACTCTCGCCCCAGCATAAATCAGTGAACTCCCTTGAAACCAGTAGTGACTTGCTTGCTTACAGGAACTTGAGAGTATACTGTAGTTGACCTTGTTGTGTAAGATGATTCAAGGACTTCCTCCTTCCCCTCCCCCCATGAAGAAAATCAAAAGGGCCCACAGGAGAACAACTTTAAGAATAAACTCAGTTCTAATTTGAGCCCTTTGAGCGAGGGTGTTTGCATTGTGTAGATTCTAGGGGTTAGGGAAGCAGATGCCAGGGTTACTTCAAAATTTCCCAGAATTAAAATATTGGTATTTATTTATTTATTATAATAACACTGAAAGTCTTCAGACACACCAAAAGAGGGCATCAGATCTCATTACAGATGGTTGTGAGCCACCATGTGGTTGCTGGGGATTGAACTCAGGACCTCTGGAAGAGCAGTCAGTGCTCTAACCACTGAGCCATCTCTCCAGCCCCCTGAAATACTGTTTTTAGAGAATATGCTAGTGTAACAATTTGTAGGAGGAGCCACAAGTGGTGGCACATGTCCTTTATCCCAGCACTCTGGAAGCAGAGGCAGGCTGTTCTCTGAGTTCGGAGCCAGCCTGCTTTATATAGTGAGTTCCAGGACAGCCAGGGATTCAAAGTAAGACCCTGTCTCAAAAAAAAAAAAAAAAAAAAAAAAAAAACCACCCCAAACCAGCACCTCCCCCAAAGGAATCTGTACATTGAAATAGGAGCATATGGAGCGTGCTCAGAGTTGGGACCCTCTCCTACACCAGAATAAGTGGTAGACATGAAGAGACAGTGTGGCAGCATCTGAAAGAAAGGTCTTTGTAAGCATCGTCTAGTGTGTAAAGAAACAGGGTCTGAAACAGTGCCTGGTACCTGCTTTGACTGTGGTCCAGTCAGAGATACATTTTCCATTGAAGTTGGGTAGATGATGTATATATGTATGTGTGTATGTATGTGTGTGTGTATGTGTGTGTGTGGGTAGGTGGATGGATGGGTGGATGGGTGGGTGGGTGGATGGGTGGGTGGGTAGATGGATGGGTGGGTGGGTGGGTGGGTGAATGGATGGTTAACTAAATGGATGGGTGGCTGAGCAGATGGATGGATGGGTGGATGAATGGATAGAAAAAACTGTTTTATTGAAAAATTCGCATGTTTGTCAAATATACTAATTGTCTGTTCTAGAATGTTTTTATTTCTTTATTATTTTACTGACTTGACTGAGATCATGAGGTTTGGAAGCAGGGAGGTGCCTTTAACGTCTAGCATGTTTCTTAAAATGAAAATAAGCTGGGGCCAGGAAGACGACTTTTGGGTAAAAGGTGCTTGGCATTCAGCCCTGGAGACCCGAGTTTAACCCGGGGAACACACGTGAAGGTAGAGGAAAGAACCAACTTTACAGAGTCGGCCTCTGACCCAGCAATAGAAGAAAAAAAAAAGGAAAAGTTGATTGAAACTTGCCAGGGGATGGGCAGAAACTCGGTGCATGAAAAAATGCCAACTTGAACAAGCATTGATCAGGCAGGTATAAACCAGTCTCGTGGATGTTTCATCAGATTTCTGCAGGACCCAGCGACTGAAGCTGTGTGGTAGGGGTGAAGTTTGCCTCTCTCTTGCAGTCACTCCTGCTAGTGAGGAGGTGGAGGAGCACAGGGGTGATGGTTGATGGAATAAGGACATGCTGAACCTCCATTCTGTTTGGACCGGAAACGATTACTTTGTATTCCTGATGCAGAAAAGTCACGGACCCTGTTCATGGCTGCCTATAGTTTCATGTGTGTGTGCTGATTGGCGTGGTATTACATTTGAAATCAGTATGACTTTAGAGTGACAGAGAAATGAGTCCCCAGCAGGAACCATGATGTAGGGAACAGGCTGTGTTATGTCTCTAATTCCGTGTCTCTTATGTAGGTATCCAATAAGTGGCCTTGCATGCTCTGCTGTGCCGGGAATGTGTCTCAGTAGCAAAGTGCCTGCCCCGCATGTCTGAGGCCCTGGGTTCAGCACCCCAGCACCACATACATCCTACATGGAGAAAAGGAGAGGAAAGCATGCTATTTAATACTTTCAATTAGAATTGTAATATTTTAATTGTATCTCTATATAATATAGATACAAGAAAATCTCATTACAGATATCAGTGTTGCTAATGAAGTGTTCATTTGAAGAGCACTTGATCAAGGTAGCAGAGAAAGGGACAGAAAACTTAGGTCATATAATAGAACTATCCAAACTTATTTGGGCTGAAGGGGAGTGTGTGTGTGTGTGTGTGTGTGTGTGTGTGTGTGTGTGGTGTATGCAAAGTACGTACGTGAATGTGTGTGTGTTGGTCATCACATCCTGACTGTCCAAAGCTGCTCTTTAGAGCTGGGCTGAGCTCTCCTTCCAAGGTCAACATTCCAGATGACCTGACTCAGGCTTCTGTCAGCCTGGTTTCTACAGGGTAGGTTTCTGTGGAAAAGAGGATCCTGGTTCTCCAGGGGTCTTTGTGCTGCGTCTAGGACCACTCTAGCGCTAACAGGTCTGAAGAGTCAAGGACGGTGGAGACCCTAGTGGAGTCCACGCAGAGTTACGTGCGCCCTTTGCACCCCGCCTCCACAGCGCCCTTCAATCAGGGAGTTCTGCTCAGCTGACGTTCCCTGTAGCCGGAGACCTGAGGCTTCAGACTTCAGCTAGACACTCTGTTGCAACATGGCAGTAGCTACATACTTCTTTCCGAGAGAGGGGTGTGGGGACAGAGGGAGAGGGAGGCAGAGAGGGGGAGGGGGAGAAGGAGAGAGAAGGAAGGAGACATTTTACAGTTCTTCCTCCAGCTCTGCCACCATCTGTTATGGCCTTGCCTCAGTTTCTTCATCCACAAACTGGGGAGGCTGCAGATGTGTGTGACCTCAGCTCAGCCGCCTGTATCTCTCCCTCTCTGGCCCGAGGAGTGTTTTCTGGCAGGAAGGAGTGGCTGCCAGGGTTTCCTTTCCAGGCAGCCAGTGAGGACATTCTTTCCTGTGCCTGCATATGGAAGCAATTTCTAGATTAGCCAAGGCCCTAGTGCTGCTGAGCTCACCCGGAGCCGAGGAGCTGGGGGAAAAAGAGAAGGATGTGGTATGTGTTTCCCTGTGTTTTCTACCACAGCGCCTCTCCTATGATCTGCTTTTCGGTGCTCGGTTTGGGCAGGGCAAGGCTTGAGTGTATTTCACAGTAAAATGTTAATAAACAAAGCCAATACTTAGCTTGCAGCTTCCCCCTGGAGGGCTGAGCCCAGGGCTAAAGGGGGCTGTGAGTTCCTGAGTTCTGTCCCACTATTCACTCTAACCTTTCTCTCTATCCATTAAAAGTGAGGGTGGTTAAGGAATGCCTGCCCTGCTCTCTGTAAAGTGAGAACATCAGCTGAAGCTTGGGAGGGGAATTGTTTTATTATTTCGTATCTCTTCTGTCAAGCAACTCCTTTTCTAGTGTATCCGCCTGAACCCCTCGGGGCTGGCAGGGATTGTCACACAGACTTGGCCCCTAAACCTAGTCCAGGAGAGGGACTTTCTCTAGTGTGCTCTTTCTCACCAAGCTTTATCTGTTGCCCAGGGCCCCATAAATGAAGACTGCTTACGTCTTCCACCTCTCAGACCCGAACCCCAGAGACTACTGAAGAGGACATGTTTACCCAGAAATGACTCTCATTCCCTTCATCCTGTCCCTGTCTCCTCTACTGCCCAATGCGCCACTGGTGGAAAGGTTAAGGCTAATTTTCTTGAGCAGAGCTATTTTTTCCTAGAGATGAGTTCTGAGCAGTTACGGAGATATACATCCTTACCAACACTCAATAAAGTTATTGAATTAATGTCCTTAAAACAAACAAAAAACCCAAAACTATGCTTTCCAAATTGTTTCTGGAAAATCTCCCAAAATCAGTAGTCTGATAGATGCCAAAGGTTTCTTAGCATGGGACACATTCTTTATTTGTTTTGTTTCCAGGTCTGTGGTACAGAACCTTCTGGCCCATCAGAGGGAGCACATGCTTACAGTGAGCTTGCAACCCGGGAGGGCTGGAGATTCTTTACACCGGCCATCAGAACCTTTTATGGTTGGCCCTCACCTCAAGATGCACATGATTAGCTGAGGTTTGTTTGACATGTATGGATTCCCTTACTCTATAGAAAGCAGATGAGAAAACCTGGAGCATTCCACATTTATAGAGCTGTTGGAGTCTCTGCAGTGCTGAGTAGAAATGACCCACTTCAGGTTTCCAGCTGAACTACCATCCAGGAGACAGAGCTGAAGGTAGCCTTCCTTTCTGCCACTGATGTGGAAGGTCACCTGGGGTGAGGTCGGGTGATATATTTCCCCAGTGTGCTTCCCACACAGCACACATGCCACTGACCCATAGGGTTGAACCCAGCACTCTGGGAAGCCCCCCTGAATCTCCTCGCCTGTCCAGAGCCTCCATTTGTGGTCTATATTTGTTCAGTGGGTATTTGTTGAGCACTCACCATAGAGGCTTAAGGCAAGGTCCATGTCTCCACAGAGTTTGCCTTCTGTGAGGGAGAGATAAGTGTGAGCAGGAAGATGCATAACTTAGGTAAATTAAGATAGTGATAAACTGACCTGATGATTGGTTAGAGCTTTGTTTCTCAATCTGTGGGTCATGATCCCTTTAGGGATGGACCAACCCTAGGATTATAAAATCCTAGATACTTAACATTATGATTCATCACATTAGCAAAATTACAGTTATAAAGTAGCAGAGTTATTTTATGGTTGGGAGTCACCGCAGCGTGAGGTGTGGTTGCAGGATTAGGAAGGTTAGAGAACATTGGAGATACAGCTTGTGATACAGTTACCCAGGAAACTTGAGATTGGAGTGGCAGGGACCAGGCACGTGGCATCTGGGGAAATATGTCGGGCAAAGGCAAAGCAGAGGTCCTGAGGTGGAGAACAAACTGCACACACCAGTTAGAGAGAGGGAGTGTGGGCTTGTGGGAGAGGGTGCAGGCCAAGTCAGAGATGGGGGCATGGGCAGATCTGAGGCCTGAAGTCCAGCTGGGACAGTCTGTGGGGTAATCAAATCTGGCTTATGTTTTAGTAACTCAGTCAGCTCCAGGCCCAGCTCTGCTGTGTTCTGATGATGATAACCTCACACTCTGACCCATACCTGCCAGGTCAGATTGTCGTGAGGTCTGCCTGCCAGTCTCCACAGTTCATCCACCCACCCAATAAACACTTACTAAATGCCTACTAAATAAAATCACGGGAGAAGACGCAGCCTGGAGGCCATCAGTTCAGGAGAACAACATTTCTTGTGCCAGGCTCTTTTCTTTCCTACAAGGTGAAAACTCGTGCCTGGTGCCTTTCCTCTGCCCCTGCTCTGCCCTTGAAGTTACTCTGAAGAAAGTTACGGACTACAACTTCCGTTCTCTGTGTCCCTGGGTCAGCAACTCAGCATCTATTCAAGTGTCATTATCTAGAAGAAGGGAAGGTGTGTGTGTGTGTGTGTGTGTGTGTGTGTGTGTGTGTGAGTACCTGTTTCTATGTGTGTGTGTGCATGTGTGTCTGTATCTCTGTGTGTGTGTCTGTGTGAGTGCCTGTTTCTATGTGTGTGTGTGCATGTGTGTCTGTGAGTGTCTGTCTGTGTGTCTATCTCTCTCTCTTTCTCTGTGTGTGCATGTGTGTGTCTATGTATATCTCTGTGTGTCTGTGTCTTTCTCTCTTTGTGTGCTCATGTATGTGTGTATGTCTGTCTCTCTCTTTCTGTGTCTGTGTGTGTGTCAATGTGTATGTGTGCATGTATGTGTTTGTGTATGTCTGTCTCTCTCTTTGTCTCTGTCTCTTTCTCTCTGTCTCTCTCTCTTTGTATGTGTGTGTGTCTCTTTCTCTCTGTCTCTGTGTGTGTGTATGTGTGTAGACTAGAAACAGTGGGCTACTCTTTCTCACTCTCCATTGTAATTTTGAGATAGTGCGTCTGAACCACCTAGTAGCTGGACTCCAGGGATGAAAGGGTTGTCAGGCTTGGTGACAAGCTGTTTACCCACGGAGCCATCTTGCCAGCCTGCTACTTTTCCTTTCAGTCTGCTATTTCATATAAATGTTACATTGGTTGTCACATAAATTCACCGGGTGTAGTAACTGATTTTCTTTTATGTATGGAGTTAGTGTGTTATATGTATTTGTATGATACATGTGTTTTAGTTTTCTTTTCATTGTTGATAAAACGTCGAGACCAAAGACGACTTAAGGAAGAAAGCATTTACCCAGCTCACGGTTCTAAAGGGAGCGTCTGTCATCGTCGGGGAGTCATGGCGGCAGGGAGGTATGGTGGCAGGAAGCTTTAAGATCACATCTTCTCTGAACCTAGGAAGCAGAAAGCAGAGTAGGAAGCAGGGTGAGACTATAAACCTCAAATTCTGCCCCAAGTGATATCCTTCCTCCGCCAAGACTCCACCATCTAAAGGTTCTCAAGCTCCAACAGCGCCAGCAGCTGGGATCATGTGTTCAAGTATACAAGCAGATGGGGGACAGCTTTCATTCACATTGTCACAATGTATTTTAAATGTTGCTGTGTAACGAGTCACCTTAGAACAGTGTTTAAAGCATCAGTCACTTTACTTGCCCACAATCCTGTAGTCTGGGCTGACTTCACAGCTGGACAGCTCTCCTATTGTCTGGGGTTCTTTTCCATCTCCTATTCTAGCTGGGCAGGAGGTTCCTGGGTAGCGGAGTTTAGGTGCTCTCTCTCTTTTTCACGTAGGCGCAGGATTGTAGAACCAGTAGGCTCTCGTGTCTGAAGTCTTAAGGGTCAAAGTAAATCACAGCGACAGAGCGAATTCCAGGTGGAAGACTACGCAATGTGAATGTCAGTGGGTATGGCTTATCGGCAGCCACCAGAGGATTTAGTCACCACACAGTTGTTTTCAGTCAGTGGATCCAGTGAGTACATGCGATGCCAGGCACGGAGCATCCAGTGAACAAGTGAGGTACCGTTCTGCCCTCATGGGCACGGTCCACGGTGAGCACACCTCAGTCATCGTGACGTTGGCACAGTGTGGAGAATTCTGGGACAGGAAGCAAGAGGATTATGACCTAAACCAGGCTTGGCTAAATACCGTAAGACCCTGTGTCAACCCCCCTTTCAAAATTATAAACATGACATAGGCTTATCTGTCATGAATGCACAAGCATAGCAGCTGAGGTCACTGGCACTCAGCTTGCACAGACCTGGCTAACCCAAAGTCAGCTATGGAAGGAGGAGAGCCCTCCTACTTAATGTGGATTGTTGGCAACTGACAGAGTCTTGGAAAGAGGAGGACATAGTACTCTCAGGTGCATCCCTACGGCATACCCACAAGGCTCCAGTGGATGATTTCAAACCCATGGACACAGATCGTATGTGTCAAATTCAGTGGGACCCCAAAATCATAAATATGGGAAAGAGATTTGTAGGGAAGAAGAGGATATGGCAAGGTAACAGAGGGTAACCAGACATTGTATTCCATGTATAAAACTGTAAAAGAACACAAGCTAAAAAAAAAATACCAAACAGAGCCAAACCAAAACACAATCAAGCAAAACCACGGGAATTCTCGGTCACAAAGCCAGACACGCCTTTTGGCAAGATCACATTGACTGTGGCAGACTGAGGATGGAGGGATGTGGGCCTGGAGACTCCCAGAAACAGTGGCAGAGGGCCAGGCCAAGGGGCGTGTGACACGTGTCAAAGGTAAGAGGGAGTGGATCTGTACGTGGGCTATGCAGGTGCACGTGAAGAGGCTGGGCTGACCGTCGGCTTGAAAAGTCAGTGACGGTCTCATCCCTGCAGTAGGAGATTCTGGGGTGAGACAGAGGGAGTGGGAAGGTTGTACTAAAGGTTACCAAGGGGACTCTTGACACATGAGATTGGATGCTGTGAAGACCTACTGTGAGCCCCTCTAGTGCTCACACCATGAACACTGGTGATCTTTCTGCTTCTCTCCTGCCTTCCCTTAGAGAAAAGGGGAGTGTTCAGGTCTGAGGCACAGCATCAGGGTGGCTGGTGACAGCACTGGGGCTGGAGAATTGAAGGATTCAGGGTTGGTGGGTGGCAGAGGCACGCTCAGATCACAGGGTTGAGAAATTCAAAGATGAGATCGTTGAGAGAGAAATTGAAAATAGAGAAAAAGAGAAAAGTCCAAAGTTAAGCCATGACCGAAGAAGACATGAAAAAGGAAAGAAAAGCTCGTCCTGTGGGAGAAGAGGATGAGCGCAGACTGGAGAAGGCGACATGAACGATTTGGTTCCAGAAGCTATGGCTCCTCCATGGAAGGTTCTAGAATCTTGTTCCTTTAGGCCTCCTTTTAACCTTAGTCTCTAAACATTAGAAAAGTAAAATGGGCCTTTTTCTCCCCCCTGAAGCCCTCCGTGGGCAGAGAATAGGCCTTTAGATACAGTCCCTGCTGTATAAAAGAAGAGATGAGTACTTATTATCTGAGATAATGTTATCTTGATAGTTATCCAAGCCCCTTGACCTTTCATGATTAGGATCTGTAGGAGAAGAAAGGACGTGCAAATGGTTAACGTGAATTAAGAAATCGAGTGAAATGCTTTGTTATCTGTTCCCAAGTGGTCTGACAGAGAAATATCCGTGGCCTCGGAGAACGGAGAGGGAGCAGTCCCCATGATCAATTTTTAATAAACATAAATGGCATAATAAATTATGCATGGAGGAATGGCGCAAAGCATTAAACAATGAAGAATAAATTATTTAAACGATTAAAAATTGTCTGTCATACATGTGATGTATGAGAACTCTTTTCTCTTCAAGGAAATAGAGCAAGGTTTTAAAGGGAGCTTCTTCCAAAGAAGGTTCATTAATGGGTGGATCTCATGGGGTCTGCCAAGAAAGGTGGTCCAGTTTGGAGCCCTGTGTCCTTGTGCTTTCCTTGTGTGTGAGAAGCGACTTGCTGGTGAATGATCCGCCATCACGTGACTAGTTGTGCAAGCACTGCCCATGCTCCAGAAGGCTCAAGGTCTCTTTCCAGGTACCTAGGGCAAGTGTCGGAAGTACAGTTTCTTACACAGACTTAACATTCCAGGATTCCTAGATAAGAGGCCGTCCACTGCATAGTCCTGCCTCAGGCACAGAAGTCCCAGCTAGGCCCGCCTTTTCTGGCCAGCCTCGCCTTAGAGGAGTCACATTTATTCAAAGCATCGTGTTACAGGGCACGTCTTATCACCGAATCAAACATATCTACGAGTAAACTCCATCTCTGCTGAGTATCAGTTCTGGCTCTTATACCTGTTCATTTGATTTGCCACAAGCTCAGTTTTCTTATTTGTAAAAGAAGTCTAGAAATATCCACCCCAAAGGCCGTTGAGCATGGACCCAGAGCCTGGCCGAGACAAGACCCTCAGCGAGTGTTTATTATTAACCACAGAATTAGACAATGAATGTCAGAGTCTCAGAGAGGGATGAAAAGCATGGCTGGGCACAGTGTGATAGAGGAAACACTTGTCTAGCAACTACAGGGCTCTGAGTTCAGTCCCCAGAATGAGGAGAGAAAAGTAGCAACCAGAGAGGACTGTGAATAGACCAAAACAACTAGAGAAACCCCCAATGATCCCAGAAAATGACCCATTATCTGATCCAAATCAATCGTTATAAACTGTGGGCCCAGGGCTGAGTTTTGAAATGTATTTGTAAAGAAAACAAAACCACCCCCCCCCCAAAAAAAAAAAACCCAACAAATCCAAATTCCTTATGCAGAGTCACAAGCTGTCCACTGTTTATTTCCATTCCCTGTCCCCACCTGCCTGTGCACCTCTGCCTGCTCTGGGAGCTTGAATTTGCTACTTGAGGTGGTCGTTGTCTGCAAGCTAAATAACCTCCCGTTCTCTAGAACCTTAAATGTTTGAATGTAACTTCTGAGCATCGGAGTGACCCATACCCTTAGCAAAAACGAAATGAGGTTTTTGCCCAACTGATAAATTTTAATCAAATGAATGGTTCACTTTTTTTTATCAGCTATCTTCTTTGTTGTTATTCCAAATTAATATCTACCCAACACCAGTGCAGACCTTCCATTGCCTTGGGACTTTGATTCCTTCTAATGCAGAAACTGGCTAATTAGAAATGTAATTATAGATATTTATGGCTGGTTTCTACAAATAACCATGTTTATCAACGGAAGTTCAAGTTCAAAATGTTTTAAAAGGTGCCATTAAATAATCACACTTGCAGGTAGGAGGTGGGTCTGTGTCCTTTTTACTTTAACCCAGGAACTTCTTCACTGGTACCATCTGGCAGCAGTGACCCCGTGTGACTTCCAAGGCCGGGTCATAAAAGGCTGGACTCGGCTTGTTCAGCGGGAATAATAGCACTTAGAGCCTTCCTTGAACAAACCTGTGCGAAGCACACCTGGGCACGGTGGTGCACACCCATAATCTTAGCACAAAGGAAATTGAGGAGAGAGGATTGCCATGAATTCTAGGCCAGCCTGGGCTACATAGTTTTTTGACCCTGCCTTAAAAGAGAAGAAAGGAAGGAAGGAATTCAGCCAAGTACTGGGGTATGTGCTATAGTTTGGTACTGAATATTTTCTTAGCACACATAACCTGAAAAATAAAGAAGAAAGGAAGGAAGAGAACTATAGACGTTTTTTTGTTTGGTTGTTTTAAAAGGCTGTGTGTATATACTCTGCTTGACACACTCAATAGCTCATCTGGCCCTTCTAGGCCAGGCATGTGTATAAATGAGAGGCCATCTTGGAAACAGACCCCCAGCCCCGGTGTTCCTGCTTCCAGTGCAGATGGCGAACCCAGTGGAGACCACAGATGTTACAAAGCAGTTACAAAGCTGCCTCCACTGTACTGTTTCTGAATTCCTGGTGACATGAGTGATCCACAGGGGCAGTGAAATGGTGAGGGTCTTCTACAGCTAGCTGTCGGGTCATTTAGTACATGCTAATGCATACCTGGAGCAGCCAACCAGCAATCTTGCCCAACTTTATAGAAGGCTTGGTAGCTATCATATAACATGTTGTACTTGCCCAACTTTATAGATGGCTCTTTAGTTACCATATAACATGTTGTACTTGCCCAACTTTATAGATGGCTCTTTAGTTACCATATAACATGTTGTACTTGCCCAACTTTATAGATGGCTCTTTAGTTACCATATAACATGTTGTACTTGCCCAGCTTTATAGATGGCTTGATAGTCACCATATCACATGTTGTATTTGCAAGGTCATGACTGAATATCACCCGTCCCATCAAACTGTTCCATACAACTGCTAGTTTTTGTTTTTGTTTTTCTCATGGAAGATAGTCAGGGAGATAGTAATCTTTTATTCCTTCATGTTTTGGTTCTATAATGTCCCCCAAGGTCCATGTGTTAAAGGCTTGGTCCTAAATGGTGTACTACTGAGAAAAACCTTTGAAATATGGGGCCTAGTGGGAAGCACTTAGGCCATTTGGAATTATGGTATCCAGCTCTTCCTCACTCTCTTTTGTGTCCTGGCCTCAAGGTGGTGAGCTCTGTAGACTTACTTTATGTTCCTACCATGATATGACAGTACCACAGGCCAACGCTTGGGTCTTGCATTGAAACACCCAGCTCTGTAGGCCCAAGTAAACCTTGAAACATGTCTATCATCTTAGACATCTGCTATAACAACACAAAGCTAACTGACACGTCTAGCTGATAATTTGGAGCTGGGATAATTTGTCACATATGAAAGGTGACAAATCCAGGTTCTCCTGTAGTTTTATGGCTTGCTTGGAAGGTGTGTTACTTATATTTTCATTTATTGGTAACTGAAGGTCATCACTTCCTTACTAATGATAATAAATTGGGCACAATCACAAAAGGGTACTTTGAGCTTTTTAAATAATAACACTGCGAATATCCATAAGCAATAATTTAATGTAATAATTATTCATGTTTAATGGTGTCTTAGGGTTTTACTGCTGTGAACAGACACCATGACCAGGGCAGTTCTTATAAGGACAATGTATATTTGGGGCTGGCTTACAGATTCAGTGGTTCAGTCCATTATCATCAAGGCGGGAAACATGGCAGCATCCAGGCAGGCATGGTGCAGGAGGAACTGAGAGTTCTATATCTTATTCCAAAGACAAATAGGAGAAGGCTGGCTTCCAGGCAGCTAGGACAAGGGTATTAAATCCCATGCCTCAGTGACCTACTCCAACAAGGCCACACCATAGTCCCTGGGCTAAGCATATATAAACCATCACACATGGGCAACATTGATAATTTGTGTGACTATGAGCATTTGTAAAGTAATCTGAGCCCATAGGGCAGACTAGGCTCTTGGGGCCTGATGTAGCTGGTGTTTCACAGGCCCTTGGGATGACGTGACATGTCAGTCCTTCCTTATGGAACTACGTGAGTTACCACTTTGTTTACCATTGTTGAAGAGCTGGAAGCTTGGAGGATAGGACGTGGCCAATCACAGGGTAGATGATGGGATCCCACAATGCCCAATGACCAAAAAGCTTTTTATTACTTCTTTGTATGGAGAATTCTGGAGTTTTTGTTTCTTAAAAAAACATAGAAATATAATAAGGCATGTTTTCATTTTAATCCCAGATGGGGGTACGGGGCTGCTTTGCAGCAGCTGACTATGATTTGCCTCATGCTCTAGCAGAGGCACGATTTTGCCTGCTGCAGATAGTTTCTGCGGTTGTGTGACATCTGGGATTCTGGGAACTTTTCAGAGTGTATGTAAATGGGAGAGCCCCAATAGGAGGGGCTGATGGCTGTTGGTCATTCAGGGGGTGTTGGTTATGGTTTGTTAGTCATGCTCAATGAAGAAACAAGAAGAAAAAGTAGATTTAAGGATGTCTCTGTCTCTCCATCTCTATCTCTCTCCTATCCTTTCTGATCTCCTTTCTGGTGATAGGAGGTGAGACAGGGGCAGAGGATAAAGGGTGGGAAAAAGAAGAACCCCAGACAGACCTTTGTTCACTGTGTTTTTAGCCTGACAAGAAGTATAGGCTGTGTCTGGCATAGCAACTCTATGGTGCATCTGTGGTTGGTCAGTAGGGCAGTTGGTTCTTTTCAGGCTATGTGACAATTACCCAGAATGCACCCCTGCCAGCCGCCATGACTATTTTGCCATTTCTCACAGTGCATCCCTCTGAGGAGAGCCCACAGGTACTCAAAGCACAGCCCCTAGTAAGTGTTGGTTCAATGTTCTTTTTTTTTTTTTAAAATATCCCTCTTCTTAATAAGAACACTGTTGGGAAGCAGTCTGCTTAACAGTAAAGAGAAAACTCAACGGCCCAAGTAGCTCGGTCAGTCCTGAAAAGAGCAGTCAGGAAGCTGTTCTCACGGGCCTAGAAAACGCTTTCCTATACTGAGACCTTAGGAAGATGAGGATGCTGCAAGTGATTAGGAAGGATGACGCAGAATCTTGAGTCAGCACTTCTTACTTTGGAGCATGTTGTGTGCACAGTGTGGATCACTGACAGACTGAGGTAGGCTGTGGCTCTTGAGAATGAGGGGTTCTCTGTATGTTCTCTATAGCTGGAAGACAGTCATCTTCATTAGAAGATGCCAGCCAGCTTTCCCTCGAAGGAGGAAGTACCCCTGGGTGGGAGCTCGGGCTGTAGTCTATACCGGTGCCATGATAGGAGAAGGCCATGAGCCTATGTGGGCGGGTCCAGAAAGAAGAAACTGACCAAGGCAGAACACCTCTCCTGCAGTACTTGCTCTGACAGAGGCCTGACAGTCTCCTCATTTACCTTACTCAAGGGAACTGAATTTGGAGGGGCTGTCACAGAAAGGGTGCTCATCACGGAGCGGCAAAGTCACTGCAGTGGAGCATTTTCTCAGCTGCTGTCAGAACAGGAAGAGCCACTTTGGAGACAGGCTTCTGCCTCCACCCGGTTCAGTAAGGTTAGGTTCACAGGGCCTGCGGAGGTAGAAACACATCTGCTCAGTTAGTTTTGAGTGCTATTTCCTTGACTGATGTCCGGACGGTCTAACATCCTTTACGTAATGGTAAGTCAGCTGTGGCCCCAAGCGGAGACAACAAAATCAACTATGCTTGGAAGTCCTAGAAGAAAGGCGGCCGGCGTGTAGTGCCTCGGAGCGCTGCTTGTGCACTGAAGCCAACTGGCTAATGGCAAAACTACTCTCCCGGAGAAAAATATTTAGGCCAGATACTTTATCAGAGATTCTGCAGAAAAGGCAAGTCAAGACAGGGTAGACCTTTTAGCCTAGCTAGTCTGAATTATTTTGGAGGACTGCAGGCTGTGGGGGTGGTCCCTATTTGCCTGGTTCTTGGCCCTGGGATAATACAGGCCTCCCAGGTGTCTGAAAGAGGCAGTCTGGCTCTGCATTGGTGAGCTTGCTTTCTCAGGGACATGTTCTTGGCTGAACTCTTACCACCTTAAGATTTGGATAGCCCTAGGACAGGGTCTCCTTCAGTTAGAAAGCTTTTGATGTCTTTAAGATGTTAAAACCTCTTAAATATGTATTTGTGTTTGTGTATACATATAGTCAGTACAGAGATGAACTTAAATGGTTATCATTCATAGACTCTGGAATATGAGAAGTATACATCTTTGAAAACTGGAATCACATCTAGTCTGGCAGAGTGCAGACACACCAGGAGTCTCAAGAAGGCTGCAGGTTTGTGTCTCATTTTTGGTCACTCTGAGTGTCATTGTGGTATAAGAGGGGGCATGGGATGGCCACCCCTTCTGCCATGTATACTGTACAAGTAATCCTCCTGTCTCAGTCCACAGATGGGTTATAGGTTTCCCTTTGGTTGGTTGGCTTTTTTTTTTTTTTTTTTTTTTTTTGGTAGCCCAAGGCAGTTTATCATTGTGACAATCCAGGGTGGTTGTGATGTTTGCTTTGTAACATTAAGTTTGTACTTTTAATCAGGCTAGGTGGCTTTTGTTAAAGCCTTATTTGAGCATCTTGTGTATTCTGTAGCACGCTGTGCTTGAACATAATGGATTTTCTCCCACATGCACATTTCTTCTTACTTAGGAGAGCTTCACACCTATAATATCTACTTACTCGAAATATGATCAAGCTTTGATACATATTATAGTTTATATAATGATTTCCCAATAATGGGGGAAGTAGAGTTTATTAAAAACTGGGGCCAGAGAGGGCAATGGCTTAGCTGGTAAATACACTTGCATGGAATCCTAGTGACTTAAGTTCCATTTGTGGAACCCACATAAAGATGGAAGGAGACAGCTGACCCCACAAAGTTGTCCCCTGACTTCCACACACATGTATAGTGGCACACATGCTTCCACCCCATGCACACACATAATACACACACACACACACACACACACACACACACACAAACACACACACACACACACACACAGTATAATTTTTAAAAAATTATAAAAACAAAACTTGCAACTGGTGACTTCCGCTGTCTCTTGCCTTTGTGACTGATGCTCCACGGTACCCCAAAGTGAAAGTTCAACCTACAAAATGTTCAGGAGACACAGCTCAATAAACACACTTCATGATATTAGACAGAGATGGTTGATTATTTCTGTACATAAATTTGTCCTTGGAAGTTAATTGTTGGGTATTATGTTGCATTTAGTACCTAAGGATACCATTGAAGTATATATGACAGTCATTTAGTAAATTTGAGGCATCACCCAGAGTACTGACTTTATTTTCCAAGAGCTGATTGAAGGCAGAGAAAATAATAGAGGCTGATACACAAAATATGGTGTTTCTCATTCATTATGACTGTTACTAATTAATAAACTCTTAACAGATGTTTGTGTTTTGTAAATTTACTTCCTTTGCAGAACATGTAATTTAGGCTGTCTGCAGCCACTTCAAAATCAAAATCAGAGTCCAGGAAAAAAAAAATAGGATAAACACACCAGGTTGGGTTTGATGCTGCTCAGCTGGATATGACCCACACTAATTATAACCTGCATAAATCTGAGGCTTCCCACGACCAGATTCTCCCTGGAGTCTCAGTCAGAGAACAGCCACCTTAATACCAGAAGCCTTAAAGAACAAGTCTCTTTAATCCAGGTTCTTCCAAAGGGCCCTGAGTAACTGTAGAACACAAACACTTCCCCCAAGTTCAGTGGTTCAGTGAGGATACCTGGTCTTCCTTCAGAGCCCATGGCTGATTCTCAGCCTCATTTTATTTCTCTCCACCACATGGCTTCCTGTCACCTATGGTGCCTTTCTTCTTTATCACAGTGATGGTGTAAGTCATGTACCATTTTCCTCTGTGGTTCTAGATGAATGCAAGTAATCCCAAATCTAGGAACAGAAGTGCCACAGAATCACCTGCAGGCTTACAGCACTGACTGTGGCTTTCTAGAATGATCTAAACTTCATTCCTCCTAATTCCCAAATACCCCTTATTGTCTGTATGCAGAGCACCCCAGAAATGAAGTTCTTTGCTTGACTTGCTAATCTAGAACTTCCCAGGCATAGAATTCCTTGCCTATCAAGAATGACACTCCTTCAGTCTACAAGAAAGAACAGGGCAGCATGGTATACGTTCTTGCCATGGTAGTGTGAAGATCTGAGTTTGGTCTCCAGAGCCCACATAAAAAGTGGCCCAGAGCAGTGTGCTTATAATTTAAGCACTGAGGGGTAGATACAATCCAAGTGGAGATCGCAGGGGGATTCCTGGGGCTTGCAGGGAAACCAGCCTAGCAGAATCTGTGAGCTCTGGTCAGTGAGGAACCCCACCCCAGGTGGAGAGAGAGAGAAATTGAAGAGAGCTGATGTTAATTTCCAGCTTACACACAGACATACACATGCATACAAACACACACATACACAGGATATACACAAATACACATATGTATACACACACAAATATACACATACACACCACACATACACACACAGACACTGAGCAGCATATGAATACAGGCATCTTGGTTCTTAGGACTGTTTTGCCTACTTCTGGAATTCTGTATTTATTGAGGTTCTTAACCTCATCCTGGATGACAACAGGGTCTTATTTTAATGACCAAGAATGATAATTTTTATTCTTAATAATTACATAATTATCATTTTGAAAATACTCAAGCATTCATAATTCACTTAAACTAGGGACTTTCTAAACATTATTTTATCTATCAGGGTTTTTCCTTTTATTGAAAACAGTTTTTTCATATCTCTATATCTATCTATCTATCTATCTATCTATCTATCCATCCATCCATCTATCTTCTATCTATCTATCTATCTATCTATCTATCCTGATTATAGTTCTCCCTCCCTCTGCTCCTCCCCAACTCCCTCCCATCTGGATTCACCCCCTTTCTGTCTCTCATTAGCAAATAAACAGGTTTCTTACAGATAATGATAAAACAGGAATAAAAATAAACATATTGGAATAGAACAAAACAGGTGGGGAAAGAGCCCAAGAGAAGACACAAGAAGAGACACACTCATTCTCATCCTTGGAATCCCACAAAAACCTGTAAGGTATGCAAAAGACCTGTAGGGTAAAAAAAAAGAGAGAAGAAAAAAATGAATATTTAAAAATACCAAAAGAAAAGACAAGAAGAAAAACTCAACCCAACACTGAGATGGTGACCCAACAAAGACGCCCTTGAGCTTGCTTTCTGTTTGCCTTTACTTCCGGGCATGCCCTACCCTTAGGAGCAGTTTGTGTCCCCAGTGAGACTCCCTTGGAGAAAACTAAATTTTGATTTTCTAGTCATTATCAGTTGGAGCTAGTGTCAGGGTTAGGGACCTGGCATGTATCCCTTTATCCTTTCAGCTCTAGGGCCCCACCTGGAGGAGACCAGTGTGGACAGCGTGACTTTTGTCCCTAGCCAGTCTTTTCATGAACAAAGGATTTGTCATTTCCATTCTGTCTTGATTAGCAATAAAGATGAATGAACAGCTTGGTTATTTGCAACTTAATTCTATAAGGTTGACAAAAGCCAACACGGTTTATGGTGTCAGGCCCTGTGGCATGCCAAATAGTGACCAGGCTAGGTAGGGCTCTGACTTTGGGAGCAGATGGCCCAAATCCTGTTAATTCCAGCTTCTACTACTTTGCAGCCACACAAACAATGTTCCACTGTGTGGTGCACCATCAGGAGACCTTTGTTGACCTTTCAACTTCTCTTTAACTGTTCCAAGGGCTTACAGATATGGTGCATACAGTCTGTTTGAATGAGTGCTGGGGGAAGGCCTTTGTGTGATGTAATGCCTCAAAAATCCCCCCACACCAGTTGCTCCCTGGTGTGCCCAACCAGCTGACTTACACTGTGAAGCTCTCGAGCCAAGTGCTTCGCAGTGCTCTGCCCCTTCCTACACAACCCAAGGCAGTGTGCACGGCCTCTGGGCTCACATCTCTTGGAGGCCGAACAGCAAGGGGACAGTTTGCACGTGCCCCGGAAGTGACACTGGACGTTGTCAGAAGCTTTGGTATCAAATCCCAGTTCCACCACTGAGTTACTGGTTCAGGGGAAATCCCTTTGGTTCTTGGAAGGCTGGGCTTTCCATGCCGGACAATAAACATGAATAATTAAAACTGATCTAGTTGTGCTTACACAAAAGCACCGTTATCAGTCGGACTATCACTTCCTGGTTGTCCTATTTCTTACCAGTTTCTGAGCAGTAAATCAAGTTCCTAGAAGGCATTTTAATTGTTCCTAGACCTCTATCCCCCTTCCTTCAATGTTGCTCTAGTCGGTGAAAAATTAAGTATGGAATTTAAATGTTAGCAGTCATTCAAATGCACACATTGTAAATGCACACACACACACACACACACACACACACACACACACATGCATGCACTCGCACACACGTGCGCACAAGCTCACAGATGTACAACCAATACATGCATTTTGTGGCCAGAATTTCTTCCCCCATCTCTTGTTATACCAATGCTTAAATGAATGACTGCTACCTTGTTTCCAGAAAAGAGAAGTTTACAGGGTTCAGTTCCTCTGACTTCTTAGCTGCCCATTAGGAAAGTCGGACGTCTGGCTGTTTTTCTCAGTTGAATTCCTTAGCTCTTTAGAGGATGTGTTAGCATTCCCGTGATCCTGCCTCATTCTAGAGCAGATACCTTAGCTGGTGACTCTATCAATGAAACGTGAAGTAGTCACAAACACCTTGGGCAACCTCCCTTCTGCACACACGTCTGCAAGTTGTCCTAGTATCTGTAGACTTCAGAGCCTAAAGTTTTTAGAGACTTTTTTCCCCAAGGATGGTTTTTGGTTGTGTCCCAGCTTTGGCTTCCTGGCTGCTTCTCTACTCCACACTTGCTCACATGATTGGTTAGAACTATAGTCTACCTGGAGATCCAATCCATGTACAATCACCAAACCCAGACAATATTGCTGATGCTAAGTACATGCTGACAAGGGCCTGATATAGCTGCCTCTGAGAGGCTCTGCCAGATCTTGATAAATAAACACAGAGTCAGATGCTCACAGCCATTGAACTGAGAACAGGGTCCCCAGTGGAGGAGTTAGAGAAAGGATTGAAGGAGTTGAAGGGGTTTGAAACCCCATAAGAACAACAATACCAACCAACCAGAGCTCCCAGGGACTAAACCACCATTTAAGGAGTACACATGGAAGGACCCATGGCTCCAGCTGCCATATGTAATAGAGGATGGCCTTGTTGGGCATTAATGGGAAAAGAAGCCCTTGGTCCTCAATGCCCCAGTGCAGGGAATGTCAGGGTGGGGAGGTGAGGGGGATGGGGGACACCCTCATAGAAGCAGGAGGAGGGGATGGAATAGGGGGTTATGGAGGGGAAACCAGGAAAGGGAATAACATTTGAAATGAAAATAAAATATATTCAAGAAAACAAAAGGAACTCTAGTCCACCCTCCATACAGGAAGAGAGGAAGTCAATGGACACATTGCAGTTTGCACTCTGATATCAATTTCTAGAGCCTGGTGTAGTGTTACTCCTGAAATCCCAGCCTTCAGAAAGCTGAGACTGGAGGATTGCAAATTTGAGCTCAGTCTGGGCTTCACAGCAAGACCCTGCCCCATCCTTCATGTGCCCCAAAGAGAACCATTCCTGGCTCTGTAATGTCATCCTTTGCTTTGTCATTGTCGTTACTAACACGGCGTTATCACTTCATTTCCTGGAAACGGTGACTTTGCCATTACCAGGGTCCTGCTGACAGTGCCCTGTCACTCACCCAGAAAGGTAACATGTGTTTGATATCTAGAGAAAAGTATAGGTAGGATTTCCAAATTGTTAAAAATTGAAAGCACACATTCACAGTCAAGGTTAGGGGGTATTACAATAAAAAGCATGCTCGGTCAGCAAACACTGAGAAAGGGGGAGACTAAATGGGAAACATGATGCATATGCTCAGAAAGAGATAAATGGGGGTACATTAAGTTCTTCTAATAAAACCACAGGGTCTCAGATACATCAAACGGATGATCAAGATGTAGTCACAGCTTGTCCACCGGGACTGAGCCAACTCAGTTCAACTCCCAGCACAGGAAGAGCAAAACGCCCCTCTGACTGTTTGCTCTCTCAGGATTGTATGTCAATTAACACTACACAGAAATTCAGCCGTAGCCGGTGAATGCCAACTAACACAACAAATGTAGGAATGGAAACTTTAATATTAAATATAAAAAAACAAAAGCAAAGCTTTGGACACGAAAGAGTATAAATCCCAGAAGAAAACTTAGCCACAGTGGACAGGACTATGTCTTGTCATTTAATTAGGTGAAGCAAAATCTGGGAGTGCAATTGAAACAGTAAAGCACAAGAAAATATGACTAAAATGTTTCTCATAATCATATGAGGAGAATTTAACAAAATCTTTTCAGACTTGCATTGATGAAGAAAAGACATGCAAGAGAGTCTTTGAAATGATTAGACACTGTGTTAAAAACTTTTGTTCAACTGACCAAGGAAGAAAGAAGAGAAAATTAGACATGAGTTGTCCACATGTAGCAACAGAAAAGTATTAAAACTTTCTTGGTATTTTTCTGTCTGCGTGTGAGAATTTAAAACATGTGTACTTATAACACGGGAAATACAGCATATCTGTGACCACAGTCTAATAGTTTGCCACGTGTACAGAACTGAAACGCTGGGCTCAGGGTAGCCAACACATCATCACATATTTCTCCTTTGTGCTCCGAACAAGCAAAATTCTTTCTATTGCTCTCTGCTTGAAGAAGACGAAGTTAATTAGCCTGTTAGCCACAGTTACCAGGCTGTGCTGGAGGACCTTGAACTTGTTCTCACCATGCAGAGGTGTCCCTGTATCTACTGGACATCTTTCATGGGTGCACCAATTTACATGCCCACTAACAGTGTAAGAAAGTTCCCCTTTGCATCCTCAGTCAGCACTTGGTTTTTATTTTTTATTTTTGGGTGTTTTGTTTTGTTTTGTTTTGTTTTGTTTTGTTTTGTTTTGTTTTGTTTGTTTGTGAGATAATAACCATTCTAACTAGAGTTAGATGATATTACTTTGCGGTTTGGATTTGCATTTCCCTAGTGCTCAGAGAGAACTGAGCATGCTAGTTGCCTTCAAATTCATCAGGGGACTCTGAGCGGTTTAGTGATTCTAAGTGTGGTTTCTGATGTGTAAAGTAGAGATGACCAAATCTAACTCACAATATTGCAAAGAGAATTAACATCTGTATGTAAAGCACTTATCTGGGTGTCTACAGATGGCAATGATCTGATAAAGTCACTGAAGGAGACAACCAGGGTAGCAGCATGTCTTCCAGCCCCTTCTGTGAGAAAAGGCTGGGACTTTGTCTGTGTTCATTTGTGAAGATGTGTATGTGGCAGTGGCACATTGCTCCAGGAACAGACTGAGCAGAGAATCTGGAGAGAGGAAGGGTAGGCTGTGCTGGTCTGCAATGCCTGCAGCCCCCAGTAGGGAAGCAGGAGCAAGGATTCTCACCTCACTACTGCTGTCCCCACCGCTGTCCCCACCACTGCAGGGCATGTGCTCCTCATCCACCAGGCTGGGCTGGGGGCGGGGGGTGGAGTGAGGAAGCAATCACTAGAGCCAGAAAGCAAACCCCTCAAAAGAATGTAAGGCTCAGAACTTGGCGTGAACTTGTGATTTGAGGTAAATAGGCCGTATCTAGTAGTGGTTAATAATCCTGCATTTTAAAAAAATCTGTACACACTACATACTGAATTACTTTCATAACAATACTTGTTCGTTTGGGGGAAAATAAGGGAGGAGAGTTAATTGATGTTGAGTAGTTCCAACAAGAGTTAATTATCCACCGCTTCCCTCGCCCCAAGACACCACCAAATGTAAGATAATTCCTTAGCTTTTAGCATACTTTTCTTTGTCCCAGAAAATATCCAGCTATGGACTTGAGTTAATGTTTCAATATCACCTCACTCACTCTTACTTACATCTCCTATCAAACATTAGTGATGGAGGTGACTGGGTGTAGAACATATGGGCTGTCTGTATGCTCTCAAGCTTCCTATAGCTTTCCAACTGCTCTAAAAAATAAAATCCTGCTTCACATAGAGCCCTTACTGTTTTTCCTCCACAAAGTTCTTTGTGGTGCACATCTTTAATCTCAAAGCTTGGGAAGCAGAGGCAGAGAGGCTGGAGAGGCTGGAGAGGCTGGAGAGGCAGAGAGGCAGAGAGGCAGAGAGGCAGGAGAGGCAGGAGAGGCTGGAGAGGCTGGAGAGGCAAAGAGGCAGAGACAGAGGCAGTTAGATCTCTGAGTTCAAGGCCAGCCTGATCTACAAAGTGAGTTCTAGGACAGCCAGAGATCCACTGAGAAATCTTGTCTTGAAAAACAAAACAACAAACAAACAAATAAATAGAATCCTAAAGATTGCAGAGTGGGGTTGATAGATCTGGGGTTAAAGCCCTTACCACACAAGTGTGAGGACGAAGGTTTGGATTCCCCAGAACCCATGTAAATGCTTGTGAGTGTCACCCATGTGTAATTCCAGCATCCAAAGAGGATCCAAAAGGGTATCTAGCCGGTGAGATTAGTCATCCTAGCAAGCTCTGGCGTTGACTGAGAGACCCTTCCTTTGTGAACAAGGCAGAATGATTGAGGATGATTCCAATATCATCCATGTGGATGCACATACAAGTGCACCCTGCACATGTGTACCCATACATATGAAAACATACATATGCATACATGCAGACCACAGACACATGGAAATGGGAAAAAAATCTTTAAAAATTTGAATTATATCCTAAACATTTTTAATTTAAAATTTAAAAACAAAAGACACGTCCACGTGGAGAAGCCCAGTTAGGTGTCTGAAGATGTTTACTGACCCTGCACACCACAGCGCATGAGGACCTACAGACCCACTTAGTAGAAAACAGAACTAGAAACTGAACTTAGACTGTGAGACACCTAATTGCTGCCACGTGTTCACGTGAAGCCTTACTGTTTGCCTCCACAAAGATGGCGAAGACTTACCATTATTTGTATTGTAAAGCTGATGCTGTGTCTCTAGGGGAGGCAGCCATCTTGGCTCAGCTAGCTAATCCAGATGTACATACAGTTCCCAAACCAGCCATCAGCTGTCAGAACGGGAAAACAGTTACGGGTGTTCCTAAAGCCAGCGCTGTAATCATGTGGTGAGACCCTAGAGTCTGTCCGTTATCCACAGGGCTCATTCGGGGCTAATTTCCTTACCGTGGGGCTCACATGGAAACCACACTCAAGAGCCACATGGAAAATACTTCCGACCCTTGACACTCTTGTCTATAGTTCCCTTGCTGAAATCCAACCCCCCCCCAAAAAAAAATCCCTTTTAAAGCATTTTTGAACAAAGAATTTTGCTGGGATAGCCAGAAAGAAACCATTTTGGGGCTTTTTGGCAAGAGTCAGGTTGGACAGATTGGAGCCAATTTCTGCTGGTCTAGGACATAGTTTTAATCCCGCATACCACTTCCTACATCCACACGTTTCTGAGAGTTTGGACCCTCTTGAGAGGACAGCCAGACAGGAAAGCTAGAAATCGCTCTCCCACTGCCTTCTCCCTTGTCCAGGTCAAAGAGGCACATAGCCAGACACCCTTTCTTCTTTTCATGCATCAATGTCCAGGGAAGCCGACAACACAGTAGCTCTGTTTTCTAACCCAAGAATTAGGGCACAGTGTCTGACAGCATCACTAAACAGGCTGCATGAACTTGAGACTCTCAGGAAGTTCAGGGTGAGTGGCCACGGTTGCGGTAGGACCCAGAAATAGGAGCCCAAACCTGGTTCTGTTCTGCTGGCGATGGTGTATCTCCTAGAGGAGAATGCGGAGACATCACAGCAACAGAACTATCAAGGGTCCTTCCTTAGATGTCCCTGGGTGGGCATCAGTCCCAGAGACCCAACTGCAGGAGAATGTCTCCCTTTGTAGGTTGTGGAACCCCAACTCTAGACTGGAGAGCCCAGGGAAATGCCTCTCTCTTTCCCTGTTTTCCTCTGTCCTACAACACGGGGTTTACCTCCAGTCTTATCTCTTCTTTACTTGTGCCCTATGAACTCCCCAAAGAGGCCAGGGGACCCCCGTAAGAAGATGGTCTTTTCTATAGGTGCAGGGCCATCCTGTGTAAAAAGAGCAGCTGGCCGGTTGTATCACATGCCTCTGAGCAGTTAGAGGGGCAGGCAGAAGAAGGTACCGTGAGGAAGTGCAGTGTCACATGTAGCTCACAGGAAGCCGGCCAGAAGATAGCCGAGGACTGCTGCGTTCAGTTATTTTTCAGCGGATTGGAACAACACAGGTTAGTGCCTTCTTCTGTCTACAAACCCTCCATGGTGGCTCTAAGTTAACCACTTGTTTGACTCCCATCCCTTGACCTGACTTTACGTGTGTTTCTAATGAAGAAAAAAAAAAAAAAACTGCCCTGGCTTTGAATGTAAGAGTCTGTGCAAAGCTGGTAACCACACGTTGTTAGAGGAACAAACATTGAGCCTCTGTGGTGAAAATGAAATTCTCAGAATCGCTGGCTTCCTTGTTTAGGACGTCTATTCCTTTAAAAAGAATAAACTTCAGATGTTTGTTAAGTACGTTATTTCGTGGAATGCAGCTAAGCCTCTTCCCATTTTTACTCACTAGCACAAATCTGAAACAGGACTGGTCAACTTTGTGTTCGCAGACAATGTGTGGGGCATCTGTGGGGTGTTGGAGGAGAAATACCGTGGCTAAAACGTGCTTCAAGGCTGTGTGCAAAAGCTTCTTGTTTTATGGACTTTTCGTCTCATAAAACCTATGAGGTTTTTTTGGCTTGCATTTCATGTAAGAATAACTTTTCAGGCCCATACATTTTTTCTGCCCCACCCCCTTCCTTCCTTTCCTTCCTTACATGAGCTGTGGGGAGAGAAGAGGGGGTAGGGCCGCTTGAGAGTAGATGGGGAAGTCCTCGGTTTAAGAGGCAACACAACCTGGACGGAGGCTGAGCAGGTTCGGAGAAGCCTTGGAGCTTGGTAATGACTAAAGCCTCCTGCACACTCTCCTGTGTTCCACGTGGTAAAGAAGACTGGGTGAGTCTAACACAGAGTCAGAAAGTTGGGTGAAGGGTTGTGGGAGTAGTTCTCTAGAGCAGCATCTAACCAGCCCGGAACTGATCATCTGATCACCACCGAGGGCACACTTCCACACGAAGAGCAAAGTCAACAGACATTCTGACAAAGTAAGTGGCTGCTTCCAGACCTGTAAGGAGCAAGGAAAATGTCTCAAGTCTGAGTCAAGAGGAAGAAGGAGGTCATGCCGAGTTAGAACAGCTGAGTTAGCCCCCCGGGGGGGGGGTTGTTTTGCTTTTGCTGGGGTTGGGGCTGGGGCTCAGTAGGTACGACACTTGTCTCCAGTGCACAAAGCCCCAGTTTGGTGCTGGTAACTGCAGCACCACGTAAAACTGGGTGTGGTCCTGCATATGCCCGTAATCTCAGCCATCGGGAGGTGGAGGCTGGAGGATGGGGTCTTTAAGGTCTTCTTCGGTTACATAATGAGTTCAAAGCCAGTCTGAGCTACCAGAGACCTTGTCTAAAGCCAAGTACATAAACAAATAGCAAAAGCTAGAGGCGACTAGGATCAGTTTCCGGTTTCCTCCGTCTTGGGTCTGGCTTTGGTTTTCTAACGTGTCTGTACAGAAAGAAGAGCAAGGGGTGAAAGGTCGGAGGACTCACGTGTTGCTTACATTCCAGTAGTGCAGAACAGCCAGGGCAGTGATGAAAGTACGCGCTGGCATGTACTCGGACGGCAGCGTATTTTCATTTTTTACTAGCGCGTTGTGCAAGAAAGTGGAGAGGAAGCTGATGCTGAGGGAAGTTCTCTAAGCTGAGATCTGAGCCTCACTGTTTTCCAAAAAACATTCCCTAGTGCTGACAGGGGCAGCACATAATTCCATCGGGTGGAGCAGAGCAGGTCGGGCTCCCCTGCCATTGGAGCCTCTCACACAAGTACAAATACCGTGAGTCTGCAGTAGGGCCGGCTTCCTGTTACATGGTGCTACCCTAGAGCAGGGGAGAGGCTTGCGGCTCAGCCTCGGCTGGGTGTCTCTGGAAGGAGCACTTCATTTTGCTTCTTTTTTGCTTTGTAGAGTTTGTCAGAGAGCTCTGCTGTTCAGGGAGTTTTGTATTATGCTAATCTGCTGTTCATAGTAGAAAGGGCCTTTTTATTTTGTTAAAATGCTTTCCAGATGGACCTGATGTCTTTTTTTTTTTTTGCATACGTATTGATCCAAAAGCTGTTTCCGTTTCCTCTGCTCTCCGTAGGCATTTCTTGGCCTCTTCTTTTTTAAACCAGCTTTCTGCCTCCACTGTGTTAGAGATGCCAGAAACGTTTTCTGAAGGGTTCTCCATATACATCCTGACATCCAGGCTGCAAGGGGTCTAAAGAAAGGTGGGTGCAGGGTGGCGCATGGGAGTCGTGCTGCGTGGGAAGGTACCAGAAAGGTTTAGTTAGGCACTGCCGCCAAGTTACTCAGATCTCGGCTTGAAGGTGAAGAGAGATGAGTTGTCATCTTAAAGCTGGAGAAAAATGTCCGTCCTTGTGAGAGACAGTATGGACAGCTTATGGAAAATCTAGAAGCGGGGGCCCTAAACCTTTGTTTCCTCCAGATCTGACACACGCAGTGACTTCCCCCCCCCCCCAGAATCCCATGTGACTCGAGCGTAGCGCTGTGACTCATCAATGTGACTCATCAATGCCCCCAGCTGTTTGTTTGTGGATACTCCTTTACCTATCAGTTTGGTGACTTCTTCATGCTGATGAAAAGTTATTGCTTTGAGACCGGCTGAGGAGGCAGCGACCGGAATGTCTGTTCCGATGCTGCCCGTAGTGACCTCGCCTCCTCGGCACTGTGTTCATCCTGCATTTCGCTACGGGTTTTACAGTAACATCGGTTTGTGGTTTAGAAAGACTTTTCATCACTGTGACAAAATGTCTGCTACGAGCTGTGTGATGGAGCAATGATTGGTTTTGGCTCACAGTTGGGAAGGTTTCAGCCACTGGTTGGCTGGTTCCTGTACTTGTGGCATGACAGGACCACTGTGGAGTAAGAGAATGGCAGAGGGAAAGAGGCAGGAAGGGACTGGGATAAAGTATATCTTCCTAGTATATCTTCTTAGTGGCTGCTACCGATAAGAAGGCCCCACCTGTACTGTCCACCACCTTCCCATAATGCATCCATCGATGAAGTCAGAGCCTTCAGGATCCAGTCACATCTCAATAGTCCTAACTCTGAGCATCGCTTCAGTGGGAGCTGAGCTTCCAAAGCATGAACTACAGGGAGAACTCAGATCAAAGCTATAGCAGCTGAACATTGTAGTGTGACATAAAAGGAAGTTGTAGACTTGTAGTAAGGAGTGTGTGTGTGTGTGTGTCTGTGTATGTGTAGTATGTGTGGAAGAACCCCTTAGGGATTTTATTTTCTTAGCTAACAACTGTTGCAAGAGCTGGGCTCGAGGGTGCACGCCTTTAATCCCAGCACTTGAGAGGCAGAGGCAGGAAAGTTTATGAGTTTGAGGCCAGCCTGGGCTACATGGTGAGACTCTGTCTGAAGCATGATTAGATGGTATATTGGAGTCTATAGTTATTTGAACCATGTTTAGACTAAGAGGTTACACATGTACGGATGCTCTTTTGGAGAGGTTGCCAATGGGTACTGCTCTCTGTGTGGTGGTACTTTTAAGTGTCTTCTTTGATCTCTGGGACACCAGTGGGAAGACTCAGTCTTCCTTAAAGGCATTAGAAAACTGTAGGAAGTTTCTGACTTCAGAGTACTGGATACAGGTCCAGAGGAGGAGCTGCCCAGTACCTCATCAACTTGCTATGCAGAAAGTTGTCCGGAGAGAGAGAAAGAGCTATTAAAGGAAAAGAGTTGGTGTCCAGCTCAGCTTGTCCCACACTGGGCCTTCTCAGGAAAATAATACAACCTCCATAACTCACTGAAGTGAGCGTGCTTGAACTGCCAGGAATTCTCCCAGGATCTCTCCCACAGAGCACCATGCCTTCCCACCTTCTCTTCGGTCCTCCCTCTTCATGTCTTCTCCCAAACGTCTCTCCTGCCACTCCATGCCTATTGCCTTCTGAAGGCTCAAGCTAGAATTTTTATGTGTATATGATATGTTCCCTCATGCAGCCGTTCCACCCAGAGCGTTAAACAGGTTCCCTGTGAAAAGAGATCACAGTGAGGCTGCTGAGCAGATGTGTGCAAGGGAAATACTTCGGGAAGAGTAGCTAGTATGAGATAGATCCTGATGAATCAGGAAGGATGAATAGTCTACTAGTTTTTTTTCTTTTAAGGATTTATAAGGAAATAGTGTTAAGAGAAGACCTGAAAAAGTCAGAGGTAATTGGCCCTAAAAGACTCAAATGTTGTTATTGAAGAACTGTTTTTCCCTTCCTCGGTGCCAGGAACATCTGGCTTTGGGAAGAGTTTAGGAAAGAGACTTGCAGATGCTCTTGACATTATTTAGAATTCAAGGAGACAAGTAGAAAAAATATATAGAGAGAGAGAGAAAAAAAAAAGAGGAGATGTTAGGACTTTTAAATATTGGAAACAGACCCAGAAACGTCAAGTGACCTGACAGAGGTTCGAACAGCTTGTGAGTGTCACTCAGACCGAGGACTGATCCCAGCACTGGGGTTTGGTTACAGGCGCCTCTGTGGTACCCAGAGCCCGACTCATGCCTAATGAGGGGTAGACCAAGCATAGCCTCTGCTTGCAGCTGCTTCCTCCTACACACTCCTGACAGATAACAATGCATCTGTAACCTCGTGGGCATGTCACCCAGATGAAGCATGTGTGTAATGACCTGGTCCCGGAGAAGTGAGGGAGAGGGACAGTCAGCAATGGGCTAGGACAAGAAAGCAGACTGACTCTTGCAGACGCATGTGTGGGTCAAAAAACGACAGCCGACATCTGTTGTGAGGTGTGGATGAGTTTGAGGTTCACTGGCCTGGGTGAAGCAATCCTCAGGAGAGCTAGTCACCGTCAGCACTGGCTCCATGGCTGCTGGTCCACCTCCTGAAATCTGCAGCAGACTCTTGTGAATTTTAATGAGGGTCAGCTGAGGACCTCTTTGGTGAGGGCTGGATTTGAAGTTGTTAACCAGCCTCTAGACCAGCTCCCATTTGGACTCAAACTTCTTCTTTCACACACTCACAACACAGATCACGTCTCTGACCCTAGAAAGCATGAGGGAATTCACACTTGTGAGTGAGCAGGCACTCTCCAATGTTCTCTAACCAGCTCAGTTCTGCCCCGGTCCACGTCGAGACATCGTCCAACAGGTGGAGGGCTTGGTGCCCAAGACTGCTCCCCATCTCCCACCTCCCACCTCCCCACTTTAGATGTGAGTCGTAAGTTGCAATGCCTGTGGGTCTAGCTCACGGGCTGCAAGTCGGTGTCTCCACAACCCTGCCTCGGGTTTGACTAGCTTGCTAGAGAAGAGCTTGTACAACAGTGGGTGACGGTCGTGCGTACCATTGATTATAAAGTGTGTCTATCACAAAGGACTCTGGTAAGGAGGTTAGTGTGTCACAAAGGACACAGGCTAAGATGTGGGAGAAGGGACTTGGTGTGCCCCTTCAGCGGCAATCTGTGGACCTTCCAGCTCTCAGGACACTCTAGCCCCGTCCTGCTGGGTTTGGTAGAAGCTTCATTGCAGAGGTAACGCAGGATGTTGACAGACCAGGGAAACCTGTCTGTTCTGCGTTCTTGGCCTTTCTAGGCAGCAATCTGCCATCCGGGGTGTGGGGCAGGGAACCCCTCGGGAATGGAGGGCCTTCTGACTACTGTAGGGCAGAGGCAAGTCAGAGAAATCCTTTGTTACCTCTTCCGAGAATAAAAGGCTGGAGATTAGATGTTTCGTGATCCACCTGGGAAAGTCCTGGCTTCTAGGACCTGCCTTGGTCAGGAACTGCAAATAAAAACCACAAGTTGTTCCTTTTAACAGCGCAGCCACTGTTTAGGGTCGTTCCTGGGCAAACAACAGATTCTTCTCGGTGTCACTTCCTCTGTTCTCTAAAACATCCCTAGCCGGCTGGAGAGATGGCCCAGTGGATAAGGGCACTGGATGCTCTTCCAGAGGACCCAGATTTGATGCCCGCACCCACACAGCTCAGAACTGTCTGTAACTCCAGTTCCAGGAGACCCAGTGCCTTCTACCAACCTCCGTGTGCAACAGGTGCACACCTGGTGCATACATACGTGCAAACAAAACAAAACCTACGCACATAAAATCAATAAGATACCACAAGCGGGAAGGGTGTTGAAGGCTTCCCCTGATGTTCTTCAGCACTGATTCAGGTAGACTGGCTGGCCAGTAAGCCCCAAACATCCCCCTGTCTCAGCCTCTGCCGCCCTGAGGTTACCAGCAGGAATGGCCACACCAGGGTTTTAAAAGTGGGTTCTGGACACTTGAACTAAGGATCTCAGGGTTGTGGAGCAAGCACTTTATCACCTGGGCCAGCTCTCCTGCAGCGTTGCAGGAAGACAGGACACACACAGGCTTTGCCACTAGAACTCTTTAGGATCCTGGGCTTTATTACATAGTCATGCTTGGATTTTGCTTGACTTCCCCCCCTCCCCTCCTCTTTCTTTCTCCCCCTCTCTTCCTCCTTCCCCTCCTCTTCTTTTTCTTCCCTTTTCCCTCCTTCCTTTCCTCTTAATTCTGAAACATCTGTCAATCACTTTCCATGTTAGACCTTCCCGTCCAATTGGAGACTATGAACCCTGAGCAACATACCTAAGAAACACTACATGATTTTTCCATTGTTTTTAAAGCAGCATCACTCTGTAGCTCGGACTGGTCTCAAATTCACTGTCTTCCTGCTGCAGTCTCCCTCGTTTGGGGATCACAGACGTATCACCATACCCAGCTTTTTCTAAAGTACACGTTTAGAAAGTTGGAGTCATGCTTACTGAGTAAACAGGAAGGGGAAAGACAGAGGCAGTGGTGGGTGTGTGCGTTTGGGTGATGGTGATGGGGACGATGCTCATGAGAAGTCAGCACAGACTTGATGGGAGAAAGCATAGGACGGGGAGGCAGGAGCATGCCTGGAATGGCCACAGAATAACCAGGAGACATTGCAATTCAGGCCAAGTAAAGGAGAAAGCAGATGTGGGAAGCAGGGTGCTGGAGGTCCAATAGGCTAGTAGGGACTTTGTCTCTCATTCAAAGTGAGAAATAACTTTGAGAACTCTGGGGGGCGGAGGAAAGCGTGGTGGCCTTCCTGTACTGTAGACTTTGGGAGCAGAGGAAAGGGAGAAAGAAACAGTTAAGAGTCCTGTGTGCTGCAGCAGTGAGAGAGCTAGAGAAATAGCGCTGTCAAGAGCACCCGAGTTTTCCCTCCAGGACCCATGTGGTGTGGCTCACAGCTACCTGTAACTCCAACTATAGGAGACCCAACGCCCCCTACTGGCCTCCTTCGGCACAGCACTCACATGTACATACCCACACATACCCACGATTAAAAATAAAATCTAAAAAACAAAATTTGGTAAGATTAACTGTTGGGTTGAATAGCATTTGGTGGAGAGAGGCGTCAAGGAAGATTCCCAGAATGTTGGCCAAAGCACATGAAAAACAGAAATGAAGGCAGCGGGCAGGGGGGTTATACAGCAGGGTTTACCAAGTTTAAGATTCCTGTTTGAGGTCCACGTAGAAAGTGGGATATACCCAAAAGAGTGTTCTAAAAGACCCCTGCCACTCTTTCTCAGAGGTGTCACTGGTACAGTGTCACTCCAGAATTAGCCTGTGACCCGTGAAGCACTTGTAGAGGATGTGGGCAGGGCTGCTGTGCTGTGTGCAGCCTCTAATTTCTGAGTGTCAGCTCCGAGAGACGGTGCTCTTAGGGGTAAGCGGGAAGAAGGCACGCTTCTAGTCTCAAGACTTACCTTCAGTTCCTTAATCACCAACTGACTCCACAGTGTTTGTTTTAAGAAACAAGAGTCTGCATTTTAATAGAACTAGCAAGAACAGTGGCTGATCAAGTCCAGCCTGCCTTTGCTGATGTGGGAACAACATGGAGACAGGTCAGACGACCGCAACCTTTATGTTTATGTTTATGTACGTGTTGTATTAAAGATAATCAGGTTGCATTAATCCCAGACATTGCGCAGTTCCAAAATTTCAGGGAAGTAATCTTAGGTTATTTTCCTGTGAAAAGGAGGTGTATTGTATAACCAAGGAGAGCTGAGTTCTCCTAGATGAATTCTGAGTCATACATGCAAAACCGTTAACTTACTTTTAGACACTTTAAGTCACTTTTTGGGTCTTTGCTCTAACTAGCTGTGTGAGCCTGTTGTGAGTGTGTATACCAATAACCGTAGGATTCGGGAGACAATGGCAGCAGGGTTGTAAGTTCGAAGCCAGCTTATCTACATGGTCAGAACATATCTCAACAAACAAACAGAAAGAGGCTTATGCAGACACAACCCAACTACTTAATATGTATATTTAGTATTCGTTAACACACTGCAACAATACTGGCATTTCTTCACAGAAACAGATTAAGTTCTAACTTCTTATTGCTGCTCTCGGATACTAAGAGCACATCTGTCACATCTGTCTGTAAATTATCTCCTTTGGATCTTCAACCTGCATCAGAGGCAGGTGCTGTGGGAGTCTTGTTTACTGAGATGAGAACTCCTAGGGGGGGAGATGACTTGGTTGAATTCCACTGAGGTCTCTCTCTCTCTCTCTCTCTCTCTCTCTCTCTCTCTCTCTCTGTGTGTGTGTGTGTGTGTGTGTGTGTGTGTTTTCCGAGCTCTCCCCATCTACTTCCCAGAGGATGAAGTAAAACAAACTGGAACATTTTAGTAGTTCAAAAGACACTTAGTAATTTTGCATGTGCGCCCAGCGGCACCGCAGAGCGATCTTCATGATAAATAAGCCTAAAATAATGCGGAATCTGTACATTTCCAGTAGTTGCTCTTAGGTGAGAAGATCCACGAATAACATGTTTTTTCCTTGGCCTCTGCCTCATTCAGTGATGGATGGACACTTTGGGTGTGATGTCTGTCACCTGCAGGCTAAAGACATGGATCCTGCAGATCCACAGAGCACCTGACTTCTCCCCAACAGCAACAAAAGCCTTTGGCCAGCATCAGTGTCCTAGTCTGTGCTCTCAGATATAACTGGACGTGGGGATACTGTCAGGCAAATGGCCCAGAGAGATCCGAGTGAGAGGCTCTGCAGGCCTCAGGAGTAATCCAGGACCCAGAAGCTCTGGCCACAGCACAGGGCACTGGGAGGAAAGCTGGATTCTGTCCCATCCACGCAGGCCAGAGTGCTGTCTGGATTGAGGTCAGCTCCAATAGCAACACCCTCCCCCAGGGATGAAGACGTTAGGAGGGGCAGTGTTCTCCATAGTTGGTGTTTGTTCTTGTTTCCCCTGATGCAGAAATGCTGGATATTAAACAATCAGGATGCTTCAAAACCAGTTAGTGAGTTGTTCGCAGCTTCTGGTGCCTGAGCCAACAGCAGAGTCACCAAGGCTTCTGCGATTCCACAGCCGAAAGGCCAGTACCAGGCACTGCTCTGGGACCCAGTTCCAGCACTAGACACAGTCCAGTTAGGAAACGAGTTGCCCGTGGCCTCTGTCTTACACTGAGAAAATGGGAACAAAGCATTCCCGTGAGCAAGCGACAAGAAATTTCCACTGAGATCCAGGGTGGCAGAATTGAAGCCCGTAGTCGTATGTCTAGTCAACTGGTACTGTGGCATAGCCTCATCCACAGCAGCCCAAGCTGTCCCACATTTGCTGGCAGCATGGGGACCACTGTCATGACTATGGAGTGACAGAGGTGAAGCGCCACCCTCCTCTCCAGGGATACTTTAGATTATTCCTGTTCTCAGTGGCCCCAGTTAAAAGATTTCAATGTTTCTGCAGGAAAACATTTATCTCCCCCGTCTTGGTTTTTTTTTTTTTTTTTTTAAACTTTGCATTAGAAACGTGGTTGTTACTTCAACTGAGGGCTTATTTGTTCCTATAGCTTGCTAAGATCCACCTGCCCAAGGTAAGCAAAGGGTCCTTACTAACTGAACTCCAGGAGTTAGTTACTCACTGGGGCCAAACATTTGCCTTTTGCAGCTATGAGGAAAGTCTTCAGAGTTGGATATATTTCTGAGTGGAAACCCACTTTTTAAAAAAAAAGATCTCTCACAGACATAGTAAACCCAGATGGTGGACCACAGGGATGTGTGAAGAATCTTTGTGCCCATCCTTAAAACACCCAACTGGCTTTTAGATGGTGTAAGATATACTGTTTACTTTATATGCAGGGGCTTTCAACCTGAGGTCTATAAACTGGATAGAGAAATAGTGCTTCTGGGGCTGGAGAGATGACTCAGTGGCTAAGGGCACTTAACCAGTCTTGCAAAGGACATGGGTTTGATTCCTGGCACTCATGTGGCTCACAATTGTCTATGACTTCAGTTTCAGGGGATCCTGTGCCGCCTTCCGTGAGTACCAGACCTACATGTGGTGCACAATCATACATGCAAGTATGACACTCATACACATGAAAGAAAAAGGCAAACAACTAAAAAGGAAGCTGCGTTTCTGTCTTTACCAGCCCCTAGGAATTTTGCATTTTCTTGGGTTGTGAATGTAGCCAGCAAAGCAAGGTAGGGCTGGGGGCCCTTGTGACATCTCCTGCAGGAAACTGTAGATGTTTTATGTCACCAGGTAGCAGGCAGCTTACAAGACAGTGTACCCCTCCTTCAGACCCACAGTCTGCGATATAACAAGCGTCCGCTGCTGGTTAGCTGCCCTGCCTGAGGAACGGATTTAATGATTCACTTTGGTGAAGGGCATGTAGCGGAGAGGAAAGGGTGGCCTTCTGAGATCAAGTGACAGAGACTTCCGCTTTCATCCTCACTGTCCTGTTCTGTGAAGAAAGACAACCACAGTCTCATGAACAACTATCCTATAGAGAACTATGACACTGAGCCAAGGAGGACTGGGGTGGGCAGAGACTGAGCGTGAGTAAGCTTGGAAGCAGTCTCCTCCTCAGTCAGACCTTCAGAAGACATTATAACCCTGGCAGAAACCTTGGCTGCAGTCCTGTGGTAGTCAGTCAGAGGCATACAGCTAGGCTGTGTGCGAAGATCTCCGCCCTGTGGGTTCTGTGCTATAATATAATAGTCTTGGCTTTGAGTGCTCATGAGGTTCTGGGGTAATTTATTACACACCAGTAGATTAATTGGCGCATATTATAATTGCAGACGTCTCTTTATATTGTTTAGGCTCATTTCCAATTTGAAGAGCCTAATAGGCTAACCACTGGATCTTGGTATTCAACGCATAAGGAAACACACACACTCATGTATAGCTAATATGTCTTAAGCTGTTTCGATGCCATGAAACTCCCTCATTGAAATTTCTCAGTTTTAAAGTCTTAAGAACTTATGGATAACTCAAATTCAAAATCAGTAAGCTAGGGCTGGAGAGATGGCTCAGTGGTTAGGAGCACTGACTACTCGTCCAGAGGTCCTGAGTTCAATTCCCAGCAACCACATGGTGGCTCACAGCTGTCTGTAATGGGATCCGGTGCCCTTTTCTGATGTGCATGAAGACAGGGGCAGTGTAATCACATACATAAAATAAGTAAATTAATCTTTAACAACAACAACAACAAAATCACTAAGCAAACGAGGAAATGTCAGGAGGGCATTGGTAGGTGTTATAGCTCTTTCTGCCATATGAGATGTACAGATGGAAGCTGAATCTCCGAACTTAATCAGCTCTGAAAACTCTGGAAGCTGAGTAGTTCCCTTGCAGGTGGGGCTTCCAGCTGTGCGGTCGAAGAGCTGGTGGGAACAAGTGCCAGCTAGAGCAAGGACAGTCTGAACAATAAACAGTGGGTAACAGTGGCTCCATGTGGGAGGGTAGGGATGGTGGGGGAGGGGTGGGGAGGGGCAGGGAGGGGTGGGGAGGGGTGGGGGAGGGGAAGGATGGGGGAGGAGTGGGGAGGGGTGGGGGAGGGGGAGGGTGGGGGAGAGGAAGGGTGGGGGTTGTTCCCCAGCAGACTCTATATGAGAAGGTGTCTGCCTGAGCTGTCACCCTTCCCTCCCTAGCACTCTGTCCTGATCTCCTTGGTGGTTTTTGAGAACCATGGATAAGCAATTCTTTATTTAAATAATTATCAATTAAAATATATCTTATGGGGAAAAACATAGTGCCATATGAAATTCAAGGCTCGGCTGGTAGCCCATGCAAACATGTCATTGTCCCCTGTATCCCAGGATGTAGGAACAGGAGGATCAAACATTTGCCTTAGCTATATAAGACCCTGACTCAAACAACACAAATCAACACCAACAGAAAAAAAATTATCATGGATATAGCTTTTTTTTTATTAGGATGTCACCCAAATATTAGATTAGATGAAAAATAAAAAGATTAAAAATAAAAATTAGATTCCATTACAGATGGCTTTGAGCCACCATGTGGTTGCTGGGAATTGAACTCAGGACCTCAGGAAGAGCAGTCAGTGCTCTTAACCACTGAGCCATCTCTCCAGCCTGTATGCATGGCTTCTTATAGAGGATGATATGGTCTCAGAAATGCATTGTGGGTGATTTCATCCTTGTGCTAACATCACAGAGTGCACTTATACAGAAGGCAAAAGCACTAAGCAGTGTCCGACAGGGCCCCCATCATCTCTGAGGTCTTGTCCCTGACTGCAATGTCATTGTGTAGTGTTATTTTGTAGTGTGAAATTGTCACAGAATTGTGCAGTTCATTATAAATGCCGGAAGCTGAGAAATCTGACTTAAGAAATTGCCAAGAGTCTATACATGTCCGAATATTACCAGATAATCTGTTGAGGGGCTGGTGAGCTGCTCTAATGGTTAAGAACAAATGCTACTCTTCCAGAGGACTTGGGTTCAAGTCCCAATACCCACACCCAGCAGTTCACAACCACCCCCATAGGTTTAGGTCCAGAAGGATCCAACACCTTTGTCCTCTTTGGGCACTTTATTATGTTCACATATCTACACACAGATACAGACATATGCACATTACTAAAGATAAGAAAAATAGATGTTTTGAAAAGGGAGATAATCGGCTGTAGTTGTGGATCAAAATTCAAGGTTGCATCGGGGTGTTTTGTAACCTAGGAGGCCCAGTTTAGAGGGAGGGATTCCCTGTGCCTCCCAAACTTCCAGTAAGGTGTACATACTGCCTACTTTGCCTTCCCTTCTAGAGCAGAGGGAAAGGGTGGGCAGTGACTTGGGGACCCTCATCTGCAAAATTCTATTCCACTTCGTTTACTTCCACAAATTCCAAGGCTGAGAGTCTTACTCGTACAGAAGTCAGCCCAAGGGTGGTGTCTAAGCATACAAAATCCAGTGTCGTGGTCGGACTGGATATGGCCAGGTCATGCTGAGACTGTGTTAGAAGCAGAGAAGACACATGCATAGCACGTGAAGGCTTGGTACAGACAGAATGTTGCCATCTTTCAGGAGAGAGGGTCATGCTCTGGGGGAATGAAGGAGAAAGACAACCCACCTGCACAAGGCCCATGGTGAAACTCGATACTTTGTATGTGAACCTAAAAACATTAATTTACAAAAAGAAAGATTTACTTCAGTGGTTATAATGGTGTTTTAGATATCTTAGTTACATAAGGTGCAAACTTGAAGCTGAGCATATTTCATGTCACCTTGTGAAATGTAGCGATGAGAAATTGCAAGTTTTGCCTGGCATATGTTCCTCCTGGACAGTGCTGGTCTGCCTCTACCCATCCGCGGAAAACAAAGAGCTCTCTCTGTATAAGTGTGGGAGGGTCGTGGCTGTAACCTGATGGTGCTTGTCTGTGGCTCTGTTTGCCCCTCTCTTGATCTCTGGGTTTGTGATTCCAGTGGTTTTCTGCACACACCCAGGAACTCTCTGGATCTCGAGCTCCAAGTGCACAGATCTCGCTTGTGTGAAAGCTGACCCTGCTCCTTTTTTTACCGTTCTGTTTGATAACTCCCGCTCCTGTCTTGTTATTTCTTACTGTTAAGTATTACTTAGGCACATCTCATGTTTTCTACATCCCACCCCGGTTGAGACAAGCGAAGCCAGCCTGGACCAAGACATATTCATCCCCCGTTGTCAAAGTTTCTAGCCTTTTCCCACATTGCCACTAGAATGAACTTGACAATGGGCAGAGTGAATAGCTTAAATAGTTTCCATGGATTCCTCAAGCGTTCTACACGAAGGCCCAAATTCCTGAACACTGCCTGGCCCTGACACCACTCCAACTTCACTGTGCACATAGGTTTCTCCCCGGGGCTGTGCATCTGACTGCACTTTATTCAATGCCCCTCTCCTTCTACCCCGGGCGCCTGTAAGCGCAGGCGCAGTTCCTCTGGGAACCCCTTTCTTTTGCTCGGTAGCATCTATGGTACGTTCTGCAAGCCTGTCACTGCCCAGTCAAACACGCTATGGCGTGTTCATGTACCGTCCTCCCCACCTCTCTCCAGCGTGAGTCCCTCACTCCTTGCCGTGGGACTCTCCTCTCCTGTGTCAGTACTTACACAGGAACTTGCCTTTGTAGAAGGTTAGTAAACGCACATCAGATAAGCGCTCAATGGATAAATGCTGACTGTGTTTATGGTGCAAAGAAATAAATAAAAAAAAAAAAAAAAAAAAAAAAAAAAACCTATAGATCCAAGAGGGATCTTGCTGAATAAAGTATAATTTAAGATGTTAACATTTGCTTTTTCCCTATAAAAAGAATTCTTTCTGATTAAGTACATGAAGACAAAATAGAATTTAGAGCATAACTTCTTTTGCAAATACATCTGTCTAACTTTCTCCTTATCTTGGTAATGGTGAGCAGTTGTTTCCATTAGGTTGGAGGGCCAACCCAGACTCAATAAATGTCTCTTGGTACATTGGCCAGGCCACTGAACCTCTCCAAGTTTGCTCACTCTATTCAGACACTAAGATAGTTGATCGGCTCAACAATTTCTAATGCAGTTTCTATTCTGAAATGATTTTAAAGCATGCTATGCCTTCTGGGGTCCTGAAGTTGTGACTTCCAGTCAAAATGGGTTTGTTCTTAATAATAGGTCAGCTCACCTTCTAGAATATCATATATGAACAAGGAGTTAAAATGTATGGGCCACTGTTCTGACCCATCGAGGAAATAAATCAATTAGGGTAAATAAATAAATCAATTTTCCGAAAAAGTTACCTTTTGTTATAACCATGATGCCGCGTGTGAACATTCACTTTATGTGGCCAGAGGGAAGGAGGGTGTGTGAGCATTTCAGTAGGTCATTTGTACTAAACAAGTGTAAATTGTCCAACTTCTGCACAAGTCTGTGTATAGGCATTGGTTTTTCAGACCTGGAACTTGCTCTGTAGATCAGATTAGCCTCAAACTCACAGCAATCCCCCTGCCTCTGCCTCCTGAGTGCTGGGCTTAAGTGTGTCTCCACATCCAGATTACATAAGTGTATTAGTGTCGGCATATTTATAAAGGCAAAGTTGGACTAAGTGGATAACAGCAGGGGGATGTTAGGGGGAAAAAACCACTCTGCTTTTACTTTAAAAATCACATTTCCAACGAGCACTTAAGTAATATGAAAGAATAAGAAAAGCTGGGCTGGAGAGATGGCTCCATGGTTCAGAGCCCTGGCTGTTCTTGCAAAGGCCTCAGATTTGATTCCCAGAACCTATTTAACAGCTCACAACTGCCTGTAACCCCACTCCTAGGGTTTCTAACTCCCCGTTCTGGCCTCTGTGAGTACACCCATGCACATAAAATAAAAGCAATTTCTAAAATATATTTATTTATTTAATGTGAGTACATTATAGCTGGTTTTTTTCAGACAGACCAGAAGAGGGCATTGGATCCCATTACAGATGGTTGTCAGCCATCATGCGGTGCTGGAAATTGAACTCAGGACCTCTGGAAGAGCAGCCAGTGTTCTCCAGCCCCCAAAATAAATACTTTTGAAAAATAAAACCTAGGTGTCAAAAGATACTTCAGAACCACATACGTGGATAATTCTGACTTTAAAATATTTGAGGCATACATGAAACTAGAGGAAAACACTTTCCAAAGTTATCAGTGGATGAGTGGATACTGTGGCTGATATCAATAATCATGACATTTGGGAGGTTGAAGCAGGAAGGTCAGGAGTTCGAGGCCTGCTTGGGCTAGACAGAGATATCTTCATGAGACCCTGTCTCAGAAAGTTATCAATATTCACTGCTTCCTATCACCACTATAAAATCTTTAAAAAACGTGTGTGCCACCGGTTTCCAGAGTAGATGTGTGCTGCTCCCATGTTTTAGGGGTACGGGATGCTTGTCAAAGGCACTATTCTGAGTGCTGTAGACACGGAATGGCGGAGGCTTTGGTGCCTGGTGTCTAGTAACACTGGATTGCAAGGGCCACAGACACCTGGCACTAACTGGGGGACTTGGGACTCCAGGACAGAGGGGACAATAGGCTAGTGAAGAAAGAGGTGTCTGTGCGTCTCACCTCGGGTGACACCTCGCCAGGGCACATAAATGCCCATGGAACCATCTTCAACGGTGTCTTCTTTCAGAACAAATCTAGCCAGCTTTAGTAGGACACTGGGCCACCCCTTAAGGTGACTGACCCCACATCTCAGGAAAGAAGACCTCCAACAAAGCCTGTGCCATGTCTGCTGCCATTTGGCAAGCTTTTTGGTTGTTGTTGTTTTTCTATTGCAACGTCAGGGTTTGAACCTAGGGCCTCAGTTAAGTTAGTGAATACTCTGCCACTGCACTCAAGCCCTGGCCTTCTATGTGAATTTTTTAAAAGACTTATTTATTTACTTTATGTATGTGAATACACTGTTGCCGTCTTCAGACACACCAGAAGAGGGCATCAGACCCCATTACAGATGGTTGTGAGCCACCATGTGGATTTGAACTCAGGACCTCTGGAAGAGCAGTCTGTGCTCTTAACCGCTGAGCCGTCTCTCCAGCCCCCTTTATTGTATCAATCTTTAAAAGCCCCCATTTAGAAATGATTGACTCAGTGAGCTCCAGACACAGTGCATTATTATGCAAAGTCGAGATTTGCAAAGCTAGGCTGAGGCAAGGTTTCTCTGTCCCAGAACTCACTATGTAGACCTGGCTGGCCTTGAACTCACAGAGATCTACCTGCCTCTGCAATTGAGTGCCAGAATTAAAAGTGTGTGCCACCACACCCAACCACCTAGGTCAGATGTTTTTATTAGGGGGTTTTCTTGTAAGGATGGGCAATAAAGGAGGCAGGAAATCCAGGACCAGCACTAAGGGAGGTGCTTACCGTATTGAAGCATGTCTCTCCTGAGACAGATCATGTAAGTTCAGATTCTTCCTATGTTCTCTGTCTTGTGTGTGCTTCTACTTCATCATTATCTGCAGCAGCACCCCCACTTCAACATCATATCAAACCATCACCGCCACCCCCATCATCACCACCATCACCATCCCCCACCGCCACCCCCCACCACCACCCCCCACCACCACCACAGTCATTATCATCAACACCATCACCATGTTGTGAAACAGGAGTTGATGACATTTGAAAGCACCTATAGCACTCCTTATCACACAGCAAGAGTTCAGTAACTGTTAGTTATTGTTGTTCCTAGTTATCGTTCTTGGTATTCATAAGGATTGTGGAAGACTCAGGTGCAGTTGGGTACCTCAGAGTCCTCCGGGTGCCTACATCCCTACAAAACACATGCTGTCCTCTCCTCTGTCTGTGAGCTCACTGCCACTTCTCCTCTTCGCTCTCCTCTGCCGGGACTTTATGAGTCCCATTTAATTCTTCAGAGACTAGGAGGGGCTGGAGGTGTCTAGGGGTCCCTTCTTCCTTCCTTCCTTCCAGGCCAGAACAGTTCACAGTGTGAGCTCCATCCTGAGTGTGACTACCCTCGTCCAGGGGTCAGCTCTTTTCCAGTTGGCTAGGGCCGGAGCCGCTCTCACGAGGGGAATGAAGGCACATCAAGGAAGCTCTTACAAATATAGAACTTCAACTCCAAATAGTCTTAGAGGCTGTGAAAGAAAACATTTCTAAAGGACATAAGACCATGGATAAGGAACAAGATGAACTTTAGCCTTTCCCCCGTGAAATGGGTTCATTTTCTAAGACTTGGTAGTTATTGTTAAAGTCCACAGAGGAAGCCATGTGACTCAGAATTATGGGAATAAAAGAAATCCTCAAAGACATTTGCTGAGCTTGGCCCTTGTTGGCCATCCCCGCCCCCCCTCTACAGCAGTCCACCTTGTAGCCTGCCCCTCTCTTCTGCCTGTTCACAGAACAGCCACGAAAAGCACGGTGTGCATAGCACATGGAGAGATACCAGTGGGGCTTCTCATGCTTTTCTGAAACTGAGAGAGACCCGTGTAAAAGCTATGGAGGGATGGTAACACTGCACGTAGACCTTCCCACAGACGGCACGTCTCTGTGTTCTGACACTGCTAAAGAACCACACATTTCCACTTCTCTGTGCCTTCAATGTGATAAGAAACCTATTCATTGCAAAGTTAGACCACACTAGTCTGCAAGCTGTGTCTGGCCTAAACTACTGTACCTCTGGTGCCAATGGCTCAGTGTCTGCAGACAGCCGAGGACAGGCAGGTGGACACGTAGGCGGGCTAGTGCTTTCGGGCTTGGAGAGGTCTTTGTTCCTCTGGGCCATCTGTCTTTTCCAGATGCCTTTGATTTGGTATTTCCTCTGGCCAGAGAATAGCATGGAAACACTGAACACAGTTTGCTCTAGCCCTTAAGAGTTCTTTCCAGAGAACTCTCTAGGGTTCTGCTGGGTTTGACCAGCTGCAGAGGCTGGCTGAGCGGCGAACCACCTAGAAAGACAAATGGCAGAAAGCGTAAGGCTTGGACAGCCCTCAGGAGCCCACCGTTAGCAAGCAGTCCACCTTCAAAGTCACAGCCAACCCCTGAAGAAACAAAGTGCTGTTTGGCTGTTGGAATTGCTCCATCATAGGATCTGGACCCTGAGTGGTTTTTAGTTCAAAATCTCACCAACCTGTCGAAAGCTGATGACACAAAATATTAGTCACCCTTTCCGTTTTCCCCTCCCATCCCCAAGGGACAAAGGGAAAAGAATGGTCCATCAGCCATGAGGTCAGTTTTCTTCTAGGAACAAAAATGAATTTTTTTGTGTACCCTTAACCCTATCTGGTTAAATATGTCAGAAGAACAACTTAAAACCTAGATTAACAGCAAGATTCGAAGAGTGGCTGACGAGGCTTTTCCCAAGTTTATTTGAAATAAACATCAAATGCCTTTTGAAATTTTGTTGGGTAGGTGGCACCTCTTTACTTAGAAAAATAACCGCTTTTACAGAAAATGATGCTTCCTAAAATCAAGTGAAATACTGGTCTCTATTACTGATGTTTTCACCTCAAGATTTAAAAATTATCATCATCATCATCATCATCATCATTATTATTATTATTATTATTATTATTATTATTGTCAGGGTCACAGTACATAGCCCCTGGCTGGCCTGGTACTGGATGTATAAAGCAAGCAGCCCCCAAACTCAAGAGCCCCACCTGCTTTGCCTCCCAGGAATTAAAGGCACATACTACAAGGTCCAGCTACAGGTTGTTTTTAAATGAGCAAAAATGAAAATTCAGTACTGGCTAATCTCAAGTTGGCAGTTAGACCAGGTATTGTTAGGATTCTCTTCCCTCTATTAGTTTTTCAGGGAAAGGACCCAGGCAAGAAGACTCCATAGACAGGTCTCAGCAACGGGAGACAGTTGTGGGCTCAGAATGAGCTTCCAATTGGGAGCGGCCCAAGGAAGGAGGTGTCAGACGTGTTTCCCCATCTGGCTTCTGGAGAGCAAAATAAGAGAGGGCCCACCTGTCTCTTAAGATGGGAAGCCTCTCAGACTCGGTTCTGTTTCTGCAGCCGCACCAGGTCCATGTGTCTTTTACTGCATCCCGATCTCAGGGTGCACAGCCTTGCCCTTTCATTCCTTTAACACATAACAGAATGGCTGTATACACTGGAATTCCTGCTTTCTACATGTATGTAGCTATGGCCAAAGTAGACTTGTCTCTTGGGTTTATTTTGAATTGGCACTAGGTGAGCTATTTATTTCCTTTAAGCCATACACAGGTACATTTGAGCTGTCTTTGTAGGTGAGGACTTATCCCCGCCAGGGTATCAGCACCCCACCTCCTCCCATGTCATTGCTTTGAAAGAGTTTTGTATCGGGAGAGCAGAGCAGCTCTACCCTGTGTCTCAGGTTTGAGGAAATGATGGTTGGCAGTAAGATGGCCGGGGTCTCCAGGAAAAGCCGCACATTGCCACGGAGACATCCGCCCTGTTGACACGCAGAGGTTTAGGTGGGGTCGTGTTCCCGCTTGGCATCTGCCTGATCTGAGAAACCCACACAGAGCTTTACAGTGTGGCCGTTACTGAATCGCTGATGCTTCCAGATTCTCTGGTCCTGATACACTTTAGAAATTGAAAGTAGTCGGCTTCTGGGAAGATTAAGTGTGGATAATGGGAGGTTCTGTGACCAGAGTAAGATTTCACGTTGGCCTGCATACCGCTTTCCATGGCTGCCCTGCAGGGAGAGTTGGCCGCATGAACTCTTTTCTGCGAGGCGCCATGTTTTACGGCAGCTTTATTCAGCCCTTGTCACTGGTGTCTTCCCAATCAGGGTGCCGTCACCTGGCAGTGGCTGAGCTTGGGCAGATAGGTAGGCTGGTGGCCCTGTTTCCCACTTGCTTAGGCCCCTTTTCTCTGTTCTGCACTACCTCTGGAAACGTTCACAGACAATTACTGTTCCTTTGTTTACCTTTCTGCCTCTAGGCTCTCAACCTTCCTAAATCCACAACCCTTTAATACAGTTCTTTGTGCTGTGCTGACTCCCAACCATAAAATGATTTTCATTGTACTTCATAAGTATAATTTTGGTAGTGATGAATCCTAATGTAAACATCTGATATGCAGGACAGGTTGTTCACCCCTAAAGCTGTCATAACCCACAGGTCGAGAACCATTTTCTCTAGACTAAACTGTGGGACGGGACTTCTGTGAAGTGCTATTAGTCATCTTAGTGAGTCCAAGAAAGACCATGTTCATTGTAGGATGCTGGGACAAGTGGCTCCCCTTTCTTCTGGACCGTAAACTTCCCTATTGGTTGGAAACAGCTCTATTCGGTGACATATAAGGTAGTGAGCATGAAACCAGTTTGCCAGTGTCTAATTTGGCTCGGCCTGTAGGAAGCCCCATGTCTAGGTGTGTTGGACACTCTTCTGTGCTAGTGGTTGGGAACTGGGCTGGCACTGGTTGAATGGATCGATGTCAGATATCTGAGGTGGGGATGAGGATATTTGGGAGCTGCGTCCGAATAGACCGAGGTGACCAGTACATAACGTTTTTCAAGTACCACACGAATTCAATTCTCCCCTGCCTTGCATCCCTCTAATACCCTTTCGCCCCCCTTATCTCTCAGCGCTACTCTGCCCCAGCCTACCCATGTTTCCTCCTGTACCAAGCACAACCTGAGAAACTCTGTCCACTGATGATGAGATCACCTCTGGTGCCCAGTGTCCACTGATGATGAGATCACTGCTGGTGCCCAGGGTCCACTGATGATGAGATCACCTCTGGTGCCCAGTGTCCACTGATGATGAGATCACTGCTGGTGCCCAGTGTCCACTGATGATGAGATCACTGCTGGTGCCCAGTGTTCACTGATGATGAGATTACTGCTGGTGCCCAGGGTCCACTGATGATGAGATCACCACCAGGCCCAGTGGCTAATGTTCCATTTTGTTTTTGAAAAGAATCATGAAGCTTAGTATGAGAGTGCTTGTCTACACACGTGAGGCCTGGAACTGGTCCCCACCACTGAGGGAAAAAATATATTTTGCTTCGAATAGAAGGAAATAAAAGACTAACCCTGAAATTTAAAAACAAAACTCCAGTAACATTTAATTAAAAAAAAAAAAAAAAGATGTCATGGCTGCAGAGATGGCTCAGCAGTTAAGAGCACTGACTGCTCTTCCAGAGGTCCTGAGTTCAAATCTCAGCAACCACATGGTGGCTCACAACCATCTGTAATGGGGTCTGATGCCCTCTTCTGGTGTGTCTGAAGACAGAGACAGTGTGCTTATATATGATAAATAAATAAATAAATAAATAAGATGTCATAAATAATTAATAAATAAATAAATAAGAAGTAAACAAATGTGAGACATTGTTGGTCTCACCGATAATCAGAAGTAAAACTAATGTAGCCCGTGTGCACAATTTTTACCTAATATGTTGGCAAAGATTGATATAAAATCTTGCAAACAATGTAATGGGCATGGGATGGGTATGTCATCTGAAAGTCTGAGGTAGCAAAACCCTTAAAAGAAAGAAAGACAGTTAGTATTTCCCATATGGTCTTTATACTATAAATGTTGCCTCCTGCCCTGTCCACATTCTATCAGGAGCTGTCACTGGCCCAGAGCTCAACAAGTAGCCCAGGCTGGCCAGCAGGTGGGCCCCAGTGAGCCGCAACCAACTTTCTTTAAATCCTCACATACTCAGTGCTGGGGTCGCAAGCACACCACCATACTGGCCAGGTATTTGTTTTGTGGCTTGTTTTTGATGTGGGTTCTGGAGATTGACACTGGGCCTCATAATTGCAAGGTAAGCTCTTAACTGACAGGGCTAAGCTACCTCCCTGGCTCCGTGGTTCTCAGCCTTCCCGATGCTTTGACCCTCTGATACGGTTGCTCATGCTGTAGCGATTCCCAACCATAAAGGGTTTTAAAAATTGCTTCTTCATAACTGTAATTTTGCTACTGTTGTGAATCTCGATGTAAGTATCTGACATGTGAAAGGATTGTTCAACCCCACAAAGGGGTTGCCACCCACAAGTTGAGAAACGCTGCCTTTAGATGCTCCTTCCTCTTTAAGAGATGTTTAATTTATCTGTTTATTTGTTCGTTTGGTGTGTGTGTGTGTGTGTGTGTGTGTGTGTGTGTGTTCATGTGTGTGTGTGAGAGAGAGGTCTAACAACTGAAGCTGCATTTAAGTCACATTATGAACCAGACTTCTGTGGGCTAGTCCAGAAGTATGGCTGAATGCAGAAAGCCCATGCCTACAGACCTCAAACAGCCGAGACTGAGCTGGAGTGCTGTGCATTTGTATCAGCATTGACCCTCCGTGTGTGAGCTGGAGAAGCTAAGATGAGCTCAGCCAATACTAAGTTCATGTAGGTGGGGAACTGGGTTTGTTTAACCACTCTAATACCCTAGTATCTAGAGCGACAGGGGCATGTGGCAGGTGTTGTGTATATGTTGAATAGTGTTGCTCACACAGGGGTCAGGTGACGACATCACGTCACAGGGCACTCAGTACTTCTGTGCCTACAAACCATGGGCGTCGTGTGTTTAGCTAGAAGAGGAAGCAGAAGGACTCCATGCAGGGTCAGTGCAAGAGGAAAAGACCAGGATTGTCAGGGCCTCAAGCTTAGAGAGGCTTATCTAGACAAGGAAGCGTTGGTGAGGGAGAGAAGCCATGGGACTGGGTCACGTCGTGAACAAGGGTGGAGGTGATGTTGGCATGTTCTGTTACACCGGCTTTACCACAGCACTCAGACAACCAACCATCTGTGAGTTGCCACGACATAAGTGTTACTCGGAAGCCAAGAGTAGGGCCCAGGTCGCGTTCGATCTGTTGTTTCATTTTCTTTTGGTTGTTCCGTCTGTTTGTTGTAGTGAGTGGTGATGGGGATAAGACAGGGAGAAAGTGTTTAAATTGCCTTTTCCCCCTTCTCTTCTGTATGCTGCTGTATTGTCCTGGAGGTAGCCGAGAAAATATGAACCATGTGTTTTTATGCTGCTTGGTATTTTGTTATCCTCAAAGCTGTCAATATTTAATTGTAGTCATGGAGCTTCTTTGCACACAAGCCACCAACTGGTCATCCTGTTGGAATGGACCTGGAGGCACAGCAAATGGTCCAAGACTTGGGTTGGACAGCTTCTGGGTTGCAGGGGAAAGAGTCATTTATCAGTAGAAAACCCTGCCCAAAAAAAAAAAAAAAAAAAATTGTGGAGTTGCTCGTCTTGGTTGCCTCTTTTCTGGCCTTTGCACACACATTTGGAAGCAAGGATACTGACTCCTCCGCAGACAAGCTGGGAGGTTTTTTGTTTGTTTGGTTTTGGGGGTTTTGTTTGTTTGTTTGTTTTTGTTTTTCATGTTTTCTCAGTCAGTCATTTGGAGAACTCAGAGCAGCCAGAGGGAGGTACTTGGAGGGAATCTGGGGTCATCTGGGTAGAACAAACTCTGGTTTGGCAGGTCACAGAGAAAAGCACAATGTGCTAAGAAGCAGGGGAGAGACACAGGGACCCAGTGAAGCGGGGCAGAGTGTGAAATCTCCCCTAGGCGGTGGAGAGTAACAGAGTTGTCGGCTGCTGCCCTTCCACAGCCGCAAAGGAGCATGGGAAGTTCGCCACCGGAAGTGGTTCCCCTGCTTGCCTCATGCAGTGTCCACGGATAACAAGCGCATCTTCAGAGAACTTAAGTGAAGTAGCCGGGCCTCCATACATCATTTCAGTTTTCAAGAAAAGTCAGCGTAAACAAAAGAAATTTTCTTTCTACTTCTCTCTCTCCTTTTTTTTTTTTGGAGACAGGATTTTAGTGTGTGGCCCTGGCTGTCCTGGAACTCACTCTGTAGACCATACTGGCCTTGAACTCAGAGATCTGCCACTGCCTCTCTGGTGCTAGGACTTAAAAGCCTGCTCCACCACTGCCCGGCTAACCTTACATCATCTTGGGTGAGGGTGGCGGCACAGCACACAGAGCCAGTGGCCAGGCATCTGCATCTGTGTGTGGAATCTCCCTGGATTCCACAGCAGCCACTATAGACGAACTGAAGCTAGAGACTCTCAAGACTGATTTTCAGTGTCCTTGGACACATTGTTTTCCAAACGTGGTGACAAGCTTTTGACAAGAATCTCATAAAAAGAATTTTTTTTTAAAACAAGGACAGATTCTCAAAACAAATACTGATATTTACTTGGGAATAACAGAACATTGAAGGGGGATTGTGGTAGTGAACTTGGGTGTGTTCAAAGGGCTTTGAAGGCAGATCCTTCAAAGCCAAAAGTGAGGATCAATATCAGGTATTTTGAAACAATCTTCTGGCCATGGTGATTGATAAGGTGGCTTCTGACAAGGCAGATGCTCTTGGAGAAGTGCTTTTTCTAAAGGTATCTGGGTGCCCTGTGCATGTTGTGGTTCTGGTCAACCACGTGTAATGGTTGCTGTTAGGCCACGTGTTTTCATAACATGCCAGCGTTATTATTTTTTTAATTTATTTTATATATGTGGCTACACTGTCCCTGCTTTCAGACACACCAGAAGAGGGCATCAGATCCCATTACAGATGGTTGTGAGCCACCATGTCGTTCCTGGGAATTGAACTCAGGACCTTGGAAGAGCAGTCAGTGCTCTTAACCACTGAGCCATCTCTCCAGCAACAACCTCCAACTCAGCTTTTCCCCCCTTGTTGTTAGGGTTGACACAGTAAATCCTTTTTTATTCTGACAACTTTTCCTTCACAGTCTGAACAACCCTCTTCATTGATGGCATATTTATATTTCTGGAAAGTCAAGCAGTGAGCGTAACCAATATTTCCAGAATTAAGGCAGTTCAGCTTCCGGATTTCAACTTCATGGTGCAAGGCCTCATGCGTCAGTATCGACCACGCTTTGCCCGTTGGCCTCCTGGGCACGATGCTGGGCAGTGGCAGGAATTTTTGATAGCCTCTGAAGGGTGAGGGGAAACAAGAAATGAGCACAACCGATTTATTTTGTACGCTAGGATGTTTAGTTGATTGCATGCAATCTACTAAATGTAAATTTACAGCTCTTTTTTTTTTAAGTATATTTTGAACTGATACATAAAACATTCTAACAGATACATATTAATGGAATGATGTCTGGATATCTGTAATATTTAAATCATTTAGACGTGTCTCTCCTCAAACATCATTTCTTTATGTCGAAAACTCTCAAATCCTTCCTATAACTTTATTTTACGTCTCTGATATCTGCAGTCACCCCATTGTTGCTTCCGTCAAACTGTAACTGATTACCAGCCACACTATTTTTACCTTACAATGGGTTGTTAAGTGGTAGCCCACCTTGTAAGTCAAGGAAGGTATGTAGTTACTTTACATTTACATAGACACTGGAGTCAGGGTCCTGGATGAGGTCACTATATGCTTTTTCTCCACCTACACTGGTATCCAATAGAACTTTTAAAGGGACAGCTCTGTGCTGAACGGGATAGTCTTTCATATGCTACAACGCAAATGTCTCAGTCCCAGGAAAGTCACTCACTGGACCTGCAGATGCCCCCTGTTTCCTCTCTTCACAGAACAGTGGGGTCAGCCTCTCTCAGGAAACATCACCAGCCAGGCCTGGCCCACAAGCAGCCATGGGACTCCAGGGGGCATCTCGGGTCAGTGTGGTCTCCTCAGTGACATCTGCAGAGACATGATGTCAGGCCCCAGAGTACAGAGTTGTATCTACCCTTTCCCCCTGGGATTCCAGAGAGACTTTCTGCTCTTTATGGCCCTGCCCTCCAAGAGAAAGCATGAAGGAACTCTGGGCTACAGAGAAGGCTGGCGAGATGCCATAACCCTCATCCTAGAAATGCTTGTAAGGGCCTTATTTGGCCTTCAAACCATCAATAGCCAACCAAAAAGAATGGGTTTTTAGCCAGATGTCAGTAGCAACTCCTGGTATATGTGCAGGGACCAGACACGACAGGTTGTGGAGGGGACTTTCCAATAGTTTGCTCCTTGGGCTGTAAGAAACCAATCTCTGTGTTTTGTATGGGTTTCCCCTGGAGACACTTGTGCTGGAACTTGGTGACCAACTGGAAAATTTTCACAGTTTAATGAAATTACTGAAAACAAGAGGGTAATCTCAAAGGATACATGCATGGACTTTCGATGAACAGAAAAAAAAACCCAAACCATTTTTTTTTCCTACAAAGAAATGAGGTTAGTGATGTTCTAACCTGGAGCTGGGATGTTCCCTGGTGCCTTTTTGTGTGTTTTGTAAGCTCTGTGATGTGTTAGCTACTGTTCCAAACAGCCGGGGAGACAGTATTAGGCGAGACAGCTGCCCTCAGCCATAGTGGCTACTGTAGCGAGAAAGGCAGATCATGTCAATAATGCCTGCTGTGAGTGAGGTGGACAGCCAAGACGGGAGTGCTCTTCGGGGAGGACTCAGCAGGCTCAGAAGAGGGAGAACACAGAGATGAGGAGGGCAGGAGAAACTGGCCCTGCTGAAACTGCCAGGGGAGGGCCGGCTCCCACTCTACATGGAAGGAACTTAGACTTCATTGGCTGTAAACGGAAGGCCGCTGAAGCTTTGAGCCCACAGCACCTCTCAGCTGAGGATTCACCTCCGCATGCCCAAGAATGCCTAGTCGGTGTCCAGAAATGGCTTTGAACGTGAGGAAGTCTTCCCGGGCATTCATAGCTAGAGCACAGAGTTGGGTCTAGGTGAGCTAAGACTGTCCCGGGAATGGGTTTGTATGTTAAAGGTCATCCTGGTAGAGAAGACAATGTGAAGGCGGGCCCCACCCACCAGTCCTGAGCCTTCTGTGTTAGTAAGGCACCTCCCTCCTTACCCCTCAGCTGTTTCTCGTTGCTTCTTGGAGTACTTACTGCTTTCTTCTCTTGTTTCTTAGCTCACTGCTGTGGGATTTTACTTACTCGCTTACTTTTTTTTATTGCCACAGTTACTAAAGTCTCTGATTTCAGTCACAAGTATCACTTTCAGTAACTTTAATCCTTTCCTAGAAAGAACTACCTACGTCCTCGGCTATTATGGGGAAGACTTCAGTGTCCCCTTTTACCCAAAAGCCAAAGAGATTATTTTGAGGTGAACAAACTTTTTCTTAACTCCACACCCAAGCAGGCTGGTAATGAATCAGGCTCCTCCAGCCTCTAGTGGATGAAGAAGGGAACGAGACATAGGCTTTGTTGCTTCTTGTTTGCTTGTTTTTCTTCAAATTTTGGAAAGGTAAGCACAGTGGTGCGCAACCCTAATGCGCATTCCTTGCTCAGCTTTCAACCAATCATCTCGGGACCGCGTGGTCTCTCCTGTCCCCAACCACTTGCCTTCATTTTTCTCTAACTTTGACACTAATCCAGACAAATCATTTCATTCACAAATACTGTAGTATGAATCTCTAAAAACTCAGGACTCCTTGTAAAAATATAACAATTACAATAACACCTAATCTAAAATCACATCAGTAAATAGACAATCAGCATTTAAATTCTAGTCACTCTGTGGTTTTTTTTTTTTTTTTTTTTTTTTTTTAGTTTTTTAAGAGGCTTTTGTTTTCATTTTTTTTTTTGTTTTTTTTTTTTTTGTTTTTTTTTTGTTTATTTGCTTGTTTGTGTTTTGAATTGGGAACCTTACACATTGCATTTGATTTCTCTGCTAAGTCTCGGGTTCCCTTCTAGCTCTTTCTGAATCAGCCTCCTTCTCAACCACCCCTTCCCCACGTTTATGACATGCTGCAATACAGCCAGCACTGGCCCCACGAGTCTTAGGATACCTCTCATTGGCGCTCCTTTATTCGGAAGAAGTCACTTGTTCATCTCTGAACCTGACACTGCAGTCAGGGAACCCTGAGGCAGTAATGAACCCAGTGGTTACTTGCTGTTAGCCCAGTTGCTACAGGAGCAGTGATCTCTTCCCAAATCTGAACTTCTACTCTAAGGAAGGAACCAACTACTCTTACTTATCACGTGTGCCCTCAGCCTACTCAAAGCACAATGTGAACACACATCTGTAGTTAGGGTTGAGCGCAGGCAAAGCTCAGCCCTCAGACTTGCGTTCTCTCCATCCCAATTCCTGCTGGTGTTTAGTTTCATACCCAGGGTGGCCAAAGGATGCATGTGGCAGGCGGTCCAATCTCTGCATCCTCACAGATCACATCCGCTCTCCTCCCAGGCCGTTCCCTTGGTTCACATTACATAGTGGGCCATCAGCAAAAAGAGGTCTGAAGGTCTAAGCATATGCCAGAGCATGGGCAGCTGTGTACCACTGTCCTGCGGACGCTGTTGCTGCATATGCAATGCACTGAGAATGTCTCTGGATCTGAGAGGGAGGGAGGACGTTGCTCCACAAAGTGAAAGGGCAGGGGTTCAGGTGGACCTGGAGCCCCCAGACAGGAAAATCACTGCTGTTTGGTGCTTGTCTGGTTTATGTGCGAGTTTCCAGGTTAGCGGTTATGAAAACGCCATGACAGACATGACCACGGGCCATTCTCATCACGGCAGCTCCTCAGCTGAGCTCCTCTCTTCCCAGGCGACTCTTAGTTTGTGTCAAGCTGACAGCCGAAGTTTGGGAAGTCTGGGAAGGAATATCACGTTACCGTGGAATTTCCAAGAAACTCAAAGCCGCTACTTATTGAACACCTCAGCACTGGGATTAGATGCTGAGGAGACAATAGAGAGCGAGACAAACAGGGTCTCAGCTCTCACGGAGCTTAAATCGTGGTGAGGACGACGTACGAACTGGTACAACATCAAGTGATGGTGTAGGCTCCTCAAAGGGAAAGCGGAGCGGGAGGCCATTTTTACTGCCAGCTGGACGAGGGAGGACACAGGGACACAGGACAGGAAGGCCCAGGTGAGATGACTTTAGAGCTACAAAGCCCCGAGATGTAAATGAACTTGGGACAGTTCAGGAACAGAAAGGGGTCAACCAGCACAAGGGTTTGAGCCAAGCTGTGGTGACGCACATCTGAAATCCAGCCCAGTGTGGGCTGAGGTCAGGGGCAAGGTTACAGCAAAGCGAACACCAGCCGGGATGACAAGGGCTAGGAAAAGAGGTCTCGTAGGCCTCTGTGCTGAGGCAAGGTGTTGGCGTTTGTAAATGAACGAGAAGTGTTGGAGGGGTTTAAGCAGGGGGCCGTTGTCAGATTCACATTCTATCTCGTGTGTAATACACACAACTCAAGTATAGTCCGTGTACACCGTGTTTGCAGATCTCATTAAAGATGAAATGGTCCCGGTTCTATATATCTGCTCTCTGGAGTTCTTGGGAGCTCCTGCCTGCTAAGTGACATTCTGCCTTCTTACTGAGCTTCACTGATAGATGGAATAGCCTTGGAAAACACACATATAGAACAGTCTCTTTGTTTCTCTCTGTGTCTATGTGTCTGTCTCTCTGCCTCCCCCGCCCCTTCCTGACCCGAATGTGTGAGTCTGGGGTGCCTAACATAGTGAACATCAAAATAACTCTGTAAATCCGTTGACAAGTCACCCCAATGTTCTCGTTTTAGAACCCGCTATAGTTAGACTTCCTCAAAGATTCACCCAAGCATTTAAGTTCGAGGTGATAATCTTTTCTGTTGCCCCAAGGGCTTTCAGAAGTGGAGGCTGGCTGCCAGCCTCTGCCTCCGCTTGGCCTCGTGCCTAACAAGTCCTGTTTGAACACTACCTGCACTAGACCCCCGCTTTAGGCAACAGGTCCTGCATCCCTTCAGCCAGTTCCAAGTGAAGAAAAGCGCCTTAGTCATTTTACTCCTGGACCTTCACTTCTAGGAACTGGGCCCACGGCCTAACATCATGACATGCTCATTTAATTCAACTCAGATCTCAGGGAATTTGGGTTCACTGCCTTTTGAATTCAGAGCCCATTTGCCTAGCACTCAATATCAGTATTTCTGGTACTGGGGTGGAGCTATCATAAGCACCAGAGAAGATGTAATATTCCTGGTCCCAGTGCACCCTACAGGGGTCTCCCCCAACCACTTCCACTGATGCTGTCTCCCAGCTTTTCTCCGGGATACCCACTCAGGTAAGGGAGTTTTGTCCTGGGGCTTTGTCCATCGGAGTCAGGATCCCACTTGCACTTGATGGAGTTTCTGTAATTATATCTCACTTTTCATTCTTCCACCTGAAGCCATTTTCCCCAGTTACATGATATATGTTGCAAAAATGAATGTGAGTTTCTCAGATGCATCAAGAAAAAGGTATGGATATTAGAGAACTGTATGGATATTTTATGTTACTCTATACCGGACCCGAGGCTGTGAAATCCTGAGTTATAATCCCTTGCCATCCACCTCAGAAGTAAGAAACCTGTCTTCCCCTTCTGCCCCCACTCTCTGTCTGCTTTTGTCAAACATCTAGCAGAGTTGATTGTCGCCCCGTAATTATGGAGACAGGAAACAGGACAGTCAGGTCTACAGCTTCTCTGTGTACCTTTATCCTGGCGTAGGCCCTGGTGGCATTTCCAACCTCACTTGCTCTGATGCACACCTCCCCTGCGTCCTGACTCTCTCCCGGCACTCTTGAACGTTCTGCAAATGAGGAAGGCTCACTTACGCTAATTCTTGGCGTGCTTAAGGGTTTTTATTTCTTCAGTGACTTCTCAATATTACCAAATGAAATAGTCAGAATTCAAGGTTGCGCTTTCTAATTGAATTCTTTTGAAGAAATTTTAAGTTCCAGGAGTAATTATTTTTGTAGAGGTGTTGGGGGGGGCGTTACTAGGAGAGAGGCACACAGATCCACTTACCTCTGCATCAAGTGGAAGGAGAAATATTTTTCTTTTCTTTTCTTTTTTTTTTTTTTTTTTGTTGCTTCTTAAGTAAAAACCAATCTAGTTTCTCTTTCTGTAGCAAAGGAGGAAGGAAGAAACGAGAAATTAATCAGGCAGGAAGTGAATACCACAGAAGGATGCCTGCCTCTGACTTGGTGTGTCACACTAAACAAGAAGAGGCCAGAGCTTGTCCAAAATGGCTGCCCAGAAGCAACCCCTCGCCTGTGTTAGGCGCTGATGCCTTTCTGAAGGACAGCTCTCCCTTCTGGCTCTTGTCTTGCTTGTCTCTCTCTGTCTGCGTCCCTGACCATGCCTTCCTTTTTAACGGTAAGAAAAACTGTACTCAAACTCAATTTATTTCCTTTATCAGCAAAAGGGAAGAACTAAGTAGTGTTTAATGGGCCATAGTCAGATAAAGATGCTTAATTGTTCTGTGGAACAGCGTGTGACTTATTCCTGCTATGGTGAGGGTGAGTACTTCAGAACTCGTTCTGGGCCAAGATGTAAGTGAGCTTTTCTCTGTAGAATTTTCCCTGACCATTGGACAGATTTGGAGCCACGTTCGTTTCTTTCCCATTTCCCCAGAACATGGAGGCGTATGTCAGTTAGCTTGGCTCTGCTCTGGAAAGTCAGCTCAGCTCCATAGAGTTGCCTGAGTCCTCAGCCTGATCTGCCATGGGATTTTTAAAGTATAAGAAGTCACTGTCAGTTTCAAAGCAAGCCCCACCCTACCGGCACCCCTTGCTTGCCTGAGGCAGCAGCTGTCCTGCTCAAGAGGTGAGGTTCTGGCTCAGGCAGTCTATTAGGAAGACATTACTTTGTCTTTTAGAGTAATTCGATCCGAATCAGAACAGTGCCGAGGCATCTACCGATGATAATCAGACTCAGAGCCATTTGTCATAATTAACTTCAATATGATTAAGATTAAATGACGTCAACCATAAAATATAACTTTAAAGCTGTGCACACAGAGACCGAAATGTTTTACGGAAGAAAAAAAAATTCTCTAGGCTGTGTTTGAAAAAGTAATTCATGTTCCTCTTTCCCTTTGCAAAAATATCGAGCGACACTTTTCTCACTAAGGAGGGCGGGTACAGCTTTAGTCAACCAGCACCAGCGTCTTCACCAACTCGATGGCGCAACTGTTGTGTAGAGCAGAAACACAAATGTAAACGAAGGCTGCAGAGAAGTCCCGTGCAGAAAGTAGACAGTTCTGCTTTAGACCTGACTAGACTAAGAGGAGAGAGAGGAAGGGGAGGAGCTAGGGAAGGCTCCTAGATGGTGGATCTTAGACTATTTCCCTCCCCAGGGTCTCCTGTTAATCTCGCAGCACTTTGCTGAGTCTGATCCAGTCAAAACTCCTTTATATAGGTCTGAAGAGATTGAGCGATTTGCCTAAAACACATTCGGCTTCTCTGATGCTCTTTGCAAAGTGTATCGGTAGGTGCTGGTGCGCACCTCGCCGTACCTCCGTGTAAAATGTGGAGCGGACAAAGAGCGAGGAACAACTGTGCTGGAACGTGTTCCCTGGGGCTAGCTTCAGTGTCATTCCAGCTCTGGCCTGAAAGCCGGAACTCCCCTAGACCCATGCTTGACCTGTTGGAGGGGGTGAGCTACAGAGTCCCAGACCCTTGAGGTCTTGTAACATTTGAATGACGTCATTTCTTTAAATTCTGATGCATTTGTGCCTTAAAGTTTGACTTTTAAAAACAAGTTATCTATTTACCATGTGTGTGCCATGTATTGGAAAGAACATTTACTCTGGACTGCCCTGAATACTCATCTGTATTTCGTGATCTTAAGTTTTAAAAAGTAAGACAAACAAAAAACAAGAGTAAGAGATGAGTTAACTAGGATACTTTTCTGGAAAATTTAAGATGGGCTTTATTTTTTGTTTATTTGTGTGTGTGTGTGTGTGTGTGTGTGTGTGTGCCTTTGTGAGTTTGTGTGCATCATGTGCACATAACCTTGCCTGCTGAGACAAGATCTTAGAGGATCCTCTGGAAGTAGAGTTAATAGCAGTTATGATATGGGGGTTGGGAACCGAACTCAGGTCCTGTGGAAGATCAGTAAGAGATCTTAACCTCCGATCCATCTCAAGACTCACTGTATACACGTGTTTCATCTCCTTGTGATTCAGCGGTGGCGTGTGAGTGCACACAGGGGCTGAGGTTTCACTCTCTCGTGGTTAGAACGTAGGAAAGATGGCAGCACCCATCACTTCGCATGTGATTTGTCCTTACGGTTGCTCATTCTTCTTAAAACCTTGAACAAATGGCCAATTCTTAATAAGCCCTGCTTCATCTAACTTTTGAGTAGCTCTACTAAGAAGACAGCTTCATGTCCATTGACAGTGAAACGGGACTTAGGCAGGCTAAGTCGTCTGCCCAAGGCCACCTAACTACTTCATGTAGAGGAAAATTTTCTGGGTTCCAAAAACTTTTTCCACCTGCATAGCTGGGAGACCACATGGTAAACTGAACAACTGGTTTCCAGGTCTTTTGCTAGTCCTGAGAATCAGGACTAGAAATTATCACAGCAACATTTAATATATGCTTAAAAGGATTCATCACAAGTAAAATATTTTTCTTTCTAAGTGTTTTGACCCTTTTAGAAATAAATCTGGTGACATTTTGGCACATATCACAAGGCTATACTTGAGATGATAAAATCAACATATTCAGCGCTCTCTCCTCTCTCTCTCTCTCTCTCTCTCTCTCTCTCTCTCTGTGTGTGTGTGTGTGTGTGTGTGTGTGTGTGTGTACTGCAGATTGGAGGCAGAGATTAATTCCTCTTGGGAACACTAAATGTGGTGCTGAGGATTTAGGGAAACTTCAGCTTTGAGAGTTGAGCTCCTTAAAGAAGGTGCTTGTAAAAGACAGAAGATGGGGAGAGAAAATTGGTGTGGCTTATACGGATAAAGTAAAGGATTCTTGGTCCTTACCCCTTAAGCTAAAGCACAGGTAGCTAAGTCACCCAAGTAAGCTCCGTGTTCTTAGTTTTAGAAGGGCCTGGCATGCCTGTAGTTTCTGTTAAATTTTTAAATTAAATAGGCAAGATCCTGGGTTAGAATGCACTCTTGGTGGTAACCACTGCTTTTCCTGTAGTGGCCACCACTGGAGTGAAGTTATGAGTCTGTCTCCCGGGTCCCTGACACTCCAGATTGCTCTAAGAACACTTTTAGGGCCACAAGCTGGCACCTGCTCTACCACCGAGCTGTACCTCAGCCCTAAACCAGCTCCTTATCTAGAACTCTGAATGAAGTGGGCCTGAGTTAGCCATGCGAGTGCAGCAAGTACAACCCACTGAAGTTGTTTCAAATGAGCTTCGGAGTAAAGAAAAAGTGTGTTGTGGGAAGGGGGTGGAGTGTCCCATGTGCGGCCAGTGTGGGTCCCACTGAACAGGGGCAGACCGTCCCTCGTAGGGACTGTGGGGGTGCTTACTTTGCTTCCTCCATCCTCCTGTTTGTCTCCTTTGGATTTCCTTTTCCCTAAGCAGAAATATCAGCTCAGAAGAGGTGAAGTAATTAGCAATAAGACCAACAAGCCTTTCTGCCAGGGTATTAAAAGTCTCTAAGATGGTCTGAGAGGTCTCGGGGGTGGGGGTGGGGAAGTTGCCTAGCAACTGGTGTCATAAAATAGAAACTACAGGCAACTGCACCTGTGAAAAGTTTGTGTTAAAGAAACAGGATGACTGTGGTTAACTGTGAGCATCAGTTTTCCCGTTGAGCCCTTTTACAGGAAGTTGAAGAACAAAGCCAAAGTCACCTTAATTAGTTTTAGCGGCTTTCAGGCTTTAAAGACATCCAACTCAGTTTGCACTGTGGAATCTCTAAAGAATAAAAATCCAGAAGAATTTTTCCAGTAGGGAATCTCAAAATTCTGAGCTTTAAAAAAAAATCGTAATTTTAGCCACAATTTCATATTACTAAGTAACTTTATGTGCCTTCAAGTGGGCCCATAGTTTCTGGAATGAACATCCTTGTATTTATTTATTTTTCTGGTTGTAATAACAATGTGAATTAAGACATTTGACTCATTTAGACACTACTGAGTTTTGTGTATTCTAAAATTTCTTAATTAATATTTCTTGGCCAAATGTGGGGGGGGGGAGCGGGAGAGAGAGAGAAAAGGAGAGGGAGAGGGATGGAGAGGGAGAAGGAGGGGAGAAAACACATTTGCCCAGCCTGAGCATGGGGGATGGGTCCCCAGGCATGCATGCTTACATGTATTTATAAGCTAGCAGAATATACATCAAAATAGGAACTATTTCCGGCTGTTATTTACCCAAGGTCCCTTTTCATCTAAAAGTTAATTATTACTGAATCCTTGTTTTCCGAGTGAAAGGAAAAGATGATAGGGCACCAATGAACGGAAAAGTCACAGGGCACCAATGTTGTGAAAAGATGACGTTCCGGGTTTCAGCACCAATGTTAGGGGAAGGGTGAAGAGAGTGGGGGCATATGGCCCATGGAGGTGCGGCGAGGCCTGAGGACAAGGGAGATGCCTCTGGGGGGCCCATGTTGGGAATCCTTTCTCCCTGAGGGACCAGCCACACAACAGTATAGTACAGAATAGAGTTTATTCAGGTTATGGGAGAGTTAAGAGGGTGGTAGAGGAAGAAAGAGAGAGAAAGAGAGAAACAGAGAGACAGACAGAGAGAGAAACAGAGAGACGGGGGGGGGGGGGGGGGAGGCCGGCCATGAGTACGTGGAGGGAAGGGGGGGGGAAGGGAAAGAAGAGGAGGGGAAAAGGTGGGAGAGCAAGAGAGGCAAGAGAGAGAGAAGGGGTCAAGCAGCCCCTTTATAGTGTCAGGTCACTGGGGCGGAGCATACTTGGCTACTGCCAGGTAATTGAGGGGTGGGGTTTACAGACTCCCATTGCTGAGGACAAGTAGGACTTCCAGTGTATTTACCGACTGCTCTTCTCCACAATGCTCCCCTTTGGAATCAGGGGAGAAAACAACAAAGCCAAGTTGGAAAGGAGCCAGGCGCACGCACACAAAAAATCATGGAAACAAACTAAGGGTGTTATTCAGAAGCTCTTACTGGACTTAAATGGGACCCAACCACAGCGTTTAAGGCAATATTTACAGAGCAAGATACTCCGAGTTTTCCAATAGCCCCCTGCAATAATAAACCATAACCGGATAAAGCCGCTTCCAGTGGCCTCTCATAGAACCCCTTTCCCCCAGGATTAGAGAGTAATGAGTAAAGAACTTGGAAAATATGGTCCCTTTCAGGATTTCTCTGCAGTTCTGGCTAACCTGGGCTTGCTATATAGCCAGACTTACTGCATAGGCCACAGACTTACCATGCTCTTCTGCCTCTGCCTCATAAGTGTTTGGATTGCAAGGGCGTCCCAGCATGCCGGCCTAAATTCTGCTCATAGTTAGCTCGCTTTGAAGGCGCTGGATCCCAGATGTCCCCGGTCTGGTTTGGAAGCAGGTGTGGGAGTCTTTCTGTGTGGTTCTCAGCAAGCTGTCCTGCAGTATTTTAATGGATGGTTTGTCTTAAGGTGTATATTTTCCACATTAACTTTTTAGTGGTTGAGCCAAATTAATATTTAAGGGCTAAGAAGTTGTTTTCTGCAGTTGGCAAGACTATTGAGGATAAAGGAAAATAATTCCTGTGTTTGGAATTTGGGCATGATGTTGCATAGACTTCAGGTCATCAGTGGCTGCTCACTGGCATAAGGCTCAAGCTTTGTAACAGAGATTCTAAAATTTCAGCACTTTTGGAGCATCTAGGGATCTCGTTAAAATGTTGGATGTGTCCAAGGGGAGAAAAGATGGGAGAGTGGAAAGAGTTCATGCAAATCGGCGAGGCAGAGTAGGTGCTGCTTGAAACGTGTCTGACCAGACTGGGATGCATTTCTGGTAGCTTCTAGAGATTCTTCCTGCTTCCGCAGGCACAAGCTTACATCTGCAGACACATGCTCACAGCTGTCCTATGCCGCTGTGGCCTGCAGTGCAGGGACAGAAATGGACAGTGTTAGTACTGGGTGTGACATTTAGTGTCCTGCCATCTCCACTCAAACACTCCCTCTCACCAGGGCCCCTCCTGAACAGTCCCGCTAGGGTAACTGAGGGAAGTGGTCCATGTCACCGTGGAAGAGAAGTAAGGAGCTTCCAGCAGGCTATTATCAAGAGATCTAATGCACCAATATGTCCTGTTTTTACAGATTTACCCTCAAGACTGCTGAAATTCTAACTATCCAAGATGCCTGTCCCTCCCCCACCAGCACCCCCACCTCCACCAACATTTGCACTTGTAAGTATATTGTCTTTATTCAGCTTTTGCTTTTTGTTTTTAAAGGCAGCTTTTTAGGAAGAGTCTTCCTGTATAGTCCGAGCTAGTCTGCCCGAGACTAGGTTATTTCTGAAACATACTCATACAGTGGATTTCTCCCTTCACTTCGTGCATGAAGACGACCAGACAGGTCAAATGCTGACACATGGTTGTGTTTGTTGTAAATGCACTGGCCATGTAGGTCTGCTTTGCCAGGGCCGTCTTTTCTGAGGTTAGAACCTTCTTGAGACCTCTGGAATCCACATAACATAAAGAATATGTTTGGTCAAGGTCTCCTGGGATAGAAGTTTACAGGCCTGGAGTGTTAGTCTTCCTGGATTATTAGTCTTCCTCTACCCAATCTATCAAAGCAAATAAGGCTTTGAGGGAACAGTTCTGGAGCTCAGAGGCAGGGTGCACTGTCTCCCCATTCAAACAGCCTTAACTCCAGGAAGTGAAGGAGTTCTGCAGTGCATTTGATATTAACTCCAGGAAGTGAAGGAGTTCTACAGTGCATTTGATATTAACTCCAGGAAGTGAAGGAGTTCTGCAGTGCATTTGATATTAACTCCAGGAAGTGAAGGAGTTCTGCAGTGCATTTGATATTATCTAGCTTCACTTCTTCCTTCTCTGCTTCCTCCCCTTTCTTTATACACTGTTCTCGACAAATGTTACCCCCACCACCACCTTCGCACACACTCTCACACCCCACTGAGCCTGTCCTTGTGTCTGGATAAGTACTTTCCAAAGGGTTTCAGCACTGGACCCCTCCTGGTCCTTGGATAAGGAGTCTGTCAGGGAATTTTAGGACATCCACCTTTAGAAAGACTCCAAGACTCACTTCCTCCCAAAGCCCCACCCACCATGTAAGCCTTTGCTGCTTGGGAGCCACACTGATGATCGATCCCTTCATTTCTCGTATTGGGAAACTGAGGCTGGGGAAGAAAAGTCTCCCGCTCCAGGTTCCTGTGGCACACATTTCTATCACTCTCCTGACACCCTAACCTACTAACAGTTGCTCCCCCAGCTTCCTGTGCGAATTCCTAAGGGTATAAGGACAGAAATTGTGTCTTAAGCATTTAGAAATATGTATAGCAATTTGATGGAAGTTAGGTTTATTCTCAGATAGGATTTGTGTATCTCTTTAACCAACTCATTTTTTTATAATATTTATTTTTCATCTTATAAGAGTGTCAGCCTATGAAATTTTTAAGCAGCCCTTGCTTGGATTAATTAGAAAACACGCTTAGCTGGCTGATATGGCAAGAGCAGTTTTTCTTTATCCCTCCCAAATGGGAGCTGCCGATCACTACTTGTTGGCGCATGGGTTACATTTTAGAATTTTAATGCTGATATACTTACTTTAATATGTGTTCTAAAAATGTATGATTGGCATATCAAAGCCAGTAGCTTATTTAAAAGCTGGTGATATAATTTAAGAGAGAGTGTTCATTTTTTTAAAAAAGATTACAGTAAATGAATTTAATGAAAATATTAAGTAATATGGAACAGAGAAGACTTTAAAAGTCATAAAAGCTCATCCTAAGAATTAAAGGTTGAAGGTGGATGTGATGAGTCGCCTGTAAGCTAAACTCTGGAGGCTGAGGCAGGAGAATTGAGGCCAGCCAGGGATATAAACACAGAACTCAAAGAGCAAAGCCAGGAGGAAAGGGAAGATAGATTGGTGGTCACCAGGCAACACTGACCTAGTTGAGGGTCCTGGTCTGCCACTTGAGAGAGGTTTGCATAAGGAAGTCAGGTGACAAAATAAATCTTCAAGCTAAGGGCGGGGAGCCTCTGTGGAAGCTGCTGACTCAAACAGAAGATGTCCAGTGTGGGTCCATCAGAAAATCTCTAGTTGATTTTTATTCTTAAAGGGACCAGGTGGCTTTGAAGGTATAATAGAACACAAAATTGCTAGCAAAACCAATTTAGCCATGGGAAGAATGTGTGTGGAAGTACAGTGGAGAAGCTCCCTACAGGTTGATTCCAGGGGATGTTGGGGGCTGATGGGGAAGGAACATGTGGAAGCCCACAGTCACCCTCTCAGATAGAGGCAGGTCCTGGCATCAGACTGCTAGAGTTCAGACCTCAGCTCCTCGTCCTAGCCTTGATGCCCCTGCAACTAGACCAAATGATTTAACTGACTACACTGCAGGTTTTTGTTGGTGTTTTTGTTCTGGGTTTGTGTGCACATGTCTGTAAAGCAGAAATAACACGCAGGGTCAATGAAGACTAAATTAAAATGAAATAGGATCTGCAGAAAGTGCAGATCGCTGTCATCGCGGCAGAAGGACCTCTCCCCGGTTCACTGCATCTTGGTGCACAGTAATTCTGCCTCTCATGCTGGCAATAAAAAGCTGAGGGGGCATCAAACCATATGCTTCTCACCTTCTATGACCAAAACTGGCTTATCTGGGACCTCACCTCTTCCTGAAGGGTGGGACCAGCCCAGGAGACTCAGGTCAGCCAGACCTTTGGCTTTGAGGTAGCCACATTGACCCTGGACGGGATCCACACAGGAGAGGTGCTTGCCTTCAAGCCTATGTGTTAGACTTGAGTGTCTGCATTCCTAGAGTATCCCTAAAGGACCAGGACCTCAGTTTCACAGTCGGTAACTTTAGGATTATTTTTAAAAAATAATAATAATGCCCAAACATCTTTAAGTAACTGTGTATTTGCTCTGGGCCAAGCTTTCAAAGGAATTAAGTATCAGAAACATGTTATGGTCAACTGAATGTGAAGGAATTGTGGGGTAAGGAAAAAAAATATTCTATTCTATAGTGGTGTGAGCTGACAGGAGTGATTTGATGTATGTAAATTATGCCCTAATAAATCTGACGAATTAAAAGAGAAACACACTTTTCTCAGTTATTCAGAGGGAATCATTTCCTAAAGTTTTAGAGAGTTGAGAAACCCACTCTGGTTTGACAGGGTCCAGCATTTCCTTGCAGCAGGTGTGGGCAAATAATGGGAGAGGCTGTCTGCTCCTCAGGACAGAGCAGACAAGGGAGTCCCCTCAGACTTACTGTCCCAGGAAAGGACCAGCATGCCCTAGCTTTCATGGGCAGAGTCTGAAAATTGAGATTTTTATCAGAGACTCAGTATTTTTGTGTTCTGTTGCTGTATCTGCTCCCAGGAATCTGGGTCTTAAGGAGAATGACATGAAATCCAAACACTCCCACAGAGTGTTCAGCCCAGAATCTTAAATCCAGGTTGCCTGTCTGACTGGGTGCTCCGGGGCAGGGTTTTATGCCCAAGAGCAGCTGATGAGTCCATGTGGTTGCCTTTCAGGCCAATACCGAGAAACCCACCTTGAATAAGTCAGAGCAGGCTGGGAGGAATGCGCTTCTCTCTGACATCAGCAAAGGGAAGAAGCTAAAGAAGACAGTCACAAATGACAGAAGTGCGCCAATATTGGACAGTGAGTAACGGCTCTTTCCCATGGTTCCAAATGGCTTCTATCTTAGTGTCAACCTATGCCTCCAACTGGATCTGTCTCTGTCGCTCTTTGTCTGTCTGTCTGTCTGTCTGTCTCTCTCTCTCTCTCTCTCTCTCTCTCTCTCCCTGACAACAGCTGCCAAGCTAGCAAAAGACAGAACTGAGTTAGTCATTGTAGCCACAGCCTTAGCTTGAGCCCTCTCTAATGCCTCAGGAAGCCAGCATAATAATTCTTTGTCCAAGAAACACACAGCAGTGATTCTCTGAATTACTCACAGCGCTTTCTGGAGATTAACCCGTTGCTCCTGGCACCAGAGACAGTGAGGCAGCGTGAGACATGGAAGTGTCCGAGCTTTAGAATCAGGAGTCAGGAGTCAGGGCCTGACACACAACATCATCAGAGCCAAGCTTTACTGCCTTCATTTGGAAAGTGGAGACGGGCACCACTTTACTGGCCACACAAGTCTGTTGTGAGCTTCCAAGGAGACAATGCTTGTGCAGTACTCTCTTGTCTGCTAAGAGGAATTCTAGAGAAAGACGTGATTCCCAGGAGCTTGGAGACAGGAAACCTGCCTGGAAAGAAGCCAGTCTTGCTGTTTTGTGATGACCCTTTTCAGAACTAACTAGAGTCTTGTGAAACCATATTAACTCCTTCTGAGAGTAGTAACCATCCCCTTCAATGGCCTCATCATTTCCCACCAGCCTCTGTTCCCTAAAGGTTACACTCTCTCTCTCAGGAACACACTGAGGACCAGGTTTCCCACATTAGAGCCTCGAGGGCTACATTTAAACTATATAATACTTCGATATATGAACAATGGGTAGAACTCCAGGGAGACCATGCTGATGGGTGTGTGTGATAGTACAGCACACTTTCGGTTTACAGCAGAACATAACTGTGTGCGTGTGTGTGTGCATTACGTGTGCATGGGCATGTGCGAGTGTGTGTGCATGGTGTTCTGAGCTGTCTTATTTAGTGATGAGTAGTACTTGAATGAGTTATATTATCGGTAGTTAGAAGTTAGTAAAGTTTTAGATGTCATACTAAAGCAATTTCACAAGCACTCTTGAAATTGTTGCTGTAATTGGGTTTAGCCTGTTAGGTAAAATAGTCCTTGTTAATTCATCACCAGGATATGTCCGTAGCAGAGAGCTGTACACCTAGGAAAGACAAAGAACTAATGGCTAAGTTAGAAAAACACATTAATGAATAAAATGAAACCTCCCAAAGTCAATTCAGAGATTTGAGGTGGGTTTTCTACAGTTGGAATAGAATAATGAGTCTCATGCCGAGACATCTTCAGATGGTTCCTTTTGTGAGTAGTGAGATTTACAGGTGTGCTTCATGATGCTTGGCTCATTTTAAAATCTTGAAGTCAATTTCCTAGGAAACCACTAATTTGTCAGACTTTACTCAGGGAGCCTGCATAAACACCAAAAAGACAGAGACTTTCTAAGATTAGTTTCTCTCTGAAAAAATGTGCATTAAAAGGGTTTTTATTGCTAAGCTCTGTGTTTCAGTTTTCCATAAACAGCTAATTCAAAACTGTATGAATCTTTCCCAAGCCAGAAGCCACAGAAAGCTTTTTGTTTAAGTGTCATAAAACTGCCACTGTCCTAACACCAGAATGTGGCCCAGACACTGTACACACAGGGGGTCCACAGGCCAGTGTGATCCACCTGGGGGCAATCCTGCTTCCCAGAGGACGTGTGGCCATGTCTCCAGATGTTCTTCTGAGCGTTTTGTTTCTTCCTTCTTGCTTTCATTTTGTCATGGGGATGGAAGCCGTAGCCAAGGGCATGTTAGGCAAGCCCTTTACCATTGAGCTACCTGACCCGCTGAGCCTGGGTGACACCCTTAGCCATCTCTACCTGGGTAGAGCTGGGAGGCTTGTAGTGGGCAGGATCAGAGACTCTGTCAAAGGCAGGGCAGCCACCCAAATAAATGTCAGCAAGGAGTTCCAGAAATAAGAAAATGACATTCGGGCTGGAGAGATAGTTCAGCGGTTAAGAGCACTGACTGCTCTTCCAGAGGTCCTGAGTTCAGTTTCCAGCAACCACATGGTGACTCACGACCATCTGTAATGGGTCTGTTGCCCTCTTCTGGTGTGTCTGAAGAGAGCAATAATATACTCAGATACATAAAATAAATAAAACTTTAGAAAAGAAAGAAAAGCAAATAACATATACCATTTATGAATAAGAAAACACTAAGCAAAAAAAGTAATTGATCAAGACTGAAAATAACCCCATTTTTAGTAATAGATTTAAAATCTATTCTAAATATCAAATAATAAAAATTTAATAAAAATAAAAATCAAATAGGTATTTGATACCTAGTTAGGTATTTGATAAGATTCCACATTATAAGTCTTTAAACCTAAAATAGAAGAATCCTCCTTTTCAGTAAATATTTTTTAAAATTATGGTAACCTAATAGTTAATATTTAGCTTCAGAACAGAAGCGGTCTCATTAAAATCAGAACACTGTTGCCGTAGCAACATTGATAATCCACATTGTTAAGGCGGTTCAGCCATCAAAGTAATTATTTATATAAAACAGAAAGAAGGAATACAGTTCTTAGAAAGGAAGAACATTTATTATTTGAAACTGTGTGTCTATTAGAAAATGAAAGGTCATTTTTTGTGTGTGTGTGATTTTTTAAACTGAAAACATACAGCAAAGTGGCCAAATCAAATGAAATTTCTTGGTGCTAATACTAAGTACAAAATGTAAGAGGAAAATGTCCCTTTTGTTTTAAATGCCCAAGGTCAGCGCGTTCTGTTTCCTCTGTGTGTTACAGCTTCCTGGTAAATGCTCCTGCATTTTCTCAAGTGTCTTTCCTTCCGTCTGCAGAACCAAAGGGAGCCGGTGCCAGTGGCGGTGGTGGCTATGGTGGAGGTGGTGGTGGAGGAGGCGGCGGTGGCGGTGGAAATTTTGGTGGGGGTGGTCCTCCAGGACTGGGAGGACTATTCCAGGCTGGAATGCCGAAGCTGAGGTCCACCGCCAACAGGGAGAATGGTAAATAAAATTCTTTCTCTGATGTTCTAAACAAGGGGCAATTTGGCAGTTAGGCTCTGCCCTTTAAAACAGGTACACTGTTTGTTTACGAATTTCAAGGGCTCCTGTGAACCTTTCTGTTTTGGAGGTGCCTGGACGGGGGTTTGAATAGAAGATGTGTCAGATATGCGTTGTGCTGTCAAGAATTTTGCCATTAAAGTGCATTCTAGAACTTCTGGAAATCAAAAACAAAACCAGTTACACCTTTCAAGATGTCAACGTCTTATGAGGGATCAGGGTGGGCTTCTTACCAGTAAGGACCAGGCAGGCCTGTAGAGCTATGTATATTTGGACAGTATCCTTAGGTTAACCCACCCTCCAATGCTTTTCTAAAGGGTGAGCTGGAGTGGGAAGAATGGGGAATGGAAAAGAGAAAGGGGGACCTGCCTCACCCACCTCCCCAGACTCTTCCTAATGACCTAGGAGTGCAGCTCTCTTTGTCAGACAACCTACGGCATTTTCAAGGACATGGTGGAGGGTGTCCTAGAAGACACAGCTCTAGCCCTCACTCAGTAGCAACAGGAGTTTAGCACGGCAGACACTTGGTATTAGAAACCAGTGCTCTGAGCACAGATAGAGCAGCCCTTATATGAAATCCCTGAAGGTTGTATTTTCAGTCTCGGATATTGCATGACCGTGATGAAATTGATTGAGGACAGGACTCGTGCCTAAACAGAGTTCACATAGGTTTCAAGTAGGCCTGTTACACTCAGCTTGAAAGTAGTCTCATGCACCGGGATGAAAGTCTCACACTCTTCCGAAGGCAAAGCCACTGGTCCCTGGGTGGCTGGCTGTAGGTCCTATTTTTCTAGTCTTCTGTTAAAACGTTTTTCCCCAAAGCACACAAAAGGATGCTAGGCAGCTGCCAGATGCATGCACATCTCATGTGTAAAGGGAGAAGAATGGAACAAAAGGAAAGTGAAGAAGGCTTTGAGGCCAGTGCCAGGGATCCTGTGCTGGTTTAAGATGGATGGTTAGCTATAGCTTGCATGTGAATCTGGAAGACATAGCATAAGCTAATGGTACAGGATTATACCACCTACTCAAGAAAAATACGTGCTAAAGTCAAAATTTTAAATGATCTTGGGTTCATGTTACTCCACCGACTAAAGCTGATCAAGTGCTTCTTGTGCGGAGGACAGACTCTAACGACTCCCCTACAAAACTCCTAGTGGCCTGGCCACGTGGACCTCCTTTCTGTGGACTCAGTGCTCCTGTGCTGTGACCCCAGGCTTCTGGTGTGGAGCCTGGAGCTTCTGACCATGACTACCCTCTACTTGAGGTGTGCTTGGCCTCTTCTCCCAAAGTGTGCACGGCCTCTTCTCCCAAAGTGTGCACTGCCTCTTCTCCCAAAGTGTGCACGGCCTCTTCTCCCAAAGCTGCTCCTTCTTGTTAGGTCTCCGGGTCACATGGCCCGTCCCAGAGGCACTGTCTCTAGCACCCCACCAGGCCTGGCCTTTCTGGGCACTCTCGATCCATCAGTTTCCTTTTTGTACTAATGACCACCAGAAAGTGTCTCTTTACTACTTTATCATTTGCCTCCCATAAGAACAGAAAATGTAAGAAAGATAACTTTTTTTTTTTGCTCGTCCACGTCTGTTTCTAATATCTAGAAAGTGGGTGTAGAATAAATATTTGTATATTACTTAATTCATGGTTGAAGTGGGAGATGTTTCCATGGCAACCATTTTTTTTCCAAGAATGACCTTGTGGGACTTGAGAAGCTGCTCTCCCAGAGGACCTGGGCTTGAGTCCCAGCACCCTCATAGCCGCTGACAGCTGTCTTAACTCCAACCCCAAATAATCCAACACCCTCTTATGGCCGGCCAGGGCACTGTAAAATGTGGGGTGTGTGAAGGCAAAACACTCAGTCATAATTTTAAAAAAATTAATCTTAAAAAAAAAACTAACTTGGTTTGAGATTTGGGGAGAGACTGTTGATACTCCCTCCTCTCTTCTCCACTTCATTCCTCCTTAAACCACAATTTAGTTCGACCAAATTCCACAACACTTGTTCAACCAAAGCCTTACAAAATTGTTACATCTTGCCAGTACTGAGGATTGACCTAAATATGGGGGAGAAGCTTGTCTACTTCTTTGCAAATAAAGTTCTTACTCATACAAATTTTTCCTAATTATTTTAAATGTCATAATTCTTCACTAAACCCTCCCCACCCTACCCCACACACATTTATGGAGCATTTTTTCTCTCAAAGGGATTAGATACACACACACACACACACACACACACACACACTGGGGTGGGGAGAGACTTTCTTTGGAGGAACTACATTCGCACACCTAAGATGGCTGACTGAATTCTTTTTCAGATCTGAGCAGTACAGGGCGCAGGGGAATGGACAGCAGTGGAGATCCAGGCTCCCCATGCTGTCCCGTATTGTCCTCTAGTCATAGCAACCTTTCCAGAACTATCGCAGGTGATGCGGTAACACATCCTTTTGAAAGCCCAGCTGTAAAACCTGTACCTGGCAGATAAATACCCACACCAACATGTTAAATAATTTAAAGTTATCCGTAGGAAAGGGCCAGCACTCACCCTTGCCCTCTGGCTTATTTGGGGCTCCTCACGTTTCAACCCTGTTCTCTTGTTCTTTAGATTCTGGAGGAAGCCGAGCACCGATTTTGCCACCAGGAGGAAGAGCCACATCTGCCAAGCCCTTTTCACCCCCAAGTGGCCCGGGGAGGTTTCCTGCACCCTCACCAGGCCACAGGAGTGGGCCCCCAGAGCCGCCCAGGAACAGAATGCCTCCCCCGAGGCCTGATGTGGGCTCAAAACCAGATAGCCTTCCCCCTCCGGTACCAAATACGCCAAGACCCGTCCCGTCGAGTCTGCACAACCGGGGATCCCCAGCAGGGCTGGGAGCCCCCAGACCCCCCTTTCCCGGAAACCGAGGTGCTGCTTTTGGAGCAGGCTCTGTGCGCCAGAACCCCTCGAGCTCCTCCTCTCCATTCCCCAGGCCCCCTTTGCCCCCCACCCCAAGCCGCGCCTTGGATGACAAGCCCCCTCCACCACCCCCTCCCGTGGGCAACAGGCCTTCCATCCACAGAGAAGCGGTCCCCCCTCCCCCCTCACAGAACAGCAAACCTCCGGTGCCTTCCACCCCGCGGCCTGGGTCGGTTTCACAGGCACCACCTCCTCCGCCACCGCCCAGCCGTCCAGGGCCCCCTCCTCTGCCTCCGGCTTCCAGCGATGAGATCCCCAGGCTGCCCCAGCGGAACCTGTCCCTCACGTCCTCAGCGCCTCCCTTGCCTTCACCCGGACGCTCGGGGCCTCTCCCTCCCCCACCCAACGAGAGGCCCCCTCCTCCCGTGAGGGATCCGCCAGGCCGATCAGGTATGGCAAAACTGGGGATGGCATGTCCCTAAGTCCCTGCTCTCCCAAATGTCTAAAGCCGTGCACGCTGCTCCCTACCGATGGTGTAATGTCGTGGTGGGTGCGTGGACATCTCAAGAAAGGGGCCAGATAGTTTGTGTCCAAAGAATCGAGCAGTCCAGCTGACTTGGTCAGCCTTGAGAATGAAAAGGGAGGGACTGTCATCTTCCACCATGCCCTGCTCTCCTAAAGGGAAGCTGCGCTGTCTTGGTTGGGAGTAAGTTCTCCTGAGAGTTCTATAGACCAAGCAGTTACATCGCAACCAGAATTAACTAGTTCTAGCTTCCTAAGCCAAGCTTTGAGTCCGCTTTCTCTGCCCATTAAAGAAAAATCTTTTAAAAACCCACTTTGGAGGTTAAGAGCACTTCTAGCATTAGAAACAGATATCCAGGCAAAAGCCTGTAGCCTCAGCTCAGGGAGCCGTGGGAGACCAGCTTCGGGTGCCCCAGGTTCAGGAAGAAACTCATACTTTACATATTTTTTTTTTAAGGAAATGGTTTCAAATGTATTGGTAATGTATATTTTTATATATGGGCCCCAACATAGCCAACAGCACTTTCGGGAGCAGAACCCACTACCTACTGTCTGTAATGGAAGAGTAAGATCAGCAGTTTCTCACTCCTGAGCTTCTACACACACACACACACATACATATACACACTGATTTTCTACCCACACACCACACACACACACACACATGTACACCATAGACATATACACACACACATGCACCACACACACACACTGCTTTTCTATCCACATACACACCACGCACACACACAGGAATGAGCAAGAAGTGACTTGTGCGGTTCTTCAAGTAACCAGTGTTTGGCTCCTAGTGCCACTTGTGCCTGATACCCAGTGCATCGCAGAAATATGCTTGTGTGATTTCCCACAATACTGCACACATAAAAACTTAGTACTGTACCAGCAAGACAATGGGCTCAGCCAGTGAGAACATCTGTGACTCAACCCTGGGATCCAGGTGAAGGTAGAAAGCAAACACAAGCTTTCTAAAGTTGATTTCTGACCTCCATGTGTGCGCCATGGTGCAAACACACACACACAAATAATTTTCTTTACATTTAATAAAGACCTAAACTAGCTTTATAAAGGTCTTACTCCTTTTAAACAATTCTTTCGAGGTATCACAATAATTAGCTCAATAAGTCTTTAAAGGGATAAAATGTTTTTTCAATGACATGGTTGTCAATATAAATAGATTATTAACTGTTTCCAGTTTCACTGTTTGGTCCCCAGTCCCAGTGGTTACTTGAAGCCAGTTAGCTGCTATTCCATGTGCTTGGTTTACATATCCACTGGGTGTGTGTCCCCTTCATGTTTCCAGCCATGCCCAGAAAGGCCCCGCCGTCTCTCCTTTTCCCTAGTTGGAGGGTGTGTGTTCAGCAGACACTCAACCTCACGCAATGTGGATTTAAGGCAATGCTTCCCTAAATGTCTTTTGCTCCAGGCCCCCTCCCACCACCACCTCCAATAAACAGAAATGGAAGCACACCTCGGGCTCTGCCTGCCACCCCTCAGTTGCCATCCAGGAGTGGAATGGACAGTCCCAGAAGTGGGCCTAGGCCTCCTCTTCCTCCGGACAGGCCTGGTGCTGGGGCACCGCCCCCACCCCCACCATCCACATCAATTCGAAATGGCTTCCAAGACTCATCTTGCGAAGGTGAGTGACGCTTGTTTATGTGACGTTCCTTGTCCTGTCAGTGACCCATACTGCACAGAACTAACATTCCATTTTAGGACTCTCCGTGACCCCCTATCGAGATCGCCTCTTCCTCCCGCCTTCCAAAAAGGCATCTCATTTTGTTTTTCTAGTTTGTTCCTTATTTGAGTTTCAGGGTGGT